>NW_008239110.1:18340963-18414912 GCF_000691975.1 Corvus brachyrhynchos
TGAAGGCAGCAGGGATGCAGCAGTACCCAGCTCAGGGTCAACCTCCCATCTTCTAATCACACTGCTTCAAGTAAAGGTGAAAATATTCTAATAATACCATGGGCTCATTCCCTAAAGTGTTAGCACCCTTTTTGCCAGAGAAATAGAAGAGAATGGCCTTTCTTCTCTGCTAGCAGGGACCTGGCACCTTTTAATGTCATGATTTGAGTGAGGCTTTGAAGATGAAGAGCAGTGGAGGAGGAAGATTCAAAAAAATAACAGCTAGAACAGATGCGCAAAAGAACCCAAAACCCCAAACTTTCATTGAGTATTTCCTTTACAGTTTTTGACTTTGCAGGCTACCCGTTTTCTAAAGCAAAGGTATCAGTTCATTTCTTCACTTTTTTGCCAAAGCAGAAAATAGAATCATGCAAAGCATGATCATTGCATGTATTCATATTTGTAATTACTCTTACACTTCAGATGTGGGGAAAATCCATTATTCATAGTATTGTGTTTTAGTTGGTAGAGCACCAGGTTCACTGATGATTAGTGATAGTTGATGAAATGAACTTTTTCTGAAGTTCAGGGGTCTTGCGTTATATAAAATTGAATTTCGAAAATCGGTGCCTTTGATGTCTTCCCAGTACAAATATTTTACTCACAATTAAGTACTTGGGACAAAAGTCTGGGAGAAGGGGGAGACAGAAAGGGGAGGGGAGATGTGGTTAAAGGCAATCCCCAGCAGGACAACTTAAAAATATGACTATGATTTCTCAATAGCTACTACTGACTTTCCGGTTTTCATGAATTTGCCAAATGTATTTCTTTGGGTCAGATCTTACTTATCTCGCTCACAGAAGTATTCTTATTGGCTACCCCTGAGAATAAAGCAATAAAAATTTTGCTTACTCTTTCTATTTTGCTAATTCTCTTAGAATCAGTTCAAATAAACTGGGGTCTATGTTACTGGTTCAGTTAACAGACTGTGCAACTACACTAGTGCTCACGTTAGCTAGAAATTTTTAGGGGAAATATGTGTCCTAATTTCCTTGGTTCTCTCAGAATAAAACAAAACAACAAAAACAACAAGAAAAGAAGAAATGTTTATCTGCACTTGGAGTGGAATCCCTGCTACCCACAGTTGAGGCTTAACCTCACACTGTGTCTAGCCCAGCCTTAAACAGATGCTGCCTCTGCAGTTCCTGCCACTTTTGCTGCCATAATTTTGTTTGGAGTTTAATAGCTATTTTTCTCTCTTTGTTTAGTCTTTGGTCAGATTCTTCATTTTCACTGCAAAAGCCAAAGGTGGTCTATGTGAAGGCTAACTCTGCATGTTGACAGCCACAGAGCTGTAATAAATTGAGCTTTTGTAAATTCCAGCAATGATACAGCCTCACAGTGTACCAAATATCTATCACTTACATTTATACCTGAACCTGTGTGTATATTGCATGCCTACCTGTACGTGTATTTTCAAAGCTCCTTTTGTACCTCTGTATGCTCTATTTTGCACATAACACTAGTCTCAGATAGTTCAGGCTATTCTGCTGCATCTCTTTGGGGTAAAAAAAGAATTTGTAAGGACATAATGTACAGCCTTCATTGCAAAGTAAACTAGGAGCAAGCATGATGGATGAGTTAAGAGTGCAAGACTGAAGAAAGATGTGAGTCCGGTCAAGGGGGAGCTGGGTTGAGATTCCTGGTACATGGGTGTTATTTCTAGTGCTTCTGGTAGGAAGGCTGAAGAGACTGGGTAAGTGGCTCCCCACATTGTTTTAAATCTTATTTTGCATGGAGTTTGAACAACCTCTCGCTCTGTAAGCCTGAGGTAGATGTCATGAACACCCAATTTCCAGTGTACGTCTTAAGTGAAGTTATGATGTAATTTTTTTACCTCAATATCACCATTCTCTTTCTAATGCAGTGTTTTCAGCCCCTGATGATTCAAAACCTTTTGAATTTTTTCTAAATTTTCTTCTTTTCTGTGTGTTATAAAATCTCATTAGGAGGAACTTTTCCTCCTTACGTAGATACAAAGCCAAACTGGTTAAGACATCAATTTGTATTCAAGGATATTCATCACTACCTGCAATTAGATCGGACCAAGGACTTTGACCTTTACTTGAACATTCTGTCTTGCCCTTGCCTCCCTTGCCTAATGAGAAGGTCTGCTGCAGACAAGTGCACATCTGGAAGAAGACCTCTTTTCCTTGGGTGGTAGGAAGTTTCCTCCTAACATCACACAAATGGCCACATGGATATTGTCAAAATCCCACAAAACTTGCCCTGCAGAAGAAATGAGTTCAACTCCCAATCTTTTGCCTGGGGAGCTGTTAGTGAGCTCCGGGCAAAATAGTTTTCAGTCTGTAAACAAAAAGTTTGACCTGCTCATCTTAGCCAGCTTGTATAAACAGCTCAGTTCATCAGAGAAGTGCTGCAGGTTTCAGGAGGAAACAGGGCACTCTCTGCGCACCTGGGACAGATCATGCCTTGCTGCCCTGCTCCCCACTGAGCAAGTGACAAAGCCCGTAAGATGTCTCCTCCTCCAGGTGAGCCGGTGCACGGTGGGAGGGGAGAAAAGGGAGCTCCCCGAGGGTGTCCCTGGATCCATAGGCACCAACTGACAAATGGCAGGGTGGGGGAATAACCTCAGGGTACCTGGCTTTCAGCATTCTCAGAGGGAAATGGTCACAGAAGATGGAAGAAGGGGAGTACCTGATGCCAAATGGCTGTGATTACAGCGGTGGCAAATTTCCAGGGAAACGCAGCCTCAGTTCTGTTTTATCAGGACCTTTTGTAAATTGCTATTAAGAAGTATTTTTCAACAATCTCATTTTTATTAGCCGTTTGTGCCCATTATAGTTTTCTAGTTGCTAGTTTGTTATGGCTGTAACATAAATAAAGTTCTAAAAATGTCTCATTTGAGGAATTGCAGAGCTGGGCATGCCATTTAGACACAGATAAAAGCAGATGTAAAGGACTTTCTTTGTAATGGGTCTATTTTATATTTAATAGAACTGTCATATAAACCTAGACTACCATTTAAAATGCAGTTTCTAGGCTATAAAATAAACACCATTTCTAATATTGCTGTTGGCTTTCACCTATGGGATACAGTTCATTAAAAGCTCTATAAGGCATTTACGTGGGCTTACCATATGATTTACAGTCTAGGAGCCACCCCAGGCAACAAATGTGTTTCTCTCCCAGCTTAGGAAACAGTTCTTCAAAAATATTAATGATACCTGCAGAATCACGCAGCCATGTGTGCCTTGCACAAACGGAGGCACAGTGCTGGTAGAGACTGACACGCCTCCTGTGGCAGGAGCTCTGCTAGATGCAGTTGCTTCCTTCAGGAAGAGTAAGCCTGAGAAACACTTTCACATTCATTTCTCTTTACTGAAGTTTCTAAGTGTTACCACAAAAACAAATGTACCTGGCTCAGGCTTCTGTGGGAGGTAAGACAGGACTGCCTGTGCTGGGCTGAGAGATTTAGCTTGTTTGCTTGCCTGAGCTGGAATTAATGACTCTCTGGAGGAGTCCACTCCTCTTCTTTGGCCACAGAAATGGGCATCTGGGTGACATGGCTAAAATAAGGTGAAGCACCTGAACATAAGTTCTGCATTACTGATCTAATGTGAAGTTCCAAGACAATTTATGGACATTTCCTCACATGGCTTCCAGTTTCATCCTAGGACTGAATGCATTTTTCTTAGTGAATTACATCTCCAAATGCCCCCATGCTTTCCAGGAGGCACTTCAGATTTGGTAGGGAAGGGGTCCTTTATGCTGATCAGGTGTGAATCATTTTCTAACAAGATTCTACTGCCTTGAAAAATCAGACTAAGCATACTGAATATAGAGTTTGATTTTAGCAGCTAAAATTTCCTCAGAAATCCATTCTCACTAATTATGTCTGGTTGAAGGCAGGACTTAATGATCTTGGGCGTCTTTTCCAACCTAAGTGATTCTATGTTTCCATGATTCTATGACCTCTTCACAGAAAAATGGTCTGATACAGGCCAGGGGATCCCTTCACGTTACCCAGTAATATCAGGACCTTGCCCAGCAATGCTGCTCCATGACTGGTATGATCTGAGCTGCAGGTGGGGTCCATATTTGTAGGGTGGAACTCAGTCCCTTGGGCTCTCACTGTCACAGGAAGACTGGACAAGGATCTTGGAAGGGTAGTATGAGATTCAATGAACAGAAAATTGTTTTGGGATGGGGGGGGGAGTCAGGGGTGGACACAATGCACAGGGACTACTTAGGCAAAGAAACTGGGAAGAGATTAGGAAGGTCTGAGAGTTCTGGATTGGGCAGATGTGCAGAATAAAAGTGAATGGTGGATGCAAGCAGTGCAGGAGAAAGAAGAGTGCCTGGAAGGAGGGAAGCAGCAGAGAAGAGCAGAATACTTCAGCAGGCGAAGTAGAACCTAAGCAAACTGAGTTTTACTATCCTAATGCCTTAGATCCCACTGGCAAAGCACCTGTCTCATCTTCTGCCAATAGTAGTCCACAAGGAAAATAAAAACAAGTTCTGTCTGTCCCTCTGTTAACACAAACAGCTTAAATACACACAGTGAAGGAAGTCTCCAAAAGCAGTTACACATCAAACTGCATTGGCCTCAGTGTGTCATTTCAGAAGTTTTGAAATCTGAAGCAGGAGTACTTCCCTAATTGAACTTTATAAAAAGACTTCTAAAACTGTTCCTGTGTCAAGCAGTCATAAAGTAGAAAATGCTAGCAGTACAGTGGTCCAGGAAACTCCAGCTAGGGTACCCTGTGCTTGTACCTTCTAGCAGGTTGCTGAATACATGGTAGTGTTTTAGCAAGACTCTCTGAGTAAATGAGACTGGTCAGCAAGTGCATGGGTGGGTACACGTCCATATGTGAGTACATGGGGATCTCTATGCAGGTTCCATTACCCAGCAAGCAGTCCTTTGCTTTACTTGAGCTGTATATGACTGTACCTCTGAGTTTCACACACAGTTGCTGGTAGTGAATGGTTTCTGCCCCAGTCTCTAGCACAGAGATGCTTGAGGAGACACTGCAGGTATAGCTACAGGTGCACTGAGCAATTTCAGTCAGAGGGAGCTCTGGTGTGACAGAAAGGAAAAAGGAAAAAAAGAGGAAGAAAGATTGGGACTCATTAATTTCACACTAGGCCCTGAAGATGCATGGAGACTTATGTTTCCACTCCTAGGGCCTCGGTTCCCTATCTATCCATTAGATCCTGTCACTGAACAGGAGTGTTGCAAGAATAATTTAGTATTTGTGGGACAATAAACAATCAAGTCAATAAATGTCCAAGTTAATTCACAAAGGAATGCATAGAGGGAAATTCATCATTATCTTTCCATAAGACTATTCATACGTGAAGATAAATAGTTAGAAAGCCCGTTCACTTAACCTTAGACACTTCACAGTAATCCATATGCTAGGATCCAAGTTGTTTTCATCTCTCTTTAAAGTAGGTGATGATATCAAGTGGCCAGACACCCTCTGGAGATAAGTTTCTCCTCCAATTACAGAGAGAGGCTATGGTGACCAGACACCTCTCTGGAGTGCCTGAAGTGGGTGGGATGAGCTCAGAATGAAGCAGCAGCTTTCCAGGCTCTTCTTCAAACATCTCACAGATGTATGGGAAAAGTCTGGGCAGTGGTACTTGATGCCAAGTGAGAGGGAAGCAAAAATGGTTTCCCATCTGTCTTGCCATTATTTTTAACCTTTTCACTTGGGAAGGACCTTCCAAAGTCTCCTCTTTCCACGTGATTTTTGTATTATACAGAACGTCCTGAAAGCCTCCAGATCAATTGCACCAGGCATTGAAAAAACTGAGTTGGGACTTATTTTCCATCACTGATGGCTGCATATAATTCTGTACGTTTCTTTGGATTAAGTAGCTTCATCATAAATGGCCTAAATTTTACCACATCAAGCACTGTGAAGTTTCAGAAAACTTACCTGTAAAGATCTTTACAAAGTCAGGTCACTTTTATTTACAACTGTGTAAGCCAGGAGCCTAAGCATGTGCCATGGATTTGGCATATCTGTAAGTCTCATTGAAGTTAATGCACCATTAAGGGCCTCACTTGAGATGTAACATAGGACTGCCTGGCAAACAGGAGAAATGGTGCAGATCAGGAGCACTCACAAAACTGGAGAGAGTTGTAAAGACTTCCTTATGACCCATCTCCAAACTGCACTGAGTGGAGCTCTGGCACAGGAGAGAGTCTGGCCCATAGTTTGTAAATAATAACAATGAGCAAGTCAAAGCAAAGATGGAGATGAACGAAGTGATTCATACAGCACAGCTGTAGTTCTATGTTGTCTCCAGGCTATGGAAGGCAACCCATCAGACTTTGGTTTACATTCTCAAAATCATTTTTAGTGCCATAAAGGGTGACTTTTTTTGCTTGTAAATGAAAGCCCATACTCTGGAGGTGTCTTCTAAAAATAAATAGAGCCAGGAGGGATAGCACTTTCAACAAAAGTATTAGTAAGTGACTGTCACTACATGTGCAAATGTAGTTTTGGACTGAAAGCAAAGTATAATTCATTTTAAATTAATAGGTCAATCTTTAATTTGATTAATAATTTTTTAAAAGACAGTCTGTACATTGAATTTTTCTAAACTTGCATAGAAGCCTACTTTCTATCTAAAGAGATCAGGAATTCAACTGCCAGCAGGACTAAAGAAAAATTTATAAAAGGGTAGGTTTTTGAGTAACTGCAAATCAAAATTGGCAATTCATTCTTATGGATTGCACGAATTGCATGCTGTATTCAAAAACTCAGTTCTCAGACTACTGAAGTGGGATCCTTTAAATTTTGCTTGCCAGCAATGGACAAATTATGTCCAGACATCTTCTGTAATCTCACTAGCATGTCCAGGAAGGGTTAACAATAAAGGAATACACTTCAAAATGTTAGGAGGATGCTGAAAAAGACATCTGTGGACAGTTGGCAGACAGTTCAATGGGCAGATGCTTGGTATCCTCCAGTGTGGAAAGAGGGAATATATATATAAGAGTCTAGAAAGATGGGTTGCAGATTCCTCTGTAAAGGAAAAAGTTATTTTAAGTTTGTGTTACCTCAGAAAAAAAATACTGAAAGAATGTCATGTCTTTTAGCTCTGGCTGAAAGAACATAAGGGGAATATGATAATAGAATCATAGAACAGTTTGGCTTGGAAGGGACCTTAAAGATCACCTAGTTCCAATCCCCCTGCCATGGACAGGGATGCCATCCACTAGATCAGGTTGCTCAGGACCTTGTCCAATGTGGCTTTGAAGGAATGGGGCATCCACAACTTCTCTGGACAACCTGCTTCAGTGTCTTACCGCCTTCATAGCCAAGAATTTCTTCCTAGCATCTGAGGTTAAGGAAACCTCCCTGTCCATTTTTTCATCCACTAGAACTCCCAAGTCCTTCTCTACAGGGCTTCTCTCAATGGTTCCTTTTCCCATTCTGAGCCCACATCTGGAATTGCCCTGACCTAAGTGCAGCACCTTGCACTTGGATTTGTTGAACTTCATGAGGTTCTCATGGGCCCACTTCTCAAGGTTGTCCAGGTTCCCCTGGATGGCATCCCATTCTTCTATTACATCAGCTGCACTGCTCAGCTTTGTATCACCTGCAAACTTGCTGAGGGTCCACTCAGTCTCACTGTCTGTGTCATTGGTAATGATATTAAAGAGCACCAGTTCCAAGGCAGAGCCCTGAGCAACACCACCAGCCTCCATCTGGAAACAGAGCCATTGGCTGCAGCCATCTAGACAATTTCTTACCCACAGAATAGTTCATCCTTCAGATCCATGTCTGTCCAATTTGGAGCTATGGTTGTTGTGTGTGACCATGTCAAAGGCCTTACAGAAGTCCAGGTAAATAACACCAGTTGTCTTCCCTTATTGACTCTTGCAGTCACTCCATCATAGAAGGCCACCAGATTGGTCAAGCACTATTTACCCCCAGTGAAGCCATGATGCTCCACAGACCATGTAGAATTTCACCTATGGCCCTGGGTGCTGAAATGTGCCACTTTAGGGGCAGGGATCTGGGCTCCATCTCCTCCACTCAGGAGTTCACTTTGGCGACCCTCTGGCTTGTCACCACACATCTTCTTTGTGCAGCTGGCACGCAGATGGAAGATGGGACTAAAACAAGCTGTCAGGTGTACAAACCCAGTCCTTGGGCCTAGAAATGACCCAGTAACACACAAACAGCTGCATAGAACCACAGAAAGCAAAAACATGCATAATCCAGTAGTCCAGATCCCAAATAACTGAGACCCCTAAAATTCCAGGAAGATATTGGATTTTGCTGGTGGCTGGACAAGGAATTAACTCAATAAGAAAAAACTATAAAGGTCAGCCAAGATAAAGAACGGGCTTCTAGGTCTTCTCAGTTTACAGAAAGGACTGTCTCCTTCTAGAGGGAGGACAGGCAAACAGTTCAGGGAAGTCTGCAGATAGTCTGGACAAGGAGAAGAAAATATAGGCACCAGCTGGCATTGGGGTCCTGATGGCTGGACTGGTAAATTCAGGGTAAAAGGGAATTCTCTCCTGGCTTAGCACAGTGACAAGCTCACCAGCACATTTTTTGTGTCTTTACAATCTCCATTCTCAGGCTGGGTGGAAGGTAGAGAATTTACATTTTCACCTGGTTGTTTTGGGGTTCTTTTGAGGAAGACTAAGAGAAATTAAGAAAAAACCTAAATAGACCCTCCCCTGTGAGCTGAGCAGTGGAGATGACTGAAAGGCTGGGCTGGAAGAAGATGTCTGCTTATAAGAAATAATGAAAATAATGAAGCACTAATCTGACTTGTCTGTACAGATGGAATTCCAGCATAAGGGAACAGTGAAATAGCACATTCCCCCAAGGGGAGCTCCTGAGCAGGGAAGCATAATTCTTGCCTGAGGGCTAAGTCTCAGTATGGCTCTTTGCTGTGAAATTACTGCACTGCTGAAAATACACAGGCAGACACACACGCATACTGACACTGGAAAAAAAGCTGTGCTGGTATTTATAAGATTGTAAGGTCAAAGTTAATTTTGTCAGATTTACTAATTATTTTCAAACCGTGTCTTTTGTTTAAGCTTATTTAAAAGTAAATTCTGACATACTGTGATCTGATTTTAAATACCTTTTGGTATCAGTCATTCTGAATTATAAATAGCTTCATTCTTCTTCCTTCTTATCACACTTTGACATATGCAAGATAATAAGAGGGATTTTAGAAATATTGATGCAAACCAGCCACCTCTGAATCATGTCAAGTCAATAGTCCCCAAGAGTTAATGTTCAGATCATAGGGGGAATGTGTAGTAAGGAGTTGGAGAAGGGAGAGAAACTTCTATGGATTTTGAGCCTGAACTGATTCATTACTCACTCCATTTAAAATTGTTAAAGACATTTTTTGTAAGCATGCATCCGTTTCCCATCTGCATAGAGAGTTATATGGCAGTGTGACCACAAGTGAGCACAGTTAAATGAAGATAGACATGTCTTAGTGTGTGCTGTAAGTGGATTGCTGTCATCACTAAGGCTAAACTAGGGGCACTAGGGGGAAGATGAGATTTCATACTAGCATTTTTCTACACTTGTAGTCCTGTGGGTATTTCTGAGTTTTGCTTTGTTCCTTGAGATAATAATGTTTTCATTCTCTAAGTAAAGATTTGCTAGATTTTCTTTCCTGCAAGAAACCTCCCAGGGACTGGAGAAGGGCCACCCTGTCCTTAGAAATACTACAGTGGATTAACAGAAAAGCAGTGGCACAAGAGGCAAGAGAAATCCAGACTCCCATTTGGAGTTTCCCATTGTGTTTTCTCTGTAATATCTTGGTCCCAATCCTTCAATCACTATCATGCAACCAAATTTTTTACACATGAGCGTGGTCATTCATTTCCATGGGAACGCTCCCACTGGTAAAAGAGTTCATATAACTTAAGTATTGGAAGGACTGAAACCTGTGTACAATGGTGACGTTTTCCACAAATTCTGTCTTTTTGCATGTTTTCAAGTCATGATCTGTCATTCTATTGTCATGTCAATCTTTTCCTTGGAGAACCAATGGAGCTAGGAGACTGCAAGTTTGTTCTTGCCTATTGAAAAAAGATGGGATGTTCCTGCGGAAATGAAATCTGCAAGATGTAAAATTACCCTCCTATCGCACCTCAGCAGTCAGTTTCAGCTGAAGCCTATAATTCTGGGCATCATACTTCAAGAAGACTACAAATCAAATAAAGAGAGAATCTAGAGGTGAGCAAATCAGATAATCAGAAGCCTCGAAGACACTACTGTGGATGTAGAGGATGTGGCATGAAAGGAATTTGCTTAATCTAGTGAAAACAGAGGGAGACATCTGCAAGCATGCAAGGGGATGTCACAGAGAGGAAAGACTTAACCTGATTTCCACGTAGACATAACAAAAAGAGATGAGGCTCACTTTCAAAATGGGAGATTGATAACCCTTAGTATTTTAATAATTTTCTAGTTTTAGAAATAGGATACCGGTCAGCTTTTTTTGCCTGGAGAAGAAAGATGGAGACAGTGGAATCTTCTTCACAGAAGGCCTTCAGACAAACATCTCCAGCTATGAATAGTCAATCCCACGCATTGGCAAGGGGATGGTTAGAAGACCTCAGGAGGCCACATCCAGCCCTATCTTCTGTTAACATAATCAACAAAATTCACAGCTACATACTAAAGGCAGGAGTCTTATTACTGCGTGTAGAGAAAAGGCAGAAAGCATCAAAACATTGCTGTCAGACCTCAAACTGAGTTTTTAAAGCATCAAAAATGCTCTTTTGATCAGGGAAATACAAAGACATGACTTGAAAAGAATAAGCACAAAACTCTAACACGACCTTCTTGAAAAATATTTTCTTCCTACTTCAGCATCCCTAAATCACTTTTTCTCCTGGTTTTTGGTTTTAATCTCAAGGTGGAAAATGGAAATGACACCTCCAAGATGGCATTAAGGCAGCTTCATACCTCAAAACGCTTTTTGCCAAAATTATTTACAAAATATTATTTGTAACAGTAATCTTTATAATGATAAAACTTATAGTCTTTTCTATGTCCAAAACACAAGTAGAAGACCTGAGAACAAGCAATACACACTGTCAAGCTACAATAATTTGGCAGGAATAAAACCTTGCAACTTTCTTTTCAAATGTGAGTGGAAATGGGATCTAATGACATTCAAGTAACCTACTCAGGTTGATAAGGTTGAGTGGAAGATACTTTTGATGAAGATCTGAGACTGAGTGTGTATTTAAAAATACAGAAGTGAAAATATAATTTTTCTTTGTTATTGGATGAATTGGCATCTGCATAATGCTTAGGGAGGAACACGGCTGCAAAAAATTAGGGAGAAAAACTAATGCAA
The DNA here is from genome assembly GCF_000691975.1 of Corvus brachyrhynchos. Lineage (NCBI taxonomy): Eukaryota > Metazoa > Chordata > Aves > Passeriformes > Corvidae > Corvus > Corvus brachyrhynchos. The sequence goes on from NW_008239110.1 coordinate 18,352,340, forward strand.
AAGACTATAAAGAAATGGAGCTGTCTTGCTCCTAAAAAAAAAAAAAAGGAAAAAAAAAAGTTCAGCATGGATCCATATGGTGTGAGATTTCTCTTCTGTGACATTTTTATTAAGGTTATGTATATGACCGTTCATCTTCATTCTGCTGGTGCTAATTGCTGTCTATTGGACCCTTCGCTACTGTGTACAGAGAACACATGCTTCCCCTCGACACTGCCATCGCTGCGAGTGCACTGGATTGTTCTGCTGTCCTCAGATAGGAACCTGCTGCTGCTGCCTGACCGCAACAGCTGGGAATATTCTGCTTTTAAAAGCTTATCTTGTTGATACTTGAGTTGAGCTATTACACAGTGGAACAAGCAAACAGAATGAATGGACCCTCTGCGGGCAACTTATGGTAACAAAAAAAGCTTCCATGTGCTTTTGAATGTGTCTCTTGTCTTGGAATTGACAGTGATGTTTAGCATAGATGTTTCCTGCGACAAAATCATGATGGTATAGAGCCAGAAACAGGCTAAAAGGAAACATGCACAGAAGACATGTTCAGCACTTAAGCTTCTTTGCAACTCTAAGCAACATCTAGAGACCAATCTTGCAAAGGTTTACTCATGGGGACGGTCCCGCTGAAATGCAAGGGTCTGTTTTGTTCTCTAGAATATCTAATTTGATTAAGAGTTACTTTATGCACAAAATTAGTGTGTAAAGCATATTTCTTCAATCTTCTATGGGGCTTTTAAGCAATCAGCCTGAGAATCAGATTATTTATTTATCAGCAATAGATCCATACACACACATATATATTGCATGTACAAGCAGATCAGAGCAGAGAAACACAAATATTCCCATGTTGTTGACAGACCACCCAAGGAAATACAGAAATCTATTAATTTTGCTTATTGCTTAGACTCCAATTTAACAAAACATCTAATAGTGTCATGAATTTTTCTGTCATGAAGGAAGTGTTACAATCATCTAATCTGACTTCCTACGTAATGTAGACTAGTGTATGATTTCCCCAAGCAATTCTGACTTGCACATCCATACATTTTAGTTCAAACTGTAAAAGTTAGCAGTGGCAATAAAAATAATTATCAGACTTAGATTCATGAATTAGTGATTCTTCAACTGTTACCTTAACACATTGCCTTTTGTGAATGGTGCAGCACTTAGCCATGCCCTGAACTACACATCAGTCTGCCTACAGACTCCACATGACCTCTAGGCAGGAAAATCTCTCTTCTGAAGTCTTAATGGAGGTGTTGTCTGAGCAAGCACAGGCCCTGAGTGACATGTGCATTATTCTGTGCATGGATGAACATCTGAAAATTTGGCTCTGAGACCACACTGGGCAATCTGTGAGAGTTGAACTTGACACCTAACAGCCAGAGTAGTGGTAACTTTGGTCTCACAGTGACTCTTGCTATATGACCGCTGGTTTAACCCATTAACATCAGTTAAGTGTCCAGTTGTAACTGACACGGGCGATCCATGGGTGCATGGCCTTTCCCTGCTTTCTTGGTGGCAATTATGGCTAAACGAAAAGCTATTCTCTTCCCCTTCCCTAACACTTTTGGCTTATGCGACTTTCTCATTTGTACTTATGCAAATGTTTATGTGAAAAAAACTGGATGAAGCTTAGAAATAAATCCATGTATTTCCCTGTGCTATTAATAAGGTGAGAGATTTCCTTCAAGAGACATAGACAGATTTAAACAAAAAAAAGATAATTTAGAGTCAATGCAAAATGAATTCAGGTTTTCTGATTTTATCACTATAATGAAAAACTGAAAATTATTTGCATCTAAAAAAAAAATAATCTGAATGCATTTACCCACCACTTTCAGTCCCTGGCACTATTTAATCACTTTCTAATTATTATAGTTTTTTCATGTTTGAAATGAAACTCCAAAGAAAGTGCAGAGAACACTTGAAAATGGAACATCCCAATTATCCTGCTATTTCTTTTTTTAGCTAAAAACAAATCAGTCTAATTCAATGAAAAATTAATAATTTTTTTACACCTTTTCTGAAAATAACACATTTGAAACATTTATATTATTATTATTACTATTATTTTCTAAACTTCATTAAGGGTAAGTAGCACCTCAAGAGGCTAGCCAGCAGTAACAAACACATCTATTTTTGCATATGCACATATATATAAATATAAAAAGACAAATTTTCAAAGGATACCTGTGTTGCAAACAACTCCAGGAATTAATACCAAAACAAAATCAAAGAAACAAACTCCAAACCAAATTCTCCCCCTCCCCCTAAAAAATCCCAAAACAACTAGAAATATAACAAGCTCCCCATTTTAACTGCCTGCCTGTGGTCAGTAGACCACCTTATCACTTTCTGTGCACTGCTCTGGGGTCCTGGCCAAATTCTTGGGTCACATTTTGATTTTCGGGCTGTGATGCTGGCCAGGGGGGGTCTTGATGCAGCATCCCACACTTCATTTACAAAGCCAGTGGTTTTATGTGCTGTCTAAATTCAGGTCTGCCCCAAAGTTGGTTGTATTTTACAAGATCGGGGAAAGTGGTTCTCATGTTCACATTTTTATTTAGTTGGACAAAATTGTTTGCCGTTCATCTAGGACAATGCCATGCAATCTTCTAAATGTTGTGGCTACAAATGCACCTAAAAGTTAATCTTGAGTAATATTTTGCTGTCCTTTTCTTGATCTTCTCTTTTTCTTTCTTCTCCCCATCATAATTCTGTCTTTGTTCTTATTTGAACACTTCTTGCCCCACAGGCTTCAGTCATGACAAGTCAAATTACTACTGCTCTTTGTTCTCATGTACAAGAAAACAAGGATGTTGTCCTTGCTCGGGGAAGGGAGGACCAGACAACACATTCCTATGAGCACCCTGCCAGCTTTGAAATATCTTGCAGAATCCTGTTAATGTTTCTCTGCCATGCATGAGGCTTGCATCAAGTGCCTTTTTCAACAGCATCACTGTAGACAACCATTTATCAGGTGTATATTGTATGGCAGCGTGGTGTTTGGAAATTCCATCTGCCATATGTTATTCATGATCCTTGCTCACAGCCTTCATTTGTCAGGGGATTTAGAACTCAGCTGTGTTTAGTTTTTGGGGCTTGAGAACAAGTTGACCCACAGGCAGACACCTAATGATATAATTTGTTCAGTGCAAAAGGTTTGACTGCCCTCTATCAACCTTTATGCAGACAACTCCTTTGAATACAGTAATGGATGACAATATCAAAAGCATAAATCTCGGCAAACTTCAAGGTTTCCTGGAAAACATGACTCTTAAACTTTAGGCACATAGACATTTGGCACGATGTCAGAAACTTTCTGGACTATTCATTTATCCAACTCTGGCCAAAAATAACCAAAGACTCTATGTGTCTGTTGATTTGTTTTGAAATCCATTCAAAACGGCAAAGGAGTTAAAAAGTAAGAGACCAGCAATTGAGAAACAAGACTTCTGAAGTATGAAAGATCTTTTTCTGTATCTTACAACATGTGGTGCTAACAAGCTAGGTCATGTCCCTCTTACAAAATGCTTTCTGTGAACTTAGTGTGGTTAAATTAGCAAGTAGAAATGACATAGTTCAGGTTCCTTATGGTTTTAGAAGGTAGTAAATAGAGGCCTTGCCAGAGGACCTGCTTCAGAGGAGAAGAAAGTGCTGATGACTGTGGGCTCATGCCCATGGGCAGAAGAGAGCAGTCAGGGTAATGGTCTTAAGCCTGGTTGACTTCCAGGGTCACAGTTTCCCTTTTTTAAAAATCTGCCCCACTCTTTACTTTATGCCTCCTCTGTGATATTCCCTATCTTTTTTATTCTTCCTCTTCTATGTATGCCCCTTCTACTTTCCCCTGCTCTATCTCTACTAGTGGGAGAAAGAGAATCTCATCTTCCTCTTCTCTACTCAGCCTCCCTTTGTCTTTCCCCTTGGCAAGCATCCTCCTTTCCTAAGCAGAGCAAGTTGTCAAGGAGCACCACAATGCTACACTTTCTCCTTCTGTTTTGTCTTGTCGTTCAGGCCTCTTGCTGTCCTGCCTGGGAGGACCTGTTGCTGTGCCAATGGATCTCCTCAGCTCCAGAATGGAAATGGGCCCTTGATAGTACATGATGTCACTGTTGGGAATTCAACCCTTCCACCACTACTAGGTCTCATTTTACACTATAAGGAAATGGGAGAAAATAAGATGATGATGATGATGATGATGATGATGATGATGATGATTATTGTCAACACAGTCTCTTTAAGCAACTTTAGTAGCACCAGAGGCATATGAAGTTGGCTGCACTGTTCCTCACCTTTCCTGCTACATATCCAGCATCACTTTTAACAGCTTGAGGTTTTCTTCATTAAATCCTTTTTCACTCTCACTCATGCCAGAATGATTACATATCCCAACAGGAGTGATCAGAAAAGAAGGGCAATTATTATAATTTATGAAAAACTTATTTGCTTTGTTACTTCTTCATGATATTCCTCTTGTTATTGAGCAGATGAAGAGTTACAGTATTTTGCATTTTGATTTTTATCTACGCAATGTCTACTGAAAAAAAAGCGCCCTTATTTCTGTATTTCTGTTTGGAGCCTTTGGCTGCACTGTATAATCCCTGCGCTAGTGCCAATAGGAGTAAAAATACAACAAAACATAGAGAAGTTTTCCAAAAAACACAGCACACAGAATGCACATGTGCTTGTAAGGGGTTTGTGATAAACCGGCTGGCAAAAGGAATTCTGATACCATCTTCTACAGGTGCAGATTTGAAGGTGCAATAAAGTTTCTCTCTGAAACCCAAGCTGCCTATGAAAGAGGAAAGGAATTGAAACTACACTCTGCTCTTGGAAAGAATATGTTCTGTAGGCAGCAAACATTGGAGTATGGGTTTTGGGTACCTTAAGGGAAATCACACCTTTTTTAGTGTGACAGTTCTATGTACAGGAAACTAAGGTGGCCGAGGAAGGCCAGCTGGCTGTGAAGAACAGGAAGTGGAAAAGATGTAAAGACAGAAGAAGAATGAAGGAAGATATAGAGAGAAAAGGGAAAGAAGGCAGCAAGTTTTTAAGACAGGACAGTGAATCCTGGCCTGAGTGTAGCTTGGAGTCTTCTGTGTCTGCCTTCGAAATACATCTTCAGTACTGCTGAAGACAATCTTTTGTCTCCAGCTATAGGAGCTCCTTTTCTATCAAATCAAAAATACTTACTACTACTCCCAACAAAAGATGAATAAAAATAAAGAGAGATTATTTCAATATTCACATAATGGCAATGCACACACATGAGAGATGTCTATTACTTTTCTCCATCAGGTGCTTACTGCAGCTATACAGTTGTGTTAACAATACATGAACACACAGGCTTATGAAGGAGTGTGACATCTTCACTAAAGAAATGGTCTGGGTCTCACACTGGGGCCAGAAGCAGAAGCATCCCGCTGCCAAACAAGAATATCTGTCTTTCTGAGTGGTTCTATCAGGTAATTCCCTTTTTTACAAAAAACTCAGATTTTGAGGTGGAAATATAATGAAAAGCATCATTTCTGCATTTTGATGTTTGCAAGTGGGAGATGTAGAGCTCCAGAATGTGGCTCATCTGAAACTGCTGAACATGTGCGTAGTTTGGCTCTGCTCAGAGCACAAGTTATCCCATCTTCTTCGGCGAATTATTTGGCAGGCCTTCTTCCCCCTGCCCCCACAAAACTGACAGTTTTCAATAGTAAATCTCAGCTCTGAAAACTCCATCCTAATTGTGCATCCAAGCTTGATATAAATCAACCAGTTTCTTCCAGTGAACCTCTGCTGGTTTCTGCCAGCTCAGCATCCGGCTCTGAGTATTTCCTCATACTCATTTTTCCTTCTGGTTTAACCAGTCCTTGCTCCCCTCTCTAACTAGGCAGAGTGCTAAGTTGTAGCAGACATGCCCTAATTTCCTTATCACAAATGAAACTCCTTTTCCTTTCAGATTGCCTGTACAATTTGGCAAGACCTCCCTGCCCTTATTCATCTCTGTCTCATCTTGAAAGAAGCACTAAGGCACAGTATTGCCAGGGAGTTTTACATCTTACGGGGAAACCCTACCCCAGAAAACAGATGACTCTGTGGTAATTGGTTCTGGGTAAAACATTTCTGCCCCTAGCTAATCCATGTTAGGGCAAACATGAGGTGCACTGGGACAATCCATTGCAGAGCAGTAGGTGCTAGCCCAATCTCCTGTAGAAGTCTCTGGTCCCTTCCAGAGAAAAGAGGAAAACTCACTAAGAAAAGAACCCATATTTATTCTTGTAAAAGTGAATGGGAAATATTTAAAGTGAGTCAAGATGAGATCTGAAAGGCTCTTGCAGTGTCTGGTTCATGAAAGGTATTAGAAGTTCACATTCATGCAAGGCTTCAAATACTGAAAGCTGGTGGAGTGACAGCTGGTGGCAGAAGAGATTTTGTCTACTGCCACTTACGGAGGTCAGGCCAGATCCTAGCACTAACAGTGCTTTCTTTGGGGCTTGACTACTTCTGTCTTCAAAGGAAAATGATGGCAGCTGCCACCTGAAACTTATAAGAATTCAAGAGAAGAGAAGAGAATCTTCTCCTGAAACAACCTTTGGGGAACCTCAAAGTGAGGGAAATGAGCACTGTGGAAGTGGAGGGATAAGACAAGAAGCACGGTCCTACTCAACATTTCTGCTGTAGACTTAGTCTGGCTAATGGACCTAAAAAATACTTGGCTTGGGGCCTATGTGCAATTATAAACAAATATTTACTCAGTCTTGACAAGTGCATTAACTCTTCATGTACATATCCTTATGCAGAGTACAGCCAAATCGTCAGAAGCTGTTGGCTGATTTTTAAAGTATATTTATATGTCAGGAACGTGTAAACTTTTAATTTCATTCAGTTTTTCCTTAACTGATTTGGCATCTATGGACTATTGTCTGTAAATTGGCACAGGAGCACTGCAATCAATGGACCAAGAAGTTCTCAGTAATGCAGGCTTTGGCTGTTCACCTTTTGGCTGATAGTTGCAACTTTAAATTCAAATACTTCAGATTGCAAAGATTGTTCCTTTGGCTAAGCATTTTAAGTCATGACAGAAATACAGCAAATGTGCCATTATAATCCACAGAAAATCACAGGAAAATATTTTAAAAGAGCCAGAATCATGCCATTTAATCATTTATTTTGGGTGAGAGTGCCTAGGAACAGGCTGTTACATTGGAGCCCAATAAAAAAGTCCTGCAAAGGAAAGATCTCATAAATTAGGACCTATCTTAATGACCTGAATCCGTGAAGAAGTGAGCATCGAGAAGCCTTGCTGTGAAAAGGACTCAGCACCTCACCCTGTGTAAGGATTCTCTACCAGAAGAATATTTATTTTTCTTTGAACTTACCTACACATGAATTCAATTGGGTGCTAATTTTGGGTGCTGTGGAGGGGGTGAACGTATTATGCAAGTACTTTCTACTGAGCACTACAATCTTCTACCTCAACAAGATCTCTAAGTTCAGTTTTTCTCCTGATTCATACAAAACCAAATAATTCTTTCCATCAGAAGTTTGCTGCAGGAAGGAAGCATGGCAAGGCAAATCCTCAGGGCCGTGGCACACAGTAGTTTACAGCCACTTTTCCTAAAGTAATGAACTATGGGCAACTCATATCCTTCCAAGGACACTTTGAAGGATATTCCATGGGGTTGACTGATGTTTCCTCTATGTCTCTTTTGACACAGAGATCTGAGCTAGATTTTTTTTATTATTATTATTATTCATCTTGTTTGAATTGGCTAATTCTGTTAGAAACAACCAGGATCAAACATTTTTTTTTTTTCTTCTAGAAGGTGTTCTATGTCCTGCTGTCCCTGAAGCCAAGCAAGTAATAGGATATGCACAAAGGCTGCCAAAGTTTTTGGAGCAGTGACTTTAGCCACTGTAGGAAATATAGTGTAAGTTCACTCATGAAGAAAACTTTCAGTGGGACATACAACAAACAATGGAGATTTTCTGCCACAACTCCTATCGCTCTCCAGCTGGTGCACCCTGCTCCCTCTACCCTCACTTTTTTAGAGGACAGCAAACGCAATTTAGAGCCCAGCTGAATAGGATGGAGGCAGTATTGCCATGCAATTCTTTGGGTGCATGTCACATCTAAAGGTATCAGTGGCAGTTAAAAAGGAATTTTTTTGGGGCTGGTTACTACAACTTATTTACTCTTCTAATAAATTTGAGGCTGCAGTATACATACATGCATAGGCATTATGATCAAAAGCCCTCTGGAAGATTCCTATGGCATTTACAGCATCTAGCCAAACCCATAAGAGGAGTTCTGTGTCTGTGTGGAAATGGGGAGGGTGTGTGGGTGATGTAACAAATGGCTCTGATTCTTGAAAAGGACAACTCCTCCACACAGGGAGAGGAAATATAATCAGAACAAAAGTGAGTAACCATGTACATTTAATATTTTGGGCAAGGTGGGTTTTTTCCTCATGGCCTTCCATGAGCCTTTGACTGCCCCCTGTATGTTTACAATCATCCCACAAAAAAGGCAGCCACCCTGCCCGTAAGCACCAAGGGCTCTGCCTCCTGAAGCCAGACTGAAGGGGATGGAGATGGGAAGACAACATGCTGATACAGGGGAACCAAAGGAAAACAGAGGGAGAGAGATGTGAAACCTGATCCATCTAATAACATTAAGACAGATAGTGATTTTCCACTCTATCTAGTAGGTCAAATGATCTTATAATGCAGTGTTAGAAAGAAGATGGAAATATTTTCATTTTCTCTTAGAGTCAATATTTCCCTAGCTGGAAATTAATCACTGTAAAAGAAGTTTAAGGGGAGTCTGTCAAGGTTTATTTAGGCTTCAAAATAACTTTTTAAAACACTGGCTTTTGTTGTTGTTGCAGGTTTAGAGGTCAGAGTTTCCCTCCACAGCATTCTTCTCTTGACAAATGATCTTTTCAGCAGTCAGCCAGGTATTTTTTTATTTTAAAGTGCCTTCTTGTGTGTCCTGCCATAAGGAAAACTGTGCAGATACAGTGGAAAAGGTAGAACAACCACAGTCAGCTCTAGCAGTGTCTCATGAATTAAACAAGATGTCTTACCTTTTTTTTTTTTTTCTGAGTTTTTTTTTAATATAATTGCAGTGAATTCTCACCTACCAACCTGCTATCTGATTCTGAAGCAATTAGATTATGAATTTAGGTCATGCCTTATGAAGTGACTATTGCTAAGTTACGGAATCTTCCAGTAAAATGCCTGGATTAATGGCAGCTGGCCATTACCTGGGGACGTTCAGGTTATCTGTAAACCAGCTGTACATTGCAAGATGAGCCTGAAAGACTATATCTGAAGAAAGGGTAAGAAAGTACAAAATAGTACTAATCTGTCTTTTCACTAGACTCCCTGTCCCTTTCAGGAATTCAAGATTAAAAGATATACCAAAACAATGAGTCCCTGCCCATCAGTGATGTCTAAACTGGATTACTCAGGTGAAGTTTGGGCTCTGTCATATGGCTGCTTTTAGAAGCAGCCTGGATCTGAGAATGAAGGGAGTGCCTCAAGGAAGCAGCAAACAGCACAGCTTTCCTTTTGTCACTTCATTTGTGAAATTGGATCAGATTCTGTCCCACACACCAGAAATAGCTCTCAGAAATCTGAACAATTCACCAGGAGGTCTGTTGAGACCCACAGCGGGAGCAAAACTGGCTGCACCTCCCTGTGACTTAACCACACTGGAAGGCAGGAGCCTCACTGAGGGCCTGTGACTCTGAAATGTTATTTCTTCTTATCATACATCAGAACACATCTGTAGATGCTTTCTGGTAAAGATGCCAGATGTTTTGGTTCCCTTTATCATCATGCATTGATTATTTCTTGTTTGTTCAAGGCTTGTTTATGGTTTTACATTTTGTTTCTTCAGTGACAATTTTGATTATTCAGTGATAGGTACTTGTTATTTTGCTAGACATGTTTAATGTTCTGCTGTTATACTCCAGGGGAGCTTTGCAAGTTAGTAATAATAAAAATATTAATGAACAAATAATGTTTTATCTATTCTTACTGCAATTTTTTGGCACTCCTTACTTAAGGAACATCTTCCCCTAAGAATTTACCTAGGAACTACAGATTTTGGACCCTGACTATTATGGATTTGGTTCACCATAAACATAATGCTCTCTCTTTGTCCTACATACACTAGAAGATAGTAGATCTTTCCCTGGGAGGTAACTCAAGCAAATCACTATGACATCTCTTATCTGGAGGCTCAGAACCAAGCTGGGACATAAAGTGCCCCCCAGACTGCCAGAGACTCTCTTGACCACAGCACTGCACAACTTCATTCAGGCTGATATAAAATCTGTTTGCTACAATCGGCAGACAATGCATTACACTGAGGGATTAAAGTGTGACCTACCAAAAACCAGCTACACAAAAGATGACTGCATGTGCTTCTGTGGGTGCCTTGTTTTGTAAATACCCATCTATCAGTGAATTACTGACACCAGGCAAGGAGGGCTCTCTGTCTCATAGGCTTCAGCAGAGCAGTGCCTGTGGTTGCTGAATACACTTGGTGGGTGGAGTTCTGGGTGAGCTGCTTGCCACAAAGCGCTGTTACTCTGTAAGGAACGTGTTTGTGCCTCTCTGCAGTTGGGTGTGGGCAGGGAAGGGTGAAACGGGGAGCAGGGGAAGGGTTGAAGTGGAGGATCAGGCTGAGTTCTCTGGAAACTAGGGATCACAAGCCATGAATCATCCAGTAAATACAGAGCCAAACGTTTGGATGAACAGAGCCCTTAACAATTAATTAATTGTTGACTTTAACTGCCTGTGCTGCAGATGTGCTATCATTTTTACAGAGCAGTCCCTCACCAATCTCTTTAAGTTGTTTACAAAGTAATTGGTACATGCAAAAAAGAAAAAAAGTTCTTGTATGAAAGTTGCTTCCACAAATGCACGGATGCGTAGGCGTGCACACAATGAAAATCGGAGAAAGGTTGCAGTCTGCATGATGTTTGATTTTATGAGAGTTTATGAATGTCCCTTGGAAAAGACTTTATGTCTTATTCTCCCATGCTTCCTGGATTTTGATGTTTCCCATAAAAAAGCAGAATATCCCTTCATTTACAAAATGAGCTGGATTTAACTCCATAATTTGTAAATATTTATACATATTTCCAAAGAATACATGGGCTGAACTGCATTTTTTCCTGATTACTTATATGCTTCAATATATCATCTTAGCTCCCACATCTTGTACTTGCAAAACCGAACTTTCAGATGAAAAGTCTGTACAAGATTACAACAAATTGGCAGACTATTGCAAGAGGAACAATCAAAGTGGCATGCAATTCAGACCTGAGGAAATGCAATGTGAACTTATTTTCCATTACAGTTTTTCAGGTTTGTTGGTGCAGAAGAGGTTTCTGATATTAGACCCAAACCCCACAATCACTTACACACGTGCTAAACATTTTACACCATATTCAGAGATTAAGTTGTCCCACTGCACTTGGCAGAATTAATTTTATGCAAAGCTCTTCAAGGTTAAAGCTCAGTGGTTTGAGGCTTATGTGCAACGTGGACTACAGAACATTTTTAGTATATATTTCTTCCATTTATATTTCCTTTGCCACTACAACACTGAGTCATAACTGGTTTTTTAAACTTGAAGCATGCTTATGCAAATGAAAAATGTTACAAAAAATGGCCAGAGAAAGTTGAACCACCCAAAACTCTTTGAAAGGAAGCTGAGGCAGGTGTTCAGAATCAAAGATGTCACATATGCTCAATCCAGGATTTGCACATAAACTCTGTTACTTGAGAGGATGTCTGCTTATACCACTGGGTAGCCTCACTGTAAGATCTTAAGGCACTTAATTCCTTTTTCACTGAGACACTGCAAATCCTTCTGAATAGGATAGGACACGGTAATCAAAGCATTTACTGAAGTGCAAAATCATTTCGCTTTGACTTTTTACTATGACCCTTCTTTCACTCCAGGTTTTCTATTTCTTTGAATTCATGTGTTTTCCCTCACTCCTAATCATTAAAAGGGTATCAGTGTGCATAGACGTGCATTTCTGCTGGATTACCAGGAAATGTGTAGACATTTCAGTGTTGATTGTTCATCTTGAGGGGTATTCATGAGGCTGACCAAGTAGAGGCATAATTTAAAGAATGCGCTCAACATTTGGAAAGATCATATTTGCTGGTCAGTTTGGAGACATTTAAAAATAGATTAGAAACCTATATTTCTAATCCCTTCAGAGAGCACCTATCATTATCTCCTTCTTTGTCCCCCTGGGTATATGTGTGCACAGGAGGAGCTATCTCATGGCTCACCACACTTGCTCCTGGAGCTCTGGATTGCAGAAAAGTTCACTGATGTTTATAGGACGTTTGTGGTGACCCCCGGGATACACTCTCGTAATGAATTTCAGATTGTCTACCCAAGTCTTTCGACTATCTATCCAATCTCCCTGAATTCTTAACCTCACACTTCCTCCTACTGCACGTCCTTCTGGGAGACACTGGATACTCGGGATGAAACATTTTAAACTGCAACCTTGTCAGTACATCCAACACAAGACCCAACTTTGTTGTTTATTTTAGTGCGAATCTCCACCCCCTTCACTTGCTCACAGGAAAGGCTTTTTCTTACAGATTGTAGCCCTGCACTTGAGAGAAATGCTTCTTCCTTTCTTTTTCTGGGTCTTCTATTTTTCTCAACATAAGAGAGAAAATAGTCTGTAAGAACAGTTTCAGATTCTGTTTTGCTGGGATACAAGTTAAAATACACTTTTTCCTGCTGCTTTATGCATCCCCAGAGTTAATTATTATAACTTAAAAAAGAAATAACCCCTGAACCCTTACTTCTTCAGAAATCCAGACTTTAGTAAGATGACCTAATAGAAACTGGAAGCCCTAACTAACCCCTTGGCTGATTCATGATTTATCTATGCCAGGGTGAAGTGTTCCACATATTAGCTGGAGGAAATGCACTTCTAGTTTGTAATCTTGATAAATAGTTACTGAATTTATTTATTTTTTAATGCTCATTTTAACCATTTGTCATTATTTTGAAGATCTTTTACAAATACTGCCTTGAAACTTCCGACAAGTGACTATTTGTAAAAGGAAAGCTGCACAAATGAGCCAAGTTAGAAGAAACTCCCTCAAATGAAAGACCTGATGCCAACCCACCAGACAAATGAACATTAGCGCTGGACAAAACAGACTGCACATAAAATTCATAAACATTGCCGGTGGTTTGCTCTGACCACACTTAATGTTCCATGCTTCTTTTATGAATGTCTTATTGAAGGATTAGTGGACCACTGGAACAGCAAACCACTGTAATTCCCCCCCAAACCCCAAAGCTAGGGGACAGGATCGGAGTGTGTGAAAAGGGAAGATAGGTGACTCTGGCTTTATGGAGAATAACTCATGTGGAAATGATTAAATGATTTCCATAGCCAGGACTGTTTTTTTCCTTAATGGCTTGTTAATAAACATTCTTAGAGTATGTTTATCAGCATCACCTGATTTCAGCAGAGTGCTTATAAGCATTAGTCCTCTGTGTGATTGATTAGCAGGTTTTCTGAACCTTTTAAAATGTGTTGTCCCGCAAAGCACAATTATTTTTTATGCAAAGATCACAGATTAGAATTGGTTCTACTACCCTGTTGCTTTTACAGCAAACGGTGCAAATAGGGATGATGGAAAGTGTGAATGATCCAGCACAATATTCAAGTCTCTGTTCAAAAATCATGTTCAACCTATTTCTGGATATGAAAGATAGAGTTCCTAAGCAGAAAGTAGTGAAGGGATTCTCAAGCCATTATTTTCAGGGAACACTTTGCTACCCAGTATTTAAAAGGTGGTGATAAATAACTCTAAATCATTCTCCTGTGATTAACTCTGCAATAATAGGGAGAGAAACTTAGACATTAAGAAGGACGTTTTTTCTCCACCACCAAGAATAATGAATTGGTAAAATGACCTCAGGGGCAAAGTTGTTGGGACAAGGCAAAAGGTCAATCAAGGAGCAATTAAATGCTGTCCTATGGGAAAACGATAAGTGCAGTCCCAAAGAGTGAGCTAGGAAAGGGCTGAGAGTAACAGAGGTAGAGGAGGAGAACATCCCCCTGACAGCAACATTATGTAGACTCATGATCTTTCAGGAAGAAGCCACAGAACAGGAGGTCTGTTAAGACTGTAATAAATACTGAGTTATCAGAGTAAGAGGGAATTTGGATATAAACTCCAGATGGATTTAAAGCATAGACTCATTACTCTCACCTCTCACAAAAACGTGCAATAAGCCAATGCACATGAGTCCTGGACATTAGTCAGCTGTAACTCTTTGTGTTAGCTTGCCACAAGCAGGTAGTTGTCTGCAGATGCTTGGTCTGTCTCAGTCCCTTCAATCTCAGGGACCTTGCCAAAGACAGCATCTATAAATCCAGAATTTTAAAGCATAGTGCAATGGCAGATGCTGTTTCTGCTGCAAGGGAGAGGCTAAGGCAAGTCAGCCTCATTTACACTGAACTTGCTTGCCCCAATACCAGACCTATACAGACAAAGAGCATGAGGACTCTGTAGTCTGTGTCCTCCAGTTGTGTGGCCATATCTGTGTCAGGGACCATTCCTACAGACACAAGTCTGGTCTGTTGTCTGTCCCTGGCCATTTGCAGGGGTCTGACCCAGATGTTACCCCTTTTCTCTCACCTTGGGTATTACTGGAAAGCCATTATGTTGGAGAGCACTCCCAGCCACCCTGGAGGGGATGGTGGTGGTGCACAAAGTTCAAGTCCTTGTGGGACCCATTCCCAAGGACTGGCTTTGCACACCTATTATCTACCTGCACATGCACAGTCAGAAACTCCCTAGGAGATAAGGCATTATGAATCCTGGTCTGAAGGTGATAATTAACCTCAACAAGAATGGAGAAATTACTCCTCTCTGTGATGAAAGACATAGGCCGAGAGACAAAACTTCACTTGGAGTTTGCGGGTTTGGTGCGGTTTCTTTGTTTGTTTGTTTTTGAGGGTTTTTGTTTGTTTTTCAAGGACATTGAAACACCTGCAAATATTTCGTGATGGTAAAACTCTGATACACGACTATTTTTGGAAAAAAAAAAAGCCAGCAACACAGCATTACTTTAAAGCTGAGGGATAGCAGGATGGGCAAGAACACCATAACTAGGTACCACTGTTACCACTTTTAGATGGACAGCAAGTCTAGCTTCCTCCAGCCACCAAGTCTAGTTATATCCACAAAAAACAAATGAGCTGTAAAGCCCAGCTGAGTAGAAGCACATACACAGAAGCTGTGACTAGTCCCCTTGTGAGCAGCTAGCAGGGCCTGTGTTACAGTGTGGATACTGCAACACACATATCAATCAATGAGGCCCATGGAAAGAAATAGATATGGACAGATTCTTGACAGATGTTTCAGAGAGATGTTTATTTCTCCAGCCGCATGGCCGGAGCTCTGCCAAGGAACTGCTCAATCAGGGGACCCGAGGGTCCTTGCCCGTGCAGAGAAACACAAAACAACCAATGGGGAACGAGGCTGACCAGGGGCAGGAAAACCCCGTGTCTCCCCCCAGGGCCCCTCTCCCAGGACCACATGGCAGGGGGGAGGGCCCCAACAGGCCCGAGCTAGCCTGGATCAAAATACGTTAAGAGCATCTCCATTATACTGTAGTACTGATATGCTTCAACAGCTCTGGGTTTCTTCAAACCAGTTAATACTTATAAGAGTGATTATAGGTACACTTTGGATGAGCAGAGTCCTGAAATAATGTTTATATATCCAAATATTAGCTTTCTCCTGTTTCTCCCCCCATACAAACAAAAACTGAATTCACTCAAGAGTTGGACCAAATGATCCTTCTGGGTCCCTTCCAAATCAGACAATTCTGTGATTATGCGATTCTGTACACTGACAAAGATACATGTTCCCATCAAGCTTCTTCCTTCACATGGAAAAGGAGAAGGTGACCCAGGGATTCTTTAATTCAGCTGCCCTCTGAGTTTCCCCCCTGAAAGTTCAGGGTGCAGATAGGCATCTGAGAGGGTAGATGGTTACCTATACGCTGTTAAAACCCTGCCAGGTTCTCAGTAGTGCAAGAAAGCACACAGAAGAAAGAGGAAGAGCTTGAACCTCCTACAAGGAGCATAATTCTACTCTTGATATCTTCCATTTTCTTTCTCCACCATTTTTCTGGTGAAGGATATGTCAACCCCAGGCTACTATAATACTCCATCAAACTAACCCCTATGACCCAGGAAACCCTACATATAAAGATGCATCTTCATATTTAAACACTTCAGTATTCATTTGTCAATAACCTTCACAACTCTAGCTCTTATAGACTTCTGGAATTTAAAAATATTTGAAAAAAAATGAGCACAGAGAGCAGTCAACAAACAAATGCAAACTCCCTTTATTATCTGATGTTCATATAAAAGCCTAAACAAGAGTCCCTGCCCCTAAACAAAAATCCAGACTCTCCCTGCCAGCCCTCAATGCAGTTTCATCTATTTCCTTTTTCTAATCCTCCTTTATGCCCATTAGCTGGTCCTTTTAGTGTAACATAGCCCAGCTGCATCTGCACCACTACTATTTAACCCCTCATTGTCTGGTTCCATACTTCAGTATGTACAGCAAAGAGGAGAAATCTAAAGACCTATGGGTTGCCATAACTAGTCTTATCTGAATTATAATATTTTTTAAATACCCTAGAAGTATAGACTCTTTTAACCCAATTTTTAGTATTTATAGAAAGAAAAAACAACCAGTATATTTTGGCATGGATAAAAATCAACTTAGATCTGAATCATGAGCATAAGAGTTGGGTGCTAAATTAGCCAGAGTTTACTCACAGGCTGGTGATGTTCTCAAAACCAGGGGAACTTAACCTCAGATTTGGCTGCTGGAGATTATCATTAATTCAATTTGTTGGTCTCAATATGCTGCTTACATTCCTTAAAATTTCTTCCCTTCTTTCTCTTGGCTACCAATTTACCAAGTAGAAAATAAGCAGTCATTAGAATACACTTAGAATTTAGATCTCTTCTGAGGATTCACTAGACAATTTAAGTCCAGTTAGACTCTTTCCTGGAAGGAACCATTAGAATGGTTCTTTGAGGCAGCCTGGGATTTAACAACTTTTATTTGTCCAGACTAACAGGGAAGTAAACATTTCATGTAGGGCTATAAAGCATTGACCTCATATCATTCTTGCTTTATGCTAAGGATGTTATTAGTAACTCAGAGATTACAGCAAACACATTTGATACTGATAGTTGATCAACGTAGCAATTGACTAATTAGATGAGGTGAGATGTGAGGATTCCTGGGGTATGCTAGTTATGTAATTTGGAAATATTTACCTCCAAGTCACACCACACCTGGAAGTGATTAATTTTTGAGTGCAGTGTTCATATTATCTCAATTCAGGGAGCAAATTTTCTGAGTCTTATCATCTCAGATTGTACCTTGATTTTTGTATTTTGACAGAGCTAGGATTCCATAGCACAGATTAAGAAACCTTGAACAAATCCAGAAATACAGTCCTAGTCCTGGAGGTGGTTGCTTTTGCTCCTCATTCTACAAAGATTCTCTCATTTGCTCAACATGTGGGCTATGAAGGGTCCTTTTTGCCCACCACAACGCTTCTCCTAACGCAGGGTAAATCCAGGTGTGAATGTAAGCAGGACTCTAATAAGATAGCCAGAGCTACTGGCTGGACTGAGCTCTAACCAAGGATTGCTGTTTGGTGATTTGCACATTTTTAACCATCAGGGTACCTAAAGAGAGGTGGTATTTTCACAAGACTCCAGCGTTGCTCTAAGGAATCTAAAATGAACCTTCTTGAGCTATTCTGAAAGCTAGTCAATGCCAAAATGTTCCTCATGTATAGGTCAGAACTTGATGCTTTTTTAGACATATGGGTGTGATTATATTCTTCTACAATATTTTTCCCTCTCTGTGCAAAACCCCATATAAACAAGTGAGATCTGATCATCCTAACATGCATAATAGTGAAAATTCCATACACAAAATGCTCCCAAATGTAAAACACAAAGAATTTAAGAAAGAAAGAAAGATATTTCTTAACTATCTAAGTTATATTTATCAGCATTTTTATTCATGAGATAAATGTTATGTTTGTTATGTTTATCTTGTGTTCTAGATAACTAAGGAGTTATTCTAAAACCTTTAAATAAACTGAATTTAATCCCAATCAAAAAGTCACACTTTGAGTCAGATGTGATGTCAACTTTGAAAAAACAGGCTTTCATTATGAGGTATTGTTTATGTTTTGTAGAGTTCATAGGATCTTTGTCAAAGCAAAAATCATGAAAGCTCATTTCTGAAAGCATTGATGTGTATTGTATTTATTTAGAGCTAAGCTTTTAGTTGCTTTCCACAGCTCTTTTCATCAAAAAGAACAGCATATTCTGATTTGAACAGCAAAAATATCACACTGCCTGAAAGGAAGGATCTGGCTTTCTATTTGTAACGAGTAGGACAAAGTCTGTTGCAAACATACTTGTGCAGAGATTTAATCAGCTCTTTTCTAGAAAGTTATGGAGAAAGATATTCTCAACAAAGCTGAGATATGATATTAGAGTGTGATCCACCCACTCACAGCTGTCTTTTAAGCCATGTTTCCTATTCAGAAGCTACTGTTCCACTGAGGTAGCGTGACTTGATGTGGACTACCTTTTGTTTCTTGCCTTTCCTGATTTGTTCTGCATTGGAAGGGAAGTGGAGACAGTGGTAATCAGTGGAAACCACCCTGAAGCACTCGAGGTCAAAATACTGCCACTGCCCATATGTTAATAAGAACTCAGTATACAAGGCAGGACTGTAACAGAGCTAATGTTTGCCTGAGTTTCCAAAATAACTAAGACAAACCTGAGTGTTAATCTATAGAGGCAGAGATGCCCAAAGTGTTCTGTAATCTGCATGATTGAGAGAAATTTCTGAAAAGTAAAACTTGAAAAGAAGGTGTTCTGGGGGTCCTGTAAGAAAAATGGTATTATAAGTTATGCTGAATTGTGCACTAGGATTTTACAAAAAAATCCCACAAGATCAGCATATTTTAAGCATTTTTTGCTTTGCTCCTTGCTTTGGTTTTTTTTCCTTCTTGGAGCAAGAAGCTAGCCACTAAGCACTGGTATCTTCTCTTCTCTGCTAAGAAATGCCCCAATGAGGAGCACAGGAACAAAGAATAGTTCTGAAAATTTAAAAAATAGGTGAAATCACTTTAGATTTTTAGAGAAGGTTTTGGTTGACTGGGACTTCGCTGGTGTAATTCATCCTCCTCAAGAAAAGCTATTTGTTTGTTATTCTCCCTCTAACTACCACTTCCAAGAAAATGAATATAAAAAGAGGCAACAGCATCCTCAAAGGGAGGACTATTACAGATTTTTGGCACCAATCTTCTTCCAGATTGCATCTATTTTTTAAGCATTTTCAAGGTCCAGGAGTATGGGGACTCCCAGATCCCACATTAGTTCAAAGAGTTAAAACATTCAGCAAGCTAAACTCCTTGCTTTGGCATGTCTATCAAAGGCTTTGAGCCTTTAATGTAATTGAAAACAATTGTCCCAGTGGGGAGGTCTAACACTCTGACCAGTTGCAGTTAAATACTTGAACTGCCTGAGAAAACTAGAGGGGTTATAAGAATTCAAGGGTAAACTACATGACACAGCTCTGGTGATAATAATGTTCCAGAATTTACATTTATTAATATTGCCTTCTTTTGGTCAGACTCCCACAGGAAATCCTGAGGACTACATGTCTCTGGCATGTTTTATCTTAGATAGTCCCATCCTTGTGGTATTGCGTGCTGATAGCAGGACAGAAGAGTACCTTTGAAAATCTCTGGTCTTTATAGAAGCTGCGGATGACAACAAACAGGACCTTCAACACTCTGGGAAGACAATCCATCTACTTTCCGTAGTTATCATTAAAATGTCTTTCAGACATAGGTCATAGCTGGAAACCTATAAAGGATGTCTGTGTATTAGGCACTTCCCACAAAGCCTGGTCCCTAGCGATTAAAATTTATCACATTGTTCTTCTGGTTACAAATACTGCTGATATGTGTCATTAGTGCAGAGCACTGCTCATAATATTTTGACTTTACTCCAAACATTTTTTTAAATTCTGAGTTTCCCATAAAGAACCCACTCCTGAAGTTTTTAAAGACACACATTACTTTAACATACTTAAGCCTGTTTTAAAGTTAAATGTACAATTACACAAAATGATTTGATGAGAAGCTCCACATCCCCCACTCTGGTACCTATGATGTAGCAAAGAGTAGTTGTGCCTAAAATCATACAGCCTTATCAGTATATAGGGCAGTTTATAAATACTCCATCTCCTTATAAGCCCTGTCCTGACTAAGACATTGCTTAGTGGTGCTCTCTTTGAAAGAGTTTCTGGGTTTGGGTATCTAAAAATTTTGTACAATTTTTAAATTTGCATGTTTACTGAAGAAGAAACACAGCATAATTATTGCCTTAATCTACCCTTCTTGCTAGGGTGAAGTTATTTGATGTAAGCTGTACTAGGTCTCTAGCTGTGGGCAAGAAAGTCCATTTTTTGCCAGTTTTTCTAAGAAAAACGTTTACAACATCACACCACATATTGCTTTTCTGCGTATCATACTATCATAGAATGGTTTGGGTTGGAAGGGACCTTAAAGATTATCCAGTTCCAACCCTCCTGGCGTGGACAGGGACACCTTCCACCAGACCAGGTTGCTCAAAGCTTTGCCCAGACTGGCCTTAAACACCTCTGGGGATGCATGTGGGTGTGTCTCTGCTGATGCCCTTCCCTGCCCTCTTGATCAACTGTAACGACTAAATACTGAACAAGCAGCATCCTCATATACACACAAAAATTCATCTTTCATGGAAATAGTTGAGTGGGTTGAGAAAATAAATTGTATTGTGCTGTTTCTGAGGAGGAGGATGATGCCTGGCCTTATCTTTATGGGACATTGAAGAACCCACTTCATAGCACAAATCTTCCTTCTCTGAGCCATTCCTGGAACAACTGACACCTTGCTACCTGGGACCTTGTCCCACAAGCTACTGTGTAGGGAGCAGCTGAGTCTGGCAATGAAAAGACAGAGGACAAAATAACGACTGACACGGGAAGGTAACATTCATTTCAAGAAGAATCAGTTTGCAAGCATGAAGAAAGAAATGTGACCTGCATGAATATCTGATATAGAAACCAAGTAAAAAAAAGGTCATGTTTTGCATGCTGCCCTCACAATCTTCTTCTGAGAAGCACTATAGTCAGTTTATTCCTTAGAAAGCTAACTTCTTTGTTTGTCACTCACCTTCTCATATCTGCTATTTGCTGTCTCATCCATTTTTTATGTTTCTCCTCCCTTTGACCAAAAGAAGTCACATTTCCCATCAGAAAGACATTTTGTTTTGTGCAAGCCAGGGAGTACTGCACTGAAAATAGCCCAAACTGAAAATGACAGAGATCTCTGCCCCATCTCTTTGATTATTCTCACTAAATGATGTATTTGAGAAATACAGGAAAAATTAAAAACAAAAGATAAAAGTTAAAAACTTAAGCTGTGTTTTCAGTCATCTGTGCCCAGAGAAAAATGGTCCTTATTGCATCTTTGGATTTCACAGCATTTTAAAATGAACAAACAAAAAAAATCCACTCACCTATGCTCACGAAATGAAAACATTCCCTCTTCTTGTTCCCAGATGGCACCACAGCAGTTTCTGTAAAACTAGCAACATGAAAAAAAAAAATTTTGCTGATGTGTGAATAGGCTGAAGCCTGATACAAAGAGTATTAAAGTCTCTCTGGCCGGCCTGCCAATGCCTGCAGTGGGTTTTGGATCAGGCTCCGTGGGATACTCGAAAGCAAATTTCCAAAGGAAATTATTTTCCCCTGTTATGCCCTCCGTGCAGCCATTCCCACAGAGAGCACAGCTCACTCACTATTTTCACAGAAGCCCTGGAAACAGCATGTATAGTATTAGAAAGCCAGATGATAGAAGGCACTGGAGTTTGTCCTTTGGTACATTTCCAGTAGAAATGTCTTGGTTACCTTCCCCTAAATGTTTTTAGATCAATTTTGTGTAGATTTGTGGGCCTTTACAGGGACAAGCATCACCTCTCCCTTCACACCAAAGGTGCTCCAGCATGAAGGCCATGCTGAGCTCTGTTGAGAAACAGGGTGGATGGTGCCTCAAGGACAAAGGCTGCATGATGGTAGGGACAGGAGAACCAAATTTCAACTCCACCCAGAAACTCTGAGGACTCCCTGTGACTCAGACTGAAACAGGAGTGCTTCACAGAGAGAGGAAAAGAAGGTGGATGTAAAGAAGAGAGGGTAACTCAGATCCAGACTGGGTTGCATGGGGGCCCCCAGCATTTGAATACATGAATTCCACTAGCCTTGTGATGTTTTGAAAAGTAAACTATGGAAGAAAGACCAGAAACTTCAAAGAAATTCCTGATTTGGAAATTGTCTGATGTAAAAGGTGTTAGCGTAGAGGAGGGTAGAGAAATAGCCTGTTCTCAAAGGCACTCTGCAAGAGGTCAAATGTTGGTCTGGCTCATATGGCCACTTTTTCCAGTTGTACAGTATATTGTGTAAACTAAATATAATGTAAAGATGCAAAAGCTTCCAGAAATGTCATCTTACAGACATTTGCTTGGATGCAATCCATGATTATGTGAAAACATTTACTTTGAGATCTAAAAGCCATGGGTTACGTGGGTGTTCTGTACATTTTGCGTTGGAACTTATACTATAGAGCCAGAAAAGACTGAGAGACTTAATTTGAAATTACTTATGTTAGTATACTGGCCTGTGCTGTACCCAAATGTAAATGTGGCTGAGTATATGTGACAGAAAAAAAGATAGTTCATGGCATATTGGAAAGAACCGCCAGAAAACTTTACAAGTGGCTGGGACCTCAGTCAAACCTCTGCTACCAATCTTATGCTTGCTATTGCCCCAAAAAACAGGTTACTAAAAAATCTCTAGCCAAAATAGAGGTAAATTTTTCAAAAAAGAATGACACTTATTATCTGAATTTTGAACTGAGTTCACCAGTGTGTTCTCACACAACAGGGCATGCATGACATTAGACTCAGGTATGGTCATGCCCTTCAAGGGACAGAGGCTAGGAAATGGCCTTTTAGAGACCACAAATATCAGTTATTGTCTTAAATCATTATCTTGCAACTTCTGCAACAAGCACCGAAACAATATGCAAACTTCACTGTTTCTCAGTGTTAGGCATATGTTTGTGATGGGCTAGATCAAGCAGCTGTGCTGCAGGGGCAGCAGATTGCAGGGAGTGATGGACATTTGTATCAGGACTCAGTGACTCATCTTGCTCTACCCTTGAGTCTACTTAATTTCTTACTTTTGAAACTACCTCAATATCCCTTTACTGTTTATAATTTGCTTTATACTTACTAAAAGAAAAAAGTTAAGGATCTCTCCTCCCCATGCAGTCAATACAGAGATGCCCTAGGGCTTACTTGTACTAGTTCTAGAACTGCAAGATGCACAGCTGCATCTTTTAAGTCTCTAAATAGATCATGCCATTGGAGCTGAACATACTCTTCAGGGACCTCACCTGGAGTGGTTACTGTACAGCACCTGTACTACTCTGGGTAATGCAGCAGTTCTCTTGTAGCCAGCTGGAGGGTCTACAGCACCTGGTGTAAAAAGGTGTTCTGAAAAGTACTCAGTAGTCTTCAGCAATGGCCAAAAGCATGTCCTTGGCTACTGCAGTGGGTTTGGGCCTCAGATGTTCTTAACCCAAGACAGATCATCTGTGCAAATCCTGAGAAGTGTGCTCCAATGACTGAGAATAAAACAAGTTTGAAGCTGTTTTGCATCTGTCTGTCATCTGGAATGAATGGCAGAGGTACTGGGGAAAGAGAGTTTAACTTCTCGTAAAATATATGTCAGCGTTACGCTCTAGGCCTGGAAACAGGCTGGATTGCCATGAAGTCACAGTACACAGCTGTGGCATGGGGGAAGTAAGGTTTACGGTTCTGGCAGTTTTTTGAAAGACTTAAAAAACTCTACAAGAGCTCAAAAAACACAGTTTCCAGAACACAGATTTTAAGAGTGAAATGAGCGCAATGGTAATTATTTAAATTTGAAAACAATGAAAGAAATGGGAGGATCAAATTAGTTAATGCCCATAAAATATCCAGAAATGTCATTTGGATTAGGATTTGGAACTCTTACTGCTGCGTCGGTGCAGCTGTGTGTGGGATAACCTGCTATAGAGATTGAACCCAGGGGCTGGGTCCTGGCTGTTTGCTATCTGCATGCCGTGAAATTTTAGCAGGATTCAGGCTCTTTCAGGAATTTGGATGCAAAGCAGATTCAAAAACTGCAGTATCAATATCCTGATAATTAAAACATGTTAAAGGTCACATTTCATCTGCTCATAGGAATAATTTAAGAACACCAGGAATAAGTTCTGTCTTTCTTCTAGTCAAAAGATTCCTCCCATTTCTGTTACCAGATAGGGATTCACATAAGGAACTTCATTGTAAGAAAGCCACACGTGGCTTGGCCAGTATATTTTTATTGTATATAATACTGTTTTATATAATACTTTTTCTTAGTGTTGTTTATGACAAAACAAGAATCAGACAATTACGAACTGAAAATTATGCACTTTGTTTCTTTCAACATCAGAAAACCATATTTTGCAAACGAAAACCTGAGCACCGTAAGGAATATAAAATCAATGAGCCAGTATCTTTCCTGATGTCACAGCCTGAATTTAGTTTAGAGATACAAATTTAGCCAAATTTAGCTTTTCTTAAGGTGATAAATATCCCTGATTTCTCTCAGAAGCTGATAAATTTCTCTCTGATAAACCTCAAGCTGATATACCAGGTGTACTGCATACAGTTCTGATGTCCCCAGCATAAGAAGGTCATGGAACTGTTTAAGTTAGTCCAGAGGAGGGACACAAAGTTGGTAAAAGGACTGGAGCACCTCTTCTACAAAGACAGGCTGAGAAAGTGTGGGCTGTTCAGCCTGAAGAAGAAAAGGCTGCCTGGAAACCTAACAGCAACCTTCCAGTATCTGAAGGGTCCTACAGGGAAGCCGGAGAGGGACTCCTTGTCAGGAGCTGTAGCAATAGGGCAAGGAGTAACAGGTACAAATTGAAGGAGGGGAAATTTAGGTTAGGTATTAGGATGAAGTTCTTTATGTGAGGGTCGTGAGACACTGGAGCAGGTTGCCCAGGGAAGTTGTGGATGCCCCAACCCTGGCAGTGTTCAAAGCCAGGCTGGAAAAAGCCTTGAGCAAATTGGTCTAGTGGTCTAGTGTCCCTGCCCATGATAGGGGGGTTGGGACTAGATGGTCTTTAAGGTCCCTCACAACCCCTAACATTCTATGATTCTATGATTCTATAAAATAAATGAAATAGCACTGAAATAGTTGTCATGTTGCTTGTCAAGAATTCCTATTAATTTCCTATTTTTCCCTTAAAAGAATGCCATGGCATCACAGAACTCACCAACGCTTCCCTCCACTTAGTGGCAGTGCCTGTGCTGTATTACAGATATTTGTTTGTGGAGAAGGTGAGAATTAATTCAGATCCCAAAGTCATTGCTTAAATGCATTAACCACTTAGGTTTGCAACACACTGAGGCAAACATTGTTTACTTCATGTCTTTGGAAATGGGTCCTGGATTTCCACTGGAAGCTGTGTGAAAATTGAATCATAACTGTGAAAACTGGCAGCAAAAGTGTGCCTTTTCATTTAGTGAGTGTATTTGTGACAGGGAAGGATGAAAAAAACAGGGTAAAGCTGCCTCAAGTGAATGTTTTGAACTTCCATATACTCAGGCAGATACGAATTTGGCTTCTAACAGAGCAGGCTAAAACCAAGGCCTTTATTTTATATTCACTTAAACATTTTGAGCCAACATTAGCTGAGGTCGCAGCTGAAAATAAAACAGAAAGTCCTGTTCTACTTTTTCATGCCCCAAGAACATCTCCACTTTTTGTTCCACAGATGCAACAGAAAGCTAAAAAAAATTATTATTTTTTTAATCAAGCAGCAGGGACAGGACAATTCAGGACTGAGGTTTCTGTGGTAGTTCTGGCTTGTTTTGGTTTGGTGTACATGCAGTTAGAGCCTCACTTACACCAACCTGAATTCTCCTGATGTCACAGTGCCTTCACGGTACTCTTATATGCTGCATATGCTGGTAATGACCCCCTCCTATTTCCTGCTTCTCAAAAATGATACTTTCTGTGGAAGAAGTTCTACTTAGAGCAGAGAAGAAATTAACTCTAGAGATTAAGAAATTCATTAATACCTGAAAGGCTCACTCAGTCTCTGCAAGGAAAGTGGGAAACAGAAATAAAATTTTGTCATTTGGACTGACATTAGCAACACTGCTGAAGGACAGGAATTTCAGAGGAAAGCCACTGCCCCTCTATGTTTAGTCAGCACCACTGGTAGAAACATAGTAAAAAGCAGGGGAAACTGGCTGTAATTAAAGTTTTGGTCAGCTCAGGGGTTCTTGTAGTTTCAGTTTTCCAAAATCATGATCCCACTTGGTTTTAAAATTGCTTTTGGATCTCAGTTCTGTTTAATTTTATTTCTTCTTAATGGTGCCAAGCATCTATTTTCACTACCTGTATTGTGAAGTTTGGTATTGTTATCAAAAGCCCATTTCTAGAGGTAGCTTGTAATAAGAACAGCTTTCATTAATGATAATCAAAATTATTCTTACAGTGACAAAGATTAATTTGTAAGTCAAATATATTTTTCAGGCTCAGAGGCCTCAAAGCACATGAGGCAATGCCATCTAATCATCATAGCTGAAAATTCACTATGAAATACAGGAACTCTAAGCACCACTAATGATTCCAAGATGGATTTTCTTCTTACTTAAATGCGAAGCAGAAAAATTATTCTTTGTTTTGCAGTTTATAATTTTAAATCTTATTAATTAGGCACTTTATTTTACAGTTACATATAAACAGTACCATTTTGTGCTTTTAATGATCTCTTTGCAGCTTCTAATTTTCATTCATTTTACAATTGCAAGCTTTCTTTCTTGGCATTTCCATCTGCTTCCAGACATACACTTCTATAACCAACGCTAATGAATTTTTCACCTTCCATTGACATCACAGAGAGGTACTGAATTTCTTTAAAGAAGGCCAGCCCAAGACCTATGAAACCCCTCTCTTTCTTTACTTTAAGAGGGCAGTCTTGCCATCTGCCTTGACCATCTGCCTAACATTTAGGTCCACACCTAATCTGTGCAAAAATGCTGTATTCCCATTGATCCCAGGGCAGTCCCACTCATGTATATGATGGCTGATGAATGCAAATGTTCCCCTTCTGTGGTGGCAAAGTTACGCTACAGAAACAAAACCCCACTTGGCTTCTTTCTTAGTTAGAGATCTAAACTAATAGTTTATTGCAGGCCACTCAAATATGAGAGGTCTCTGAAAGAATGACCATATTATGAACTAGCAACAGCTGGACACAAGGCCAAGACAGGCCTTTGATCAGACATACTGACTAATTGCTTTCTCATTCCCTCATTTAGGTTTTAAACTGCCCCCGAGGTCTTTCTCCTAGGCTGTAGGCTGGTACGTTTTGTCAGCTCTTCACTCCAGGGACCGCTCCCAAACACCTCAGGTTATACCATGCCCACCCTCCCTTTCATGCTCTAAAGCACCAGTTAGGTGTCCATTACAGTATTTTGGATGCCTGAAATGAAAAAGCATGTACAAAAGGACATTTGTATTTTAGGGCCATAGGGGATCCACAGAATTGTCATGTTCTGTGCGAGCCCTGGGCAGGGCAGACACGAGTCTGTACATAATGTTTGGATTCCTGACCCTCTTTTACTTATCAACAAAGATATGGCCTACAAACTATACAATTCAGTGCTGAAGCTCTCACTTTGGATATTTGCAGCATTAAGAACTAAGACTTTTTTCTGTTCCTTTTTTTTGCCCTTTCATTATCTTTTCCAAACAGCAGTGTTCCCTATCTATATACTTAGACTTATATACTTCTACTCCAAACCCTTGATTTCCATGACTCTGATGGATCATGTTTTTCTCAACTCTTTCCTGAGCTTCTGTCTTATCAGGCTTCAGTGCAGGTCGCTAGTCTCTAATGAATTTTATAGGTAATCTGGAGAATGTTTCTAATATGTTACAAAGATTCTGATAAGCTCTTTATTCATTATCCATCCTAGAGTGTGACTCTCTGGGGGTGAAACCACTTCTCAAGGCTGTTAGGTTGTTTAATGCCCACATATTTATGTCTTAAGGTCAATAAGATCATGCTGGCTGGCTTGTAAAGAAGTAACATAATTGCACCCACTGCTAAAACCTGATGCAATATTGATTTTAGTCAATAGAAAGATGGAAAATGCTGGTCCTTTTTCAGTGAAGATATTCTGAGAAAAAATCATGAGTGCACAGAGCTTCACTTAAAATAGTGACTGCTCTCTGTTCCGAGAGATTTTCGCTTTCTTGTGGTAAATGCTGTACAAAATGGACTGAAACAATCAAACAATGCAAATAATAATAGGTGATTTTTCCCTATGTATATTTTTTCAGAACAAGCTACATGCATGTGGAGCAGTTCCACTTATTCGTGATCCTGTTCAAGAGGGTCTCTCTGTGACTTTTTTTAAATGTGTTCTGAAGCTTGAAGATGTGAATTGGAGGAAAAATACAGCTAGTAACAAAGAGATTCTAGCTGATCTTTGTTGGGAAAGGAAAAGTTTTTCAGAGTTTGTTCTAGTGAGACATCTAGCTGCCCTTACATGCTAGTATCAGTATAAAGCAGAAGGAAAAGGGTTGCATACAAAGCTGAAAGTTTCAGATGTAATTAGGAAAAAATGTATTTTTATTCATCAATAAGAGTGAGCTGAACAATCATATCCCTGCTGAGGTCCCTTTAAGTCTAATACATGCCTAAATTCAAACATGAAGGTTCCAGCACAAATAATCAGATTATTCTCGCCCTAAGAGTTAAGTGCTTTTCTGGAGTAAGATCTGTATAAGAGAAAAAGGGCCAAGTCTACCCAGCTGCAATCCCAGGGAGCTCACACCAGGTTGGAATCTACTCCAGGATAGATAAATGGCTGCATATCCATAATTTACAGGACTATAAATATCAAGAACGCTGCTGATGTCAGACGGGAGTGTACAGTCCTCCATCAGGTGACATTTCCGTTGGCTATGAGATGAGTGCCTTTTAGAAAAGGACTACAGGACTGAACTGCCACAGCTTTTTTAAAAACTTTCTCCTTAAAACCCTCTATGTCCCAGTTACTATGTTTTCCCATTGATGGTTTTTAGTTTATTTTATCAGTGTTTTTTTATGACATGATGTGTCTGTAATAGCTTGAGCATTTGAAAGATTAAATGCCATCTGTCATGTTACTCACATGGGTCTTAGCACGTGCCCCTTTATGGAGATTGCTGAGGGCTAAATTTTGCCCTGACCCATTCAGTTTTTGGGCTCAGAACAGAAGTGTGGCACCTGGAGGGGAAGATAGACGCAAGAGGTGTCTATTCTGAGTTCATTCACGGACTGTAGTTACTAAGTCTTAATTAGTTAATGATTGTTTTTGTTCCAGTTCTTGGCATGCTCAAACTGTGCCTCCAAGAGGGAACGGACAAGGTCAAAAACTTAGATATTACTTCTTCATTAAAAAATGAAGTTTTAAAAAGTCCAGGGCTTTTATTCTGAAATTTATTATGCATTCTTTATTTTGGCAGGTCTGAGATAAACCAGCAAACATACTAATGAAGACAAGAACTGTCCTAAGGAAATACCTCCTATTAGCTAATAAGCAGACACAGTGGCCTGGATTAGGAAGAAACATGACAACATTGTTGAAAATGAAGACATGTATCCTAAGTGAAGCCAATGGGTTCACAGAAGCCAGGGCTGTGTAACCTGCTGCTGCACATCAAGGTTCCAGGAGAGGAAATGAACATTACACATGTTGAGAGGAATGATACACCAGGGTGATATAAATTTACCGCTTAACTGCATTCATCTTAGAGATTTTAGAGTAGCATTTCTGTACTGAGAGAGATTCCAGAAGAATGGCTGTCCAGTGCAATGTGCCTTCCAAATGAAAAGATGATTGTCAGCTCTCTGGTTCATTAGTTTTTATCTTCACTGATAAATGAACATTGAGTGGTCAGTTGTTGACAAAAGCCCTCTTTTTAATTGGATATGTGAACTGGACCTTACATAACCTGGCAACATACCATCATCCCTGGACCTTGTCACTCAGATAAAACCATCTTGGCTCCTACAGGAATGCGGGTGTTCAGTGTCGACATTCTGCTGTTTGGAGGAGAAGATCCCAGACATATATGCTCTAATATAAAAACAGAACATCTTCCAAAGTTTTGGTTTAGTAGAAATTTTCCCAAAATAGGCAATAACCAAGGAAACCACATTTGAAGCCAACTAGAGAAAGCTGCATAGCTTGCACGTTGTTGATAGGTCTGGAGGCAGATATGACCAAGGACACTGAGAGCTGTTTGCAAGAGACTAGGGAGAGACCAAGGAGACCCAGAGTCAGGAGTTCTGTTGTCACTCAATCTCCCATGGGCCTCCTGGGAAAAAGAAGTTCAAGGTGTCACTAAAGAGACTGTGCCCACATCTGCCGAAGATTTCGTAGCTCATGGTAGATCCACTAGTAGAAAGAATTTGCCAGCACTGTCTTTTTTTTTTGAACAGAGATCCAAGATATATTCTAAGAGAATTTCAATGGCTGTGAAAGCTAGAGTTCATGAACTGCATACTTTTCCTTCCTTTTTGTTTTGTCTTCTGGATTTCTTTTTAGCTGTTGATTTATCTCTAGCTGGGAAATCTCCCAGTCTTTTGAAATACTTAAATTTTTGTTTTGGAATTGCAACAGGTCTGTATGAGGGTCAGTCAAATTCCCCATCACAACTGATAATACTGCAGACACTCCTCCTTCAGCCTCAGAACAGCTTCAGCTGTTCTGTACAGAGATGACAGTTCCAGCCTAGTCCCAAATCTTGGCCATCCCCCCACTGCAACCAGTGCTCAGTCCTACACAAGGGATGGCAAACAGTCCAGGGCCCTCTCCTCACCCATAACTACTTAGGACAGCCAAAATAAGATGGGCAGTTTCACATCTGTGTGATTGCTTATTTAGCCCATTTCATGGCAAGTGCTCACACAGGATGAGCCACCAGAACTCCTGAAAGAAGCCTGCCTACCAGCAGGAGAATGGTGATTCCAGCTGGAGAACAGCAAGGGCAGATCCCATCTGCCTTTACATAGCCAGCACTGGAAAGGACCTATGACATCCTCCCAACATCTGCCAAAACATGTTCCCATTTGAAATAATCCTAAACAGTCACAAGACAGGGAAAGGTCAGCCTGTCCCTCACAGCGTGCTGTTGTCTTCTCATGCCTCATCTTCTCATGCCTCATCTTCTCATGTCCTCTCTCTGTAAGATAGATTTCACAAGTTAAGAAGTACTGAAATAGACCAGTTTTGTGGTTTGTGTTAGTAGTCCATGGAGCTCTGAAAAGACAGCTTCTGCGAAAGACAAGTTACCACAATTGGCTTGTCAAGACTGCTCTCCTGGTGTCTGTTGTGTAATCCCACTGCTTGATGCAGTTCCAGGAGACAAAATCATCATAACCAAAAGACAGTTCAAAGAAGGGAGACTGATAATAGGCCTGGTCTTAATTTGATAGCTGTATTGCTTAATTCCTAATTTATTTTGATGTTAGTTTTAATGACCCAGATTGAGTGATAATTTGGGGCTTCTTTGCTGGGTGTTGATGGATTTAAGTTGTTGAGGTTTTCTTTTTCTTCTTTTTATCTATTTCATTATGTTTCAGTTTGTTTAACTAACATAATAAAGTTATTAATAAAGTTAAATCATTTCTGTCATTGAACAAAACAGTTCAGAATCTTTAAAGAACTGAGTAGAGATCATCCAGCCAACTTAAAAGCCTGTATTTAAATCTTACTTCGTAAACTCGTTTAAATCACATGTTCTTACATGTTCTGTCACTTGAAAGTTGTTTCCTTTGAAACTTTCCTCTTTATGCTTTCATACAGGAAATACGATAAACTTGTTTATTTCATTTGTCAGTTTTGTGTTTCTGAATTTCTTCATCAAATCTGTTATCTTCCTTAAGCATCCAGTCCTTGCCCAAGTTATGTGCAGAGAGGGGAATGGTTTTACTGCTGTATTTTCAGCGCTGGAAAGACAAGAAAAGAGCAAGCAGAGGTGCTGACTTCTGAGAACTACAGGAAAAAGAAGACATTAAATGGGCATTTTATTTTGGGGGCAATCTTGCAGGATGAGAAAACCGAATATTTTTAGGGTCATGGGATAAATTCACGTTGGAAAAGTCCTCCAGAGGTCAAATGGTTTAACTTTTCCAGTCTAGTGATGCATCACAGTCAAATACTTGCTGATCACTTTACTCCTTTTCCTGGCCTTGTGTTTTCTTAGTTACCTCTACTGTCTATTGCTTTGTACTTTGAACTGGCCTTATTGACTCAGTAGCATTTGCATTACAGGAGTACATTTTATTTATTAGTGAATTGGGAAGAGCTAGTTAGAAACAAACACTCTGTAGGCTGGAGATCTGCTGAAATCAGCAATAAAGGTAATTTTTTTAATATGTTTGTGAAGAGGACCCTGACACACGTGGAAGCCTCTCTCTTCCCTTGAGTAGTGTGGAGTTTTTCAAATTCTTCAGTTTTCACGAAGGGGAAGAGGGTGATAGGACTTAGACATTAAGAAACCCAGGGGAAGGAGAGAAACAACAGCTTTTCACAGCTCCATTTCAAAGGGGAAGGAAGGCTGGGAATCCCCAAGGTCTCTTTAGGCAGGAAGAGTTAGTTTAAGAAGAAAAAGATAACTGTTGAGAAATAAGCAATTTCCAAATATTTTTTATCATTGCATCATTCATTGTCCAGCAAGAAATCTCTCCACTTAATGCCCTGAAGAGGAGAGACACTTTCTACTATGGAAATGTTGGTAGAATTATCCATACTTTTTCATGCTTTGGAAAAAAAAAGAAATGCTATGTCAAGATGCAAAAAAAGGCCAGCCTTATTTGCTACTGCCTGGTTTTCACCAAGTATGGACGTCTTTTGTTTTCCAAGGTCTATTTTACTGGTATCATTTCTCCTGCTGTAATCCCTCTAGTGAATTTTCAGAGGTGAATACCAAAGTTGTCTCTGTTTTTATGAGAGTGGCAAGGATTGGTTACAACCACAGTGTAAAGGAAGTTACTGAACTTACTACGGACCAGTGCTAGGAAGAAAGCTCCTGGCAAGTCTGTGCTCAAGCAGCCTATGAGCAGATGAAAGGTAATAGAAGTGTTCAACAACATACACTGACCCTCAGCTGGTTAGTGAAATGAGGCTGTCAAACAAAACTGGGCAAATTGCACCCCCAAGGTTTTATTTTGTATTGTGTATGCCAGCCTTGGTGTTTCTGTTTATGTGGCTGGTAGCCAAAAAGTATTTAAAAGGCCTTTTCAGACTGTAGCAAGGAAAAATATTCCCTTCCCTGTTTTGAACCTGGGGGTCTAACAGACTCACCCTTTCTGTCTAGATGGTAGAAATTTGGGGTTAGGATTGCTTCTTTCCTTAGTGTTTGCACAGTTTACATCACAAATACATACTGATTAATACATACGGCTTTCCACACAGAATGAGCCCAAATTTAATAATGATTGTAGCAGGATTTTAATAGTCATTAACCATGAATATTTACTTCTGTAAGTTTTCTTTCCCATGCAAAACATGCATACATGTGGATGCATTTTTAAGGAGTTGGGAACTATTCAAAACAAAAGTTATTTTGAGGGTTAGGAAATAGCTTGTCTTACAGCTGCCAAGTGATTTTGGAATAACTCTTTGCATGATGGAGTGGAGAAAAAAATGGAGATAAAAACATCAGTTCTTCAGTTCAAGGAGACTAGATGTTTAAAAAAGGGAAGAGGAATAAAGAAAGGAGGAAAGGAAAAGAAGTTTTTTCACCTTCTTCTGCTTCTCCATCTAGATCTGCTTTGATTTTCTGTCCTGAACGTGGGAGGAGAAGCTCCATCTACATTCTCCTGTCTGTGCCCCTTGGCAGGCAGCCCTTCTCCCGGACTTTTGTCTCTTAGTGGGAGGAGAAGCTCCATCTACATTGTCCTGTCTGTGCCCCTTGGCAGGCTAGATAAAAAAGGCAGGCAGCCCTTCTCCCGGACTTTTGTCTCTTCCACTTTAAGCAGGTTTGAAAGAGAGAAGGAAAACACTCATTGATGGGCATGTGGAAATGTCATTAGTCACATTTAGATAAGTTTATAAATGTACAAAGTAGCTCTCAGGGCCAAACATAGGGGTGAGGTGAAACATCTGAGCCTCATCCAAAACTGGGGACCTTCAGCTGGTGTGAATCAGGTATTGTGATACATTCCAGCTGAGGCACAAGTACAAGTACTCATTTCCACAGCCTGTAAAGTTCCTGACTTATATTTAGGATATTATAAAATGTTAATAAATAGTTGCAATATGTGAGCACTGAAAAACAGTAAAATGCAACTGTCCCTTTGATTTATTTTGTTCTCATTTTGTATTTTAAAACAGGAAAAGAGGATCCTTTCCTTTACCTTCAGCACACTTTGTTCTAGTTTCACAGGATGATGGAAACCCTTAGGATGGACATAGCCATTCATGATAAACATTTGCCAACTCCAGCCTTGCACAACCTATGAAAGTTGCATACAGATACCAGTATTTCTATAAGCACGACACTGCTTTATGTTAATATTGTGGACTAAGATGAGGGCAAAACAACAATAGCAAACTATCACTCTTCCTTTCTTCTCCTTTTTCCTCTTAAAAATGAACAGGCATTTTTGAGAGGAGGAAGGATAAAACCTGTGCTATAGTGGTGCTTACCTGAGTCCAGGACAACACACTGAAACTTCCACAAAATAATGTTTTCATCTTAATGCACCTAAAAATTTAAAAAAAGAAAAGGGGGACATTAAAAGTTATAAGTATTACTATATTAAATTGTTAAAAGTCAAAGTCATGCCATTTGTAAATCTTTTGCCTAACAGATACTATTATGCAAGATGAACACAAAAAAACACCTCCAAATATTGGTGACTTTTTGTCTTGTCTCCCAAAATTATCCTTTTCCCCAAAACATAAGAATATTCTTTCTGGAGGTAGAGAGTATCTAATATATTTAGGATGGTTAATCAAATCAATCCTGCGGACAGGTAAGTTTTTAAATATGTATTTAGGCAGTCAGAGAAATTAGTTTTGGAAATACTATCTTTTCCTCCCCCAAACTTAGCAGGAAAATTAAGCTCTGAGATAAAGTTAATCAGTGTAAAGTTTACAAAGGAGCAAGGGAAGAGGAGGAATGAGAAAGAGTATGGCACTGGAAGAAAAACAAGCACCAAGCCTTTTAAAATTTCTTAAGTTGAATGGCCACTACTTCGTGTTCAAACAAAGCAGTCATCTCTACTCCTTCCTGGTATCATGGCACATTGCTTGCAGTGACATCAACTCTTGATTTGCCATAAATGGGAAACTGCTTGCTTGGATGTTGCTGTAGAGTTAAATGTCAGGGAGAAGATACATATTCTGCAAGCACAGAGGAGGAGGCACATACGGTTTGTCTTCAAAAGAAATCTCAGAGTTCTTCACCTGGCACTGTCAGGCCAGAAGGAGATGTCACACTGTGCAAGCCTGCTGTGTGGCATTTCATTTTATCAAACCCAGTCCTCACTTATGAAACCTGACCTGTGGCAGACAAGCTTTGTCAGAAATTGTGGGGACAGTGTGGGCTCTCGCTAAGTCCCAGAGTGCTGCTTATACCGTGAAGCACTCCTAGCCCTAGCAGCTGCAACCTATTTTCACAAATATCTGACAAGTTTTTCTGGCTTCCTGCCAGTTTGAGCTGTACCAAACACTTCTGTCCTTCCCCTAGCTCCAGTCTTTTGTAACTGCTGCTCAAAACTTAGACGTGTACCAAATGAAGCTCCTTTCCTCCCCTCAATGTGCAGACATCCCACCCCAATTAATTAACCCAACAGTGGCTTCGTCTCTAGAAAGCTGTGACTTCCCACACTTTATCCCCCTCGTTCAGCTTAAAGACATCAGCACATTCCTGACTTCATCACTTGTTAACTCCCTTTTGCTAATAGCCAGTGCATCCTCTCTTGATGGCCCCCTCTGATTTGATATGACTTGAACCCTCACGCAAAAAATGCTGAAGGCTGTTCATTTGCTGTTCTGGCATATATAAAGCTCTGAAGCTGTGTTTTAGCACAGCTTCTGTATCCAGAATTGAGAGGCTTTCAGACCTTCTCAGACTGTGTTGTAACTCTGTTCATCGTGCAAGCACCTGGTAAGCACCAGCAAAGCCTGAGTGAGAGGAAGACCTCTGCTGTTTTGTGCTTGATTACCAAAGGTTCTTTGGAAATTGAAAAGGTTCTTTTTCTTTGGAAAAGTGCCAGAGGACTTAATGGAGGTGGCAACAGCATCATTATATAAAAACATCAAGTGAAAAATTCTTTTCAGCAGTTATTCCAAAAAATCAAAAAACGCATTCAATATAGCAGCGTGACGTGTCTCCAAACAGATTTTTAGCTATGCCACCAAACCCTAGAAATTATGATACTTTAAAAAAATCTTACAATTTTACTCTCTATTTATATTTTAGAATGGTAAAATATATTTCAAGAATCAAAGGGTTCTCCAGAGATCATCTGCAATGCTCCCTTGCCTAAGTACAGGTTAATTTACATCTGTTTCATTCCAGACACTTGCTTGTTCAACATGGTCCTTAAAACCAATCACTGATGAGGATCTCCTGATAGAATTCTCTCCTTTTCTTGAAATCAATTACAGTGTTTGGCTTTGCATTTGTTAGAGAGATTTTAAGCCATTTGCTCCTAGAATTCTGTGTGGAGGTAGAGAGAGAGCAGCAATAGCTGCTTAGAAAAGAAGTCTGGAGTACAGGAAGCTGGGAAACTGTAAAACCATTAAACATCAAAAAAAAAAAAAATCAATGTAATAATATTCTACAAAATGTCAGGCATACTCAACTTGGAAATTCAGAAGAAGCACATAAATGTTTAGCTGTTCATTTGACTCCAAACTGCTTGGATTAAAAGTACTTAGATGATCAGACAGTAATGAGCATTCCCATGAGATTTCTTTCAGCAATCTTCACATTCAACTATAATAAAATAAACTTCACCTGAAGTAATCAAGACTAAGGTTCCTGAAGTCAGGGATGTTTTAATGTGAAAAAAATGAGTTCTTTGTCCTTTTCACACTACACAAAAAATATTCCAATCATTTCTAGCTGATTTTTTCACCTGTTCAGAGGAAAATCTAAAGAAGTATTTGTTTCTAAACCAATAATCTTGAGTTAGCAGAGGTATCCAGCCCCAGTCACTGAAGGCTGTACTTCAGCACAATGTTTCCTTATATCATTTTCTCTTCTTACAGAACTAATTATACTCACACTTGAAAATCACTACAAAATCAATTTAAAAGCTGGCATTTTACAACTGTTGCTAGAGTTTATGTCTAGTAGATAATTTAGTACATGATCTGTTCCTCTCCAAACAAATGGTCCACAGCCTCCTGTGTTTCCATCACTCCCTGTGTTCAAAGGACTCCTCATTTCATACATCCCTCACAATATTTCTCAACTCTCAGCATTTACTGCAATTTTGCAGGTATTTATCACTCCAATGTCACCAGACCAAGTTGGTACTGTTATTAGCCTTCCTTTCTGCTTTGAGCTCTTGGCTGGCTTGAGGGGGAACAAAATGACTCTGAATAGGATCACTCCAAGCCATTCCCTTTCTTTCCTTCAAGCCTTTGTTTCTTCCAAGGGCTGGACTGCAAGGAGGAAGAAAAACATATGGGAAAGCTAGCAGTCCTGCCTGATGGTTGCTAAGAAGAGTGCAGACAGCTGTAAATTAGAGCAGCCTCTGTTATATTTTACAGCAGTGTTCCTCTGAGCAAGCCAAAACCTGAAGATGAGAAGGTGCTGCTCACTTTGGGTTGTGAGAAGAGGGGCATCGCAGGCCTTAAACCCAAAGATCCTCAGCAATTATTTTTTTCCTTCATTCTAGACAAGAGATTTCCAGGATAAAGCTGTGAGGAACAAATCAATGAATATGCACGTTTCACCTGGTAACTTCCTGTTTCTAGCATCTGCTGAGACATTTCTCCAAAATTATTGCAGTCATGATGCCACCAGTTGTGACAGGACCTAGGACTGCAGGAACAGGTCAGCAGCTGAGATGGAGTTTGGGAAATGCTTCTGAAATGGAGACAGTATGTCCAGACTGAGGTGCACATCTCAGCTCCTAAACACTAGTTTTCTGGTGTTGACCATGGATACACTTTGTTTAACAAACCAGGCAGCCAAGGCATTTACCTCTCCAGCCATCTCCCTTTGGAACTGCTGTAACATTGAATTTTGTGTGTAGAAAGAACAATGGCTAAGCCCATTTTTTTTTCATGGAATACTGCAGAGAGCACCAGTCAGAAAGTTTTTACTGACACGCATTTCACGTCTATAGAGTGAAAATTATGTCCATGCCTGCAGAATACTTTCTTACAGTCCAGGTAGATCTTGTCCTATGAACACATATCCTTCACATTTCCATTTCCTCCTGCTTCCTTTGAAACCAGCACCAAAACTTCTAGCTAAATGAGAGTGGCAATCTGTTTGCAATTTGTGTGCTTTCTGTCAGAAACAATTGGGCACAACAGTAAGAAAAGTTTTCATCATACCTGTAACTTACACATTCGTTAGGAAGCAAAAGACGAGTTTGACTTCTGATGATCCATATGTTTGCCTCTTCATTGTAAAATGTAAGTAACAATAACATAAAGCAGCCCTGTTTAAACTCTTGTTTATAAAATTCAAGTAGTATTACATTTTTTTGAATAGCTGGCCTAGAATAAGCATTAAAGTAGCTTTCATGCAACACATAATGCCAAAAAATAAATGCAATTCTGCACATTCTTTCCTGAGAGCATCCACAAATGACGTGCAAGGCATACACATTGGCCAGAGGCCATGAGCAAAAGCATTGTGTTAAAACTTTGTATGACATCAAGCCAAAAAACTACTTAGCATTTGTATCTCAGATCTCAACTGAATTATGAATTAAATAACCAAATCAAAACAAAAAGCATACAGCACACTACATCGCGCATCTTGGTTATACACACACATATACACATGCATGTAAGTGGCATGGATCTGTTGTGAATGGATATTACCTCGGTGTTCTTGTGTGTGTGTGCACGAATGCAAGACAGAGATAAAAAACATATTTGGAGCATATATTCAGGAAAGAACACACTCCCTATGCCAGTAAGTGGATTATATCCCAGGTGGGCTCCCTCTGGTGTTGAGAAGATAACATATTTCCCCATTCAACCTTATTTCCTTTTGTCCGTCAATGAGAGTGTGTAGTGGTTTGGAGTGTTAAAAAGTGCTAAATGTAATGTGGTTTTATTATGGCAGAGTTCCTTATTCACATAGATCCTTATGGATGGTATAGGATAGTATAGCTTTTCTACTATCTCTCATCCAGTGTTCATG
Organism: Corvus brachyrhynchos; assembly: GCF_000691975.1. NCBI lineage: Eukaryota > Metazoa > Chordata > Aves > Passeriformes > Corvidae > Corvus > Corvus brachyrhynchos. The sequence goes on from NW_008239110.1 coordinate 18,392,036, forward strand.
AATAATGTATGAGGCATATACATATATATGTATCTATATATCTGTGCACTTCATTACAGTGAGACAGATTTCCATGCATGTACAGATCACTTCTTACGTGAGACAAACTGCAATGCCTTACTGTGAAACTCTTTACCTGTAAGCAGTGTAACTCTTCACAGTTAAACAGGAGAATCTGAATGCCCAGAGAACGGAGGCCCCACAACAGCCAGGATCTGATTCTCCAGTGTGTGGAGCATTTTTACAATGCCTCTTAAGCTCAAATCATGTCTCTTGATAACACCTGTGTGCCTGTAAAAGTCCAGGCTAGGAACCATGTGAGGCACCCCAGCTAACAGGGGAATACACAATTATCTATTTAACTGCTAGATTCTCGATTTTGGAAACCCAGGACTCAGCATTGTTTAGAAGCATTGTGGCATAGACAATAAATAGAATAATTTTAGCCAATTTAACTAGGCACCTTAACCCCAGTCTTCTTCCACTTTCTTTACCACCCATTTACCACCTTCCACCACACCTATGGAAGTAGTTCTGGAGATTATTTCCCTCTCGTGCAACAAAACTATCATCCAGTGAGAGAGTACAAGTACCATCCTTTCCCTTATTTCCCAGATGGTAAATGCTTAACTGTTTGTTTTGTGATGCAATCCTTTCCTTGGAAAAACCTCACCTCCCTTTTTGTCCTGAGATGGAGGTGGAATCAAGGTGACCCCAGCTTGGCTTGCTGGAAGAGCATGAACTCCCTGCAGCCACAGCATACCTCTCCCCTGCTGAAGTGCACAGTAGAGCTGTGTGACTTCCTGCAAAATGACACAGAAAGGAGAAGGAGATAATAAACCTACATCTCCAGCAGTTGTTCACAGATGTTTACTGACAGGAGAGAAGTTAGGAGACCAGGCTCAGCTCCCAGGCCCAGGGAGAGCATGTCCTGGTAATCCCAGACCTCTGTTCCTGCTCTCAGCATGCCCAACTTCCCCATTCCTCCTCCTCAGTTCCTGCAAGCCCTCCCTCTCCATCTCATTCTTCCCTTCCAGCCCGTGGCTTGTTCATTGCCACCCACGTCCTGGCTCCTGCGTTCTCTGTCCTCACACCCTGTGTGCTGATACATGCTGGCAACACAATGCTTGGGCCAGGTCCCAGGCTTGGTAAAAGCAGGAGAAAAACTCAACATTCACTCTAGTGGCCCTGTTGGACTGAGTCCCGGACACATAAAAGCAAAACTGGTGTTAATTTTCCTTTCCCTCGGACAGTGCTGTTAGAGTTGGCACGTTCTCGTTTGACCGGTGAAATAAGAAGCGGGGGGGTGGGAGCTGGGGGAGCAGGAGCAGAGGAAGAACAGAGAGCATACGTAAAAGGAGGAATGATTGCACACATGTGCTATGAATTCTTCAGCTCAGATTAATGTTTTCCTGTGAATTTAATTGGCTGCCTTCTGGTTTCGGCCAGATGACCAGTTACATTTCAGGACAGCTATAAAGTGGAATCTAAATGAAGTATTTGGACAATGAGAGCCAATGTCTGTGAGCTTTTCCAGAAAATTATTAAATAAACAAAAAACACTAGAACTTCTAACTGCAGAGCATAATTATTATTCTTGTTCATTCATATGTAGTACTAATTTCTACTATGGACAAAAAAACCCACAAATCAACCAACTGCAGCTTCAAAAGATAAGTTGTCCCTACATACTCATCACATATATGGCATTGAGATCTTCTCTCAATGAACAATCTAGCATCATTTATTGGAACAACTAGAAGGTTCCCTTGCAAATTAATTAAATTTCAATTTTCTTGTTATTAAAATGCTCTCCTTCCACAGTATCAAACGGTTGCCAAATAGCATTGAAAGAAAAAAAACTATGATAGCAGTTAGAGTGGGGGGAGCATACTTGAGTACCAAAAGTGACAACAGACTTTTACTGCTGTCCTCACTTAGATGTGGATTCAGTTCTTTTCACCAGCCTGTCTGCTCATCTGTGCTGGTGAATTGGCTCTGGTGCAGCCAGTTCGACCTCATGGAAGTGTCAGCATGACTCCACCTGTGGGCCAGGTTCTCCCCTTACTGCCCCCTGTGTGGGCTAATTTTAAACAGCTACCGAGAGTCATCACCCGCAAAGGAAAACTCCCAGCTGGCATCAACCCACCACAGCTCCCTCCTAGGCCAAGGACTCTCCTTCCTCTGTGTGGGCGTGGACACATGGCACAAGGCATTTTCTCATGCCTTTGGCAGTTCTTCACTGGTTGGTGGCATAATACATTGGGGAAAATGTCCCCAATCGAAATCACAATCTGTCCCTGCCTTATGAGCTTGCAGAACTAAGCAACACAAGAGAGCAAAGCGGAAAGCAGCTCTTCCTGCCTGGGGACAATTATGCACAGAGTTAAAGCGGTCCAAATGCCTACTCCCACATTTGTTAGGAAACATCCTCTCCACCCTGCACCACAGGTCCCGTAGAGTCTAGAGCCCAGTGCAAGGCAACTGGTCCCTGACAGCTCTCACGAAAATGCTACATGTAACCAGATCAGAAGGCATCATCTGAAGTAAATGTGGTTCCATGGATGCTCCCCTAGAAAGGGTAAAGTTACATAATACTGGTAGAAAGAACAATTTGAAAGGCAAATTGTAGGGCCTTGGCTGTGCCTTATCATTCCAATCTAGCTCTGCCATCTTGGTCTGGACGGCATTTGTCAGCATCCTCAGGGAAGGGAAGGGGTCATCACATAATAGAAACATCTTGTAATAACATGACAGCACCTTTCAGAAACAGATGTCAAGTCCATTTATCAGCTCTAATTCATAAGTTTGTAGCATCACAACTATGATATCTGAATGTACTTTGGCCTCTTATATGTGCTGAATTTGCTTTGCAAATAAAATGCGTTGATGTCGTTCAGCTGACAGCAATGGCAAAAGTGGATCCTCTGCAATTCTGGATAACAGGTCATTTCTCTTTTAAAATGTACCCAGTCATCCTTAAAAAGTATCTAGTGGGAGTTACATTTCCACAGGTACTGGAAAATCATATGCCTGTAATTCAAATGCCACAAATGTAAATATTTAGAATGATAACAAATTTTAATCTGTTTCTCAGAAAACCTTGTGACTCTGTTCAGACCTCATTTCTGCTCAGGAGGCAATAATGACTGAAAATGTCTCTAAGTGATATATATGTATGTGCCTAATTACCATCCCATTCTCTGAGATCACTCTGGGTAGAAATCTAGGGTTAGAGGCACAGCAAGGACAAGAGCCAACATCTGGGAATTGAAGCTCAGCAAATCTAAAGTGAAGTACGATGGAAATTTTTTAACAGATGGGGTAATTGACCATAAGAACAGTTCGTGAAGAGTTGTGATGAATTCTCTCCACCACTCACAATTCCTAAATCAGGACTGGATGTTTTTCCAGTAGATAGACCAAACAAGAATTAAGTCAGAGAAAGCTAATGGCCTCAGTTGTAGCAGGGGTCAGACAAGGGGATACCAAAGGCCTTTCTCGGCCTTATAGTCTTTGACTCTCCTAAATAAAGAGTTCAGGGTTTGCAGATTGTAGCATAAATCCTATTCTATTTCAGGCTGCTTTCAAACTTTGGCAATGAAAGGAGAAGGAAAATAAACAGATGCTGCAAGACAAAATCATGTGAGTGATGAACAAAAAGCCCTATCCATGCATCAAGCATGGCAGAACATCTTCCCAGGGGTCTGTCTTATCAGTGACCTGGTTTACTTTGGCCTATTTGTCAGTGGCAGAAAAAGAAAACAGCCCCAGAACCTGATAACTATATAGGACTGATTGTATCATGTAGTGATAATGAATTTGAATAGCTTTATTAGAACAGCAGTGTGGCCTGAAAGATCCCTCCCCTTTTCATGGACTTTTTTGGGTTGCCTCTTATCTAACAACAGAGTGTTTTTCCAGGGCACAAATACTTTAAAAGCAGAGAAGTGTTAAGAGATTCCTTCCTTGCTTGATAGGAGTTACCTCCTCTTGGATGTGACAATTTGATGGCTGAACTCCAAACCAGACCTGGGGAATGGTCTGGTTTTAAAAGAAAAAGGAAAAGAATAGTTATCTGTTTTGAAAGCAGGCACTATGACAAGTGTGCTTGGGAGCATAGCCAGCCAAACAGTTGACTCATCACAGCAGAGCAGACCATGAACTCCAGCACCATGGGGAGGAGGACAGGAAGAAGCAGCAAAGGCGAAGAGGGTAGTGAGAATCTCTTCAAGTGGGTCTGCAACTGCAGGGTTTGGCCTGTAGAAAAACCATGTCTGGGATTGCAAAATGCACTGCTTTATAAGGCTTCCCTCAGAGCAGGGCTGATTTTGGACTTTTGTGGAACCCTAAAAGCTGGTGATTTGTGGCCCATTTCATGTGTTGGTGTCTTCCTGTCATAAATTTCTCATAATGCATTTTCTGAATGAAAAGGAGTTTCTCAAAAATATTAAAAAGTCTGGGAGAAGACATGGAAAATTTCACCCAGCTCCCTGACAACTTGTTATTGTGCCCCTTGTGTTCCTATCTCCACACCACCAGCATGCACTGCAAGGAACTGTGACACTTACAGGGATGTTTGGGAAGGGAAGTTTGGGAAGGGAAGTTCTTGGAAGACAGATTTCTGAAAGTCCTTAAGTACCTGCTAGGAGATAAGAAGAAGGAATAAGAATATGAAATTGTATGCTACTTGGAACTGCATTTTCAGGATCTTTTTCATTATTTCAATCCCAAAAGAGAGTATATTCCTCAAGCAATGACGACGTTTAATAGATAGGTGCCACAAACAGGCTGGGTGTACCTCTGAAAGTTTTGTAAAGATCAAAATTAAATCCATTGTTTGGAACAGATGGTTTTGCCTCAGCAAACCCCATTCAGGATGCAAACTGTATCTTTGTGTCAGATACTGCATAAAATTGATCTAAGAGTCCTCATCTAGACAGCCTAATATGGAACAGACGAGACAGAAAAACATTGAATGAAAGAAAATCACTCATCTGGAGTGGGTAAGCTAATGTGTAATGCAGCTATGCATGATATACTCATGATCACATTGCAAATGTTTGGGCATTAGGATGTGAACCTATATTCCTTAAATGCCAACATTGTTCCAGAACCACAGCACTCACATTCAGAAAACTTTCCAGGAATGGTAGATTGACCTCATTAATTTTCATCTCAATGACAAATTACAGCCCACTATCAGCACCAAACTTTCAGAGACTTCTACACGAAGTCCAAGTTCACAGCAAACACTCGAAATACTGCTGCAATCTTTGGTGGGAGTAGATGCAAGCAAATAATCTGGTACCCTGTGCCTAATGTTGCTCTGCCTCTTAGGTGTCAGAATAAGGATTAGAACAACCTATTGGATAAATAGTCAATTATCGAGTCTTTTCTGCGTCCCCAAGGGGGTTTATTTTATGCTGTAAAATATGAGGTTGGACTGCCATTATCATGATCTTCACTTGCATAGTTACAGATGTTGTGGATGGTCATAAGCTTATCTAGCTCTTTTAGAGGCCAGCTACGATATATTATCTTGATGACCTCTTACGGCAGTGAACTCTACAGATTAGCTAAATGTTGGGAAAAGTGGGAATTTCCTTTTATAGGGACAAAATTTACTACCTTTTAATTTTACTGGACAGGGGTATACCTCTCAGAGTTTCAATTACATGAAAAGGTATGTCTCATTTCTCTGCTGGATCAAAAATAGTTTCAGAAACCATAAATACTATATGATATTTATCAGACCAGAAACTGCACTCATTTGCCAAAGTGCAAACCAGAATGAGACTTACAGCTCCTAACATGCTGGTGGCTTCCTGTAATGAGTTTGCCTTTGCAACACCACAGCCCGCCTTCCCTCTCCCCCTCACCACCGCCCTCCCCCCAGCCTCCAACCTTCAGCTTGTCAGCACTAAGCTCTGTCCAATTATTCACCTTTTCAAAAGTGATTTATTTTCAGGATAACCTAATAATGTCAAAACCAACACTGTTATGCTCTATCACCCACGAGGATGGGCCAGAGAAGGAAGGGGGTAACTATATTGATCCATTTTGCCTTGCACCTTTTACCTGAGGACAGATGAATTTTACAGCCAATGACTTAGGAATCATTAGGTCAGTTTATTGTAAACAACTCCCTTCTCCTCCTTCACACTTCCTAATAACATTACTCTGTAGCATTTCCAGCACTCTTCCCTACCTCCTGTTCCAGAGGGAGTTGTTTTTTTTCATGCAGCTCCATCTCTGCTGCTAAGGCATTACACAAGCTGACAAGTGATTTGTGCCACTGAAGAAATTGGATAGAGTTTGTCAGATTGTTTGTCTTCCAAAGGTTTTGTTAACAAAAATGAGAGCACTCTAGGCACATAGTTCTTTTTCATCTTACAAGAGACTGGTCGAGTCTCAGCTTAAAGACATGTAAACTGGTAGTTTTACATTCCAAATAAGTGGTTCAGGAAAATCAAAACTAGCAGAGTGCTTTCTCTGTTCCTGTTTCCTCTCTTGTAAGGATAATTTCCTCTACTGGCATAATCTCTGTCCATTTCTACCACATGTGTTACCTGGCTGATGTTGGTAGAACATAACTTAAGGTTGTTTTTACTTCTCCCTCTTTTTTTTGGCCTGTGCCCACTCAGTTGCTGCGGAATCAGTCATGCAGTTTGTGCTCCCTCTGCTCAGTTCAAATGTGGCACATGGAGGAACAATTTACTCTCTCCCCGTTCATGGCTGTACTAAAATCAGGCAAGACTCTGCACAAAGATATGTGATGCTTTTAAAAAAAATTCTAACTGCAGCTGAAAGAGGGCTGGGAGAACTTATTAATGTTACATTCATTTATATACACGAGCAAAATCTCATGAACTCTTGTTCCATGACTGTGTTCATTCCTTTTCTGATGCAGCAGCCAATTCACACAGTGGCAAGAGTGTCTTTAAGACTGCATAGATACTCGGGTTTGCAGCTCCTGGAGAACGTGGAGAGATCCCCGTACTCTGTTTTAAGTAGGAGTCAGCAGATGACTTGGGATAATCTAATTTGTGCAAGGAATATATTTCATTTACAGTTTGCTCTCAGAAAAAGCAAAAGCACAGTAAACAACATCTTACCTACACACATATATTCAGCTCAGTTCCATGGAGTTTTGTCATTGACTCAAATTGGAACAAGATCAGTCATTATCATAATCATTAAAAAACCACATTTTTACTCTTGTTCTTCTGCACTTTATGCATTATATAGAAATGGAAGATACTTCTTTTAAGGAATGAACAATCATTCTGGCATATTCCACAGGATTCTGGATGACAAATTTTTAGTGTAATAAATTGCTCACTCCATGGCGAATTCTTATATGCAGCCATTTTGCAAAAGTTTATTTTATGTGTTCTTTTCAGTCATGGGCAAAAGAATATTTGTTTCCTGACATTCTCTGTATATTATGTTCTATTTAAAAGATGGAAGTTAGGAAAAAAGTCATATATTCTGCTTGTTTCTTTAATGAGAAAAAATTAAAAAGGCAAAGTTTTTTAAATAATATTCATTTTCAATCCAATTATAGGGCCTGAAATTCATCCTTGTTATTGTATCATTGTACGTTTTCTATCTAATTTGTGCAAGGAATATATTTCATTTACAGTTTGCTCTCAGAAAAAGCAAAAGCACAGTAAACAACATCTTACCTACACACATATATTCAGCTCAGTTCCATGGAGTTTTGTCATTGACTCAAATTGGAACAAGATCAGTCATTATCATAATCATTAAAAAACCACATTTTTACCTCTTGTTCTTCTGCACTTTATGCATTATATAGAAATGGAAGATACTTCTTTTAAGGAATGAACAATCATTCTGGCATATTCCACAGGATTCTGGATGACAAATTTTTAGTGTAATAAATTGCTCACTCCATGGCGAATTCTTATATGCAGCCATTTTGCAAAAGTTTATCTTATGTGTTCTCTTCTTTTCAGTCATGGGCAAAAGAATATTTGTTTCCTGACATTCTCTGTATATTATGTTCTATTTAAAAGATGGAAGTTAGGAAAAAAGTCATATATTCTGCTTGTTTCTTTAATGAGAAAAAATTAAAAAGGCAAAGTTTTTTAAATAATATTCATTTTCAATCCAATTATAGGGCCTGAAATTCATCCTTGTTATTGTATCATTGTACGTTTTCTTCATTAAAATTACATAAAAAGTAGGATTATCTATTTTATATAACTAAATAACTTTAAATGTTTTCTTCAATTGTCATCCTGGAGGTATCGACCATATTATTTATTATAAGACTAAATGAGGAAATGAGGACCTGAAATGTCACTTTAAAAGTGCTTTTTTTTGGTCCTTTCTGAAAAACTCCTTCTCACGTATCCCATATGACTATTAACGAGGCTCATTATATTGAAACACAATAATATAAAGCAATTTGCTAATTATCATGTAAAAATCCAGAAAGCACAAATAAAAACCACAAGTAGAATGGGATAGTGTCAAATCAAGAAGTTCCCAACCAAATTCCAAACACTGATCCACTTCTTATAGCCAGCCTGATCCCCTAAACAGGAGATGGGGAACCATTACAAATGAAATGTTTCTGGTTTTTTGTTTGTGTATGAATGACACTGAAAAATGTTTTTTGTTTAACTGTTTTACCTGGCACTGGATCCTGATGCACTCACTTACATCCTAACGCTGAAAGATGCTTCTTATTAGGCCTTTGTAATACATACAAGCCTATCTGAAGAGGTGTTGCCATTCTGGTCATCATGAGCACTTTGGGTCAGGTTAAATTACTCTCTTTCTCCTTCTCTGCTGAACTGTGAGCAGAGGTATCTGCCCAGCAGACTGTTAACCTGACATAAATTATCAGAAAGGCTACCACAACAGGAGGAGGAAGCTGAGGAAATGTGTGGGTTAGCAATCACCAAGCCTATTAAACTGCTTCTAAATCCCACCCTTTGGATTCATGTTTTGGCTTGACCAAGAGGCAGGTTGGTGAAGCAAGAGGATCTGTGAGAGTGTGAAAGGGATGACCCTGGAAACAAAATATTGGTTTTACATCGCAGGGTATCCGTTACAGAGAATTTCCTCTGGCGCCAGCAGGTATTTGAGCAGGCATCTGGATGGATCCCAAAGGGGGGAAGGAAATAGAGATGGAAGTTTTTAGAGGGGATCAAGATGTTAAACCTTAAAACTGTTTGAATGACCCACAACAACTAACCTGCAAGGTTTTGTCTGGGTGATGACTTTGGTGATGTGGGGGGTTAAGGTTGATTTCTTTTCTTTTTTCCTTGTTTTTTTTTTTTCTCTCATGTTGGTGGGGAATTCCAGCCAAGACTGCAGAAGGGAACCAGTAAAGGAATGCAAAGTCCACCCTCAATCAGTGATGAAGAAAATCATCTGATCCATCGCAGCCTCCTTTTCTCTGCACAGGACACCCTGATCTTACAGCTGATCCTGAGAGCTCTTTGCTGCATTCCCAATGCTTTCTAAAACACTGTTAATGGTATTGCCAACTACAATCACAAAATATTGCTAAATGGATTGATAGAATTTTATCCTGAAAGCAAATTTTGTCGAATATTTGTTCGGCTTGGGAAAGAAAATCTTCCTTGGGGGTCTGAAAGCTGATTCATTAAATCTGAGCTGTCTGCTGAAGTGCTCAGTAAAAGTGACTCTGATTTATTTGGATTTGTCACTATAAAGGTCTCTGGAGACAGATATTTATCCTATGGGATTCTTGACAAATTGGCCAAGTGGTCTGGGCAGTCCAGAGGGAGGATGGTCTTCTTTGACCCCTCACATGGCCAGAGAACAGGTAATTACTCCCCTGATCACAAACATGCACCGAAATCACATTGTTGCCAAGACTTCTCTCCCCACCCAGAATCTGGTTATGTGAGCTTGGACAAGGACTCAGATCTGTACTTGATCTCACTGAAAGACACATCTGAGATCAAAGTATAACCTATAACTGTAGGAATAGGCAGATAATTGGATGGATTTATGCTGATGAGGGTATATGCTGCTGAACTGGACCATAGCAAAGGTGTTTGTCCTGCTGTGGTCAGAATTTATAAAATACTTGATTGTAATGCTGAAAGATCAACTTGGACACTAAATTTATCAGTATATTTTAACACCCTCCCACCAAGGTGGACTAAGTCAGGCATCCTTCTAACTACAAAATAGAAGAGATGGAGCTTGTCAAAAAGAGAGAAGAGAATTTGCTGCTGTTTTCTTATGATCCCACTTGTGTGACTTTCCCCACACCATAGTGTATAAGGTGGAGTAGTGTCTAGTGTCAGTCCTTCCCTTTAATTATCCGCTAGCCTGGCTGAGAGCTGTATAAACATGTTACGGTCGCTTGCAAGAAACAGATACTGCAAGTGCAACCATCTTTCCCTTTTAACTCTTTCTGTCTGTCCTGCCTTTTGTGGACCTCTGAATTTTAGGAAACTGTTAGATCAAGCGCACATTGGCACAGTTTCTTTTCAGCTGACTTAAGCTACTGATTCATTTTATAGTTGTCACAGGGAAATATGCACCTTCAGGACATGATTAAGGCCACTTAAGATCTATGCTGCCTCTCAGATGTAGGTGAAATAAATTCAGGATGCCACATCCAGAAGTATTGTTCCAAATTACTGGAATGGAGTGGGTAAGAAAAACACAACTAAAGGGAAGTGCAGGAAACAATCTGGGACAATGACAGCCTGTCTTGGAGTTAGCTTGCCATTACTTAGGGATTTTCACCTCTCAGCAAACAGTTCTCCTCCCCGTTCACACCCATGAGGTGAAAGAGAGGTTTGACTGATGTCAGTGTAGTAGTGCAGGCCTGAAACATTCAAACTAGAGCTAAACAAGTGGCATCTGAAATAAAATATGGGGGGGAATTAAACACAGTGTGTTGGGGAATTCTGCACCAGGGACTGTCATTTGCAAGGAATGCACACAGATGAGTTAGTCTAAACCTGTATAACAGTGGAGGATTTGGGCCCCAAACAAACCATTCCAGATCGTGTTCAGCATAAAAAATGGTGTGAAAATAGCTAAAGTTCATATTAGAACCTCAGAAAGAAACACCATAGACTTTTAAAAGGCACTGAAGGTGGGGGTCAGTCTTGTAAAGGTAACAGCAATGGTCTCTTTACCCTACTTGGTGGCTGGATGACTTCAACCCAGGGGTTTTGCCTGGCAATCTGTCTTGCTAAAAGTCAGGGTAAGATAAACTGTACTCTGTCTCTGATTTCTGCAAGAAAGAAAACAATTGAACGACTGGTCATTCATCACTGAGCCACCCTCCCCCCTCTCCGACACCTTGTATAGGGTTGTATATTCTGGAGCTGTTTAGCTTTCCTCGTCCATTTCTTCAAAAGAAAACAAAAAAAATCAAGTAGCAAGATATGTATTTTACAACTTTCCTGTAATAACAATGGTTCAGAATTGAAAGGGACAGATCAATAAAGAAATCACTTGACTATTGTTATAGTTGCTTGCACATCATGTCACTTGTATCATTACAAGCCACATGTTCAAGTAAGATTCGTATCAAAGGGCCTCCTGATGTACTGCAGGGCCCAGCCTCTACAATTGTGCTCATATATACATTTACCTATTCATAAAAATTTGCATTCATTTTTGTATACTGAGGAGCTCAAACTCAGCTCAGATGTAGTTTATGGAGTTATGAATGTGTGCTTTGACCATCCAACTGTGGAAACTGGAGAATATTATTTGAGAAGTTTCTTTAGCAACTTTAGTTAGATGAGTTTTTTAAGTTGCTGAGAAACAAACCTGGAGAGAATAAGCCACAAAATTTATAAATTTGCTGTGAGACAAGCAGTCTGAAAAGGGGGAGGGTGGCAAAAAATGATGAGAAACAAAAGTAGTCATGATAGATGGTTGTAGGAAAAAAGCAGTACCTTGGGGGAGAAGAAACAGTTTGCTTGCTCTGATGAGCTGAGTGTATGCTCAGCTATCAGGGAAGCAAAGGAAGCTCTACTTCTCCTTCTAACAAATCCAGCTTCATTCTGCTTGTAGTACAAAGTGCTCTGCTTCGGGTGCCATGCCTGCCTGGCTGCTTCCCACAGCCCTGTAAAGAGATGCTTCAGAGCACATTATCCTGCACACAACACAGCTACTGCACAGGTGGTACCAGGAAAGTCCTAGAAAGCTGTGAGGTGGAATGGGGAAACTAAAATAAATGACTCAGAAAGAAGATGAGCATAAAAGCTGAGTTCTCTACAGCCTCACTGTACCCTGAGAGTCTGCATTAGCTCACGGTTCAAGGAAGTGAGACCCTTCATGGAAGAGACAATTAGTTACAAAAAGGCATAAAGAAGCCCAGTAATGGATTTTAACTCTCCTAAGGGAATCCTGTGTTTTTACTGGGGAAGGATTACAGGAAACCAAAGTAACACTTTATTTTTCTTCACAGAGAGCTGGGGGACTTTGGAGTAATTTAGTCAATGGTGATTTGCTACTTGTGCTATAGTGTTACCAATGATGGTACTCCTGGTCTGTTTATTAAACTTTTGGCTTGTCACTCATCACTAGCAGGATCAAAATCCATTGTTTTTCTTCCTATGAAGGCAACTTTTCTATCTTTCAGAATTACTATGAGGTTGAGAGATGAGTGCTTTCATCTAAAATCAAAGTCAGACAAGTATCCATTTTGTAAGACATGTGAGCATAAAAATGTGCCAATGTAAACATCAGGTATCTGAGTGAAAAATGTTAATTGGCATTTCAAGAAATGAGGAGACATCACAAAGATATTTTAGGCTTTCAACATATTTGTAGTATTCTAACATCAATCATTTTCTTGCATCTATCAGGTTATTTATCTTAGCTACCCTCTGTATCCATTACCATAGTGCCTAAGCCACTCATAATGTTTCTGTAGGGCAGGGAAGTGTTCTCATCCCTTTTTTACCACTGAGAGATTGGACTAGAAAGGATCCTACTTTTGTGGCCACTTAGAAAGCCTGTAACATAGGAGAAAATCAATGCACATATGCCAGGTCTCTGGCTAGAGTCTTAAAGAAGAGTTTGTCTCTTTTAAATTAGCCCAAGTTTGCACTTGGTTAATTTGGACCATAAATTGTAGAAGCAATGTTGTGTTACACGTCACTGAGCCATTAGCTATAAGACTAATTCCACCAACACTTAGAAATGCAGGAACAATCCTGGGCTTGCATCTCAAAAAGGGTGCTGGCTACACACTACCAACGAGAGATGAGAGACTCCAGTGAGTTAGGGCATGGGAGGAAGAGAAATAGAAAGATGATGTGTTGTATTGCTATGGGTGCTGCACCAGGCACAGAGGCTTTCCCTGGCATTACTATTTCTTCAGGACAGAACACAGCTCCCACCTGGGAGAGCCCAAGCTGGCCCCAGACATCCAGTGTGCATTGGCACCCTGTGGAAGTTTGCATTGTGACTCCCCTTAAAGGCCCTATGCTCAACCTGGCTGAGCAGTTCCCCAGTGAGGGTTTTGCATGCATGGAAAACCTTTTTGAGGAATTCATTCACAGTGTTAAGAGAAAACTTGTGTGTGCGATGTTACATATCTTTTCCACTCGGTGGAAATTTCAGTCAATCAATCTCATAGTGATCACAAGGACATCTTTGTTCAGGCCTCACAGCATACACATAAAGATACTTCTGCCAACAAATTTTGGTATTTGTTAAATGGAACTGTATATGATCTCTGGTAAATTTGCTATGTAATCCAAAAGGCCTGCATGAGAAAGAGAGACCTGCCTTATTTTGGTTCAAAATTTGGCAAACGGGTGTCTATTGTTCAGGTTGGAACAAGCTGAAATGATATGGAGATTGAAATAAGGCATCAAAATCCTTCCTTACTGTTAAAAATTGGGAGGTTCTGGATAAAATACCTCTCCACACTAGCCTCAACCATCATCTCATCTGACTTTAAAACATTAGCAGATACATATCTGAGTCCCATTCCATTCTTTCTAAAAAAGCCAGGGCTGCTTGAATCACTTGGAACAGATGCCTTAACTTCCTGGCAGTTTTAAAAAAACTTGCCTTTTCTGCTTTCGATAGACTCAGAGAAGCTCTTAGACATTGTTTTGTATTTCCCCTTACTGAACTGCACAAGTGTGCTGGACCTGGCTAACAGAAGGTTTGATGACTCATCTCTCTGTTTCCCTTTAACCAGCTTTCCTTCTCAGTTAGTCACACCCCCAGTTAAGAACTGCATACTAGGAAGTTTGAGCATCACCCCAGATCTGTACACACAAAAGAAAAAAAGAAAAGCAGGGAGGAGAAAGAGAGCCAGCCTACCTTCACAGTCTGTACTTGAGGCTTTTTCCTCCCTTGCTTCTGTACTTTCAGTGCTTTGGTCCTTTCTCAGCCTTGTGGGACTCCACTGAAACACACGTTTATGGTCCTCTTTGTATGCTATCCCCTGGTTCATTTCAAAAACTATTTTTTTCCCCTCCAAATTACTTAAATGGACTTTTATTATGTGCTTTTGCAATACCACTTTCTAAAACAACACCATTTTCTGTATGTATTATGAACTACGATATGCACCATAAAATCAGAGGACTGCACTGTGGCAAAGTGCCATGACCCCACTTTGGGGATGTTCCAGGAGCTCCGAGAGTCACAGTTTGTGAGGCATGTATAAGGCCTATCAGAGTCAAAAGAAATGCACGCTGACTGTGGTCTTTCCATGTCACTTGAGTAGGATGTGTAATCTGCTTTCTCCTTTGTCTTGCCAGCTAACATTCCCATTTCAGACCTCGTCCACCACACATACGCTCTTCAGCTGACTACTGAGTTTGTTGAACCCCTATGTACGATCACACATGTGGATAGCTGAATATCACCAGTTTGCTGCTTTGTTATATCAGTATTTTTAGCCAAAATATTTTTGCAGCTATGTCACTGCAGTTCAGCATGTGTTTTTAAAGGCTTAGTGTGGCCACCTATGGTAAAATGCAAAGCCCCTGTGACAAATGGAGCTCAAGGGAGTCCAGCAGCACAAATTGTGGCCAATTCAATCTCTCATAGAGTGAAGCAGCCCACAAAGAGCAGGTTCCAGAATGTGATGTTTCACTTGGATGGGAACAGAGAACATAGCCCAACCTACTGTGTTTAATGATGGATGCTGTGGGAACCCGACTTTCAGAAACTGTGAGCACTTTAAGTGAACAGGAATTTTAGAAAATCTGTGTCTACACATACACACATCATGCCATAAACAATGTGAGTAATAAAATCTCACCAGAATAGCTGACATTCTTCCTGCCACTCCCCTACAAAGTGTTCTTCTTTTCCAAACTTCCCTCTGAAAAAAAGATCTTTTATTTTCCAAAACTTTATCCAATGCGCTAATTACTGGAAGGCAAAGAGAACTTATTTCTTATCGAAAAATTTTATCATGTCTTAAATTCACAAAAATCCAAAGGATTAGCCAATAAAGAAGCATCACAGAAAGAGATATTCAAAACAAAACAGTTATGCCTGCATTTTAATTCTTCAATGACTATTTTGCATAAAATATATTGGCATTTTTGCATATTTCTCTTTTGACCACTTCACAAAAGAGTCTGCAGTTTATGATGTAAAAATATTTCAGAGATGCATTCTGGAAGCAATGCATAGTAATGGTCTCTGCAGTAGAGATGGAGGAGGATACCTCTCCTCACTGTCTGTGAGGAATAAACAATACAGGAATAAATTTGTATAGGTATAAACAAAACAAACATGACACAGCCACTTAGGTTTCACAGAATTTTCTGAGTTGGAAGGGACCCACGAGGATCACTGAGTCCAACTCTTCAGTGAATGGCCCATACAGGGATCAAACCCATGGGATTAGCCCCACGCTATTACTAACTGAGCTAATTTCTCCTAGGTTTGCTTCCTACAAACATCCTGCCAAAGGAGATTCACTAGCACACCTGTGAATAGTTCATTGAAAGCTTGGACTGAGCTCCCATGTCAAGGATTAACTGTCTTGTTTCTCCTTCAATAACTTCTATATCTTACATGCTTCTTGTTTCTGGAATCGATGATTAAGACCTGTCTTAATTCCTAATTAAGACACTGACCTTGTTGTCAGTATCTCTCTTAAGCACTAGGATATTTAAACATGACTTTTCTTCTACAGAGGCAGTTTTTGCTATTCTTGTTCTTACAGGCTGGTTTACCCTGTGAGCAGCCCTGCTGATTTTTGTGGAACCACTCAAGGAAAAGGTACCAGGTGGCATAAGTCTGGGAGGTAAAAGTCACCCAGTTATTACATGTACAGGTACTCCTTGTGGTAAACAAAAGCTCTACTTACATTTGCCACAGATTTTGTCATCAATGTGACAAAAAAAGATTAAAATATTAAACCTGGAATTAAGTATTTTGAGTTTCAGAAAGTATTTTTTTCAATATCCACTAAAGAAATTTTTCTCGAACTTCACTTCCCAGGGTTTCCATGGGTTTGTGATATTTCAAGGTTTAAAACATCACATGAAATGGAATTATGGCTCCTGCATAATTTTCTACATAAATTTTCTTGAAACTACAGTTTATTCCCTTTAAAATTTTCTAATCAATAATACTGAAATTTTGCCATTCTAGGTATCCACAAAACCTTCAGATAGTTTAAAATGAAAATAGAAAGAAATACGGTTGGGTTGGGGTTTTTTCCCCCCACAATAAACTATGCCAGAAAAGAGTTTCTCAAGCAGCTCTGATTTTTCGGGGCTCCAAAGTAAGAGATTGGGATTTCCTGGGAAGGGACAGTGATGCTAATATCACATACAAATATGTGCCCCTTGGGCCAGTCCTCCAGGACAGCTCTTTTACTCTCTTGGCAACAATATTACTTTTTTTCCTTGTGTATTGTTTTATGTTATTTTTCACAATGTCTTTTACCTTTCAAACTAAAACTGTGACCAGAAACATACACACAGCACTGGAAATGAGATGTGGAAGGGTTTCAGACCCTTCCAAAGAGCTACTCCACTCTTACAAACAATTTTGATCAATTTCCCCAGCATAGTCCATACTCTACAATATCTTATATTATTAATACTATTAGTGTTAGTTATTTGTTTATATTATATTATATTATTGGCATTATTTAATGTAAGGTGTGCTAAACTATGTTTCTAAAGTCCTTCTACCATTTTACTCGGTTTCCAGGCGAGACCAAGAGTAACCAGGAGAAATCTCAGTGCAACCAGATTTTTTTTTAAAGCTGCAACTTGAAAACACTAATTCAGTTGTAGTTTTCCTACCGATTACTCTCAAACCTGCCTGAACACAATTCATGATCAGCTGTCTGCCTGTGGGTGACTTCCTTGGTTATTCTCCAAATACAAGAAAACACCTGTATTAGGCTTGGGGAAATAATTTTCCTCAGCTCTGGGTGATCTGAGTTTCTTCTTGGGTGTCTGTTTAGTGTGTAGTGAAAATACAGTGCCATGATAAAAGACACAGAACATCAGAAAATAAACCAAGCTGTGCCATGCAAAACCATGAGATACTTGTAGAAAGCTTGGCCTCAAGTTCCAAAGCTGTTCTCAAATTACCATGGTATTCCTGCACAGGGAAGGGAAGGCTGGAGGCATAAAAAGTGCAACTTCTTTTCTAGAGGGAAATTTGTAACATGACCTAGACCAGCATGAGCCTGTGAGTGATGTGTCCCTCATCTGACACCCTTGAGACCAGGCATCCCGAATCTCTGTCCCCAGCACCCTTGGCATGTCCTAAATGGCCTGTCTTAGTGGGTCTCTTACTTAGGAGTAAGAGAGAGATGTGTGGTCCTGCGTAACCAGAGCAATGCAGAGGGGAAAGTAATTTACAGGGTAAATCCACAGATTTTCACAGATATTCCTCATGCCAGCATTTCAACTTCCTTTTTAAAACATGAATGAAGAAGCAAATGAACTGGAAAGGCCAAAAGGACTTTAGCTCCATCTGTCTTTCCCAGCCAGTTATTAACCCAGTGGCCAGTCCGTAGTCCCAGTCATCTAAGTGGAGAAGCAAGTGGTCCCACCCTTATCTGGGTGGCTGCAGCCACCCCAGTTTTACCCTTCCCACAGGGCTGGGTTGATTTCCACTCTGTCACTCTCTACTCCAAATCAGGTGCTGTTCAGAGAGTCAGGACGACTGGGCAAAAGGTGAGTAAAAAAGGATTGAAACCTGGAGTCAGATTAGGGGTACAAACCCTGGGCTTGCCAGGAGAGACATAAGGAGCAGGAAGTTTGGAAACACAGAAGTTCAAGTCATGTAACAAACAAATAAGAAAGTAGGAGTTACCTGGACATTAGAGGATATGTTGTTTTTTTTAAGTCTGCCCATGCTGCCTGCCTTGGAGAGGGAATAATGGATAAATGTGTTGTTTTAAAAGCGTATAATAGTTTATATGCATAAAGAACTCAATAAAGAACTTATATAATATTCACGTATGTATAATATGTACGTGAGTATACATCACATGAATGCAGTAATCTCCACAAAACGAATACAAAAATGTGTCCTGTGTCTCCTCAAATGAGTGTGGCCTGTATTAGGTCAATTTTAATGACCCTGACTATTTAAAAATATAAAGTAAAAACTACAAATGTCTGGAAATTCTAAAGGCTCACAAACGTGTATGCATATCTTGATACTCAGAATGCATATGTAGCAGCATACTAAAGGCATTTTTTAAAAGCCAGATCATTCCTTCTGCTTTTTACAACAAAAGTTTAGAAAATAATTAAGTGAAGTTAAAAATAAGTGATGGAAAGGCTATAAGTATATACTGGTTTAGTTGTTTTGTTCTTCTGAGAATTTCTGATGCTGAAATTTTGATGGGATTTTGTCCTCTCTGGTCATTCATGCTTAGAGACACAAGCAACTTCAACTTGGTTTTCTGTCATCCTTGCTCCAGTAAGAGTCTTTTAGCTCAACTGTGACATCAATCACTTGAACTATAAACCTCTGCAATGGATACGGCCATTTAAATCTCCACCTGCACAAACAACAATAAGGCCTAGAAAATAAGGTGACTCATAAATCTTAACACTGGTGATCATTAATATTTTGGATCTGCAAGAGCAATGTTATTGGAAAAAAAATAATTCATTAATTAGGACTGATATGCTGACAATCTGTTTAGTTTAGTTTATATACAGAGAAAACACAAACAAGGGCACAGTTAGCACAACACGAATTTAGGAGTTAGTGAATTGCCCAGAGGCCAGGGCTTGGAGATATGATATCTTAATGTACTTATCCTATTGTAAGTGGGAAGGTGTTATCTTCCAGACAAATGATAAAGAGGTGGTTAAAAGTTTAGATCTACTGTTTTTTCTTCTAGCTTATATGAGCCAAGGAAGAAAGATGGATCAAGAGATAGGCAAGAGTTCCTTGCTGGCTATCAAAAATGACACTCTGCCTCCTACTTTAATCTGCAGTACAGTACATAGCATTCGGCAGACATACCAGTTTGGCCCTCCACAGTTTTTGTTGGGTTTTTCAGCGCATGCAGAAAACCCTATGCGATGCTCACACAAATCAGCAAGAGACTTTTCCTGTGGCTCCAGTGACTTTGGATTAACTACGAAGCCACTGATATCTGAGGCTGCACATTTTTGTCCAGAGCTACGAGAATCCTCAGATAAGCAGCTGAATAAGTGAAATTGTTCCTGCAGTAAGAACAGTCCCTGCATGCAGATCTTTAGACCCTTGTGTTCAAAACCCAGGCTGTGGGGCAACCTGTGAGGTTTCAGGAAGACATGAGTAGGGAAGGAGCTATGGGAGCAAGTTCCTGTTTCACTGGCCTCTTTGGACTCCAAATGTGGATTTAGGGAACTATTTTACATGAAGAGGAAGAAGTGATAGGACAAGGTTAACTGCTTTCAAAAGCCTGCTCTGCTGAGACTGAATACACGCGTGCATAAGTTTGTAACAGCAGCATAAGTCAGTTCATTCAAACTATGCAGCAACCCGCTCATTCCCACTTGTGGTAAAACCACTGAGAATGTTTGGCTTCAGTGGTTGCAGAGCCTGGCCTAATGCTCTCAGTCCCACCGCTCTCACAGAAGGGGCCTTATCCCTTATCTTGCCTCTTTATTCAGGCAAAACCTCTGACTTTTGAGCATGCATGAATCAGCCGACAAAACACTCCACGGGTACAGCAGAAAGAACCACTGACATCTGCTCTGCACACCAAGTAAAAGTTTCTCTTCTGTGGGACCCCCTCCCACCCCGTTTCCTTCATTTCATGCACACCCTTGCTGCCCCATCCACAGCCATACAGACCCTCCCCAGCAGAACAACATTCTCCCTCGGCTCAGTGGGGCTCACAGACTGCTGGGATCTTGGCCACTTGGCACACCTGTGGACCAGGAAGCCTCCGCAACATTCACAGCTGGGAGGACTCAAAGACTGAGAAGGGACCGGGACTTGTCGGACGTCACCCCGGAAGGCTGGAAGAAGTCAGATCCTCCTGCCTCCAGCCCCTGGGCTGTGACGGCAAGGTCCACGCTGCTGGCCAGGCAGCGGAGCACTCCCTTCCTGGAATATGCTACTAGCTGGACAGGATGCATTCGCAAATATAATCATCCACAAATCTCCCCCAGATTAGGTTACAGGACAGCATTTCGACGGCACGCATTACAAAGCTCCCTGGAAGGCTTGGCTGGTGGATCTGCTGCTCTCTCTGCTCATGACCCATTTTGGCTTTCATCAAGAATTGTGACACCAGCTGCCTGGGTCATCTAGGAGGCAGAGAGGGGGAGAGCAACCCTGGGCTGTAAAGGGAAGTGGGGAAGGAGAAGAGGAGGAGAAGGAGGAGGACGAAGGGGGAGGATAGAAAGACAGAGCAGGGGGAGAGAGAGTAAGAGAGTTGTTTTAGTCCAGTTGTGAAGATTTGAATCCCAGTTCCGAGCTCTCGGCAAAGGCTTGCTGGGATACCTCATTCCCTGTCCTGTGCAAAGGTCTGTGATTGGGGATGTGGTGTGCTCAGTGGGCAGGGCCCCTCCCCTGGGCTGGATCCGCCTCTCTTATCCCCCAGATAAATTACTAGTGTCCTCACTAAATTCCTCAGCTTTCTCTCTCCCGCTCTCCCTCCCTCTCTCACAAAATCTCGCTCCCTCCCTCAAACACAGGCAAAGCGGGGTTGGGGGGCGGGAGGGCGGGGATCCTCTCTGGACTGGTATTGTGACTTAGTCCTGGGCGGGGAGGGAAGGGGAGGAAAGTACTGGCGCCCCTTCTCTCCTACGCTGCCTTGAAATAGATTTGAGGAGCTGCCCTTCTTCCCCCCCCTCCCCCCTTTCCCGCTGGTCGTTTGGCATCTTCCAGACCATGTCCACTGGGTCCCTCAGTGATGTGGAAGATCTGCAGGAGGTGGAGATGCTGGAGTGCGATGGGCTGAAAATGGATACTAACAAAGAGTTTGGGGCGTCCACCGAGAGCAACGAGGAGGGATCCAATGGCGAGAATGGCTCCCCTCAGAAGGGGAGAGGGGCCTCGGGCAAGAGGAAAAAGGCTCCCCCCAAGAAGAGCCCTTTAAATGGAGTGAGCCAGGAGGGAAAGCAGGTACAGAGAAACGCTGCCAACGCCAGGGAGAGGGCGAGGATGAGGGTCCTTAGCAAAGCCTTCTCCAGGCTTAAGACCACCCTACCCTGGGTGCCCCCAGACACCAAACTTTCCAAACTGGACACCTTGAGGTTGGCCTCCAGCTACATTGCTCACCTGAGGCAGATCCTGGCCAATGACAAGTATGAGAACGGCTACATCCACCCAGTCAACTTGGTAAGTCAGAGTCCGCCGGGGCCAGGAGCTCTGTGCGTGTGCCTGGGGAGAGGTGGGCGAGGAGCTGGCATGGGGCATGTGCGGGGAGAAAACTTTGCTGTGTTTCTCACAGCGTCTGGTGCCAGTGGGGTGGAAAGCGGTACTGTACAAGGGGACAGGCTCCCGGCTACTCTGTTGCCCTGTGCCCTGAGCACCAAGCCTCCTAGGCCCTCTCTGCTGTTCCTAGCAAACCCTTCCAGAAGACAGGCAGCCACGCTGGCCACAAAGAAGCAGGGGCAGGCTTTACTCTTTACTGCCCCAGAAACGATTGAGAAACCACAAAGGGTTGATGCCAGCTTTCTACCTGCAGGTATAGGAATTTGGGTAGAAAAGGGTATGTTTGAGGAAGGACCCAGGATTTATTCTTACCCTGTGTCTCTACCCTAATGTCTCCTGCCACAACAGTGTCCCCAAGCCCTAGCTTTTTAAAGGCAGGACTCTTGGGGTTCTGTGCTCAACCACTCAGGTCTTCTGGGTCCAGGACATTTCTCCTATCCCTCTAAATTGGCACAGGAGAAATAAATACCAGTGCAGACTCCCCAGGGGAGGTGTCTGCCCCAGGCACACTCCACAATGCCTCTTCCTGGGCTCTGCAGTGTCCCTCCTTCTGCTCCCACCACATAAAGTTTTCCTAAGCAGCCCTGGATCTCCCAACCATACCCGGCCGCCAGAAATATCCAGTTTCCAGCTCTAAAAATATGTACAAATGATGTAAACCGGGAGTAAGCAAGATCTGCCTGGGCTCTTTTTAGACATACAGCCTTTACACTGCCCACACGTGCAGACCCTGACGCATAAATGGATCACAGAGAGGAGCTGGGGACGTTTCACTGAGGTCAGGCTCTGCCTTTTGAGCTCTGGACTCTGGGGGACAGTACATTACCCGCTGTGTCAGCTGATAAGGGCCTGGGAGATAATTTTTGATTAAAAACAAAATCCTCAGAGCAACAATATGGGTGGGGGGGAAAAAAGTAAAACAAAACCAGCACCCAATATAGATATAACCTCCCTCCTCTTCCGCACAGAGGCAGACCAAAACATGC
>NW_008239110.1:18415441-18415887 GCF_000691975.1 Corvus brachyrhynchos
CCCCGGGCCCCGGGCAGAGCCACGGGGAGAGCCGCTCTCCCGGCGCAGAGGAGACCAAATGTGCCCTAGCAAAGACTCCATCCACCCCGAGAGATTCTGACTCTATTTAACTTTATTAAATGCGTGTACAGTCGAGTGTCCTGCAACCACAGCCTTGCTGGTTCAAGAGCTACTAGAGAAAAGACAGAGATCAAACAAAACCTACCACGCGTGTATCTTTTGTCTGAGACCTGTGAAATATGTAGATGCCTAGAAAAACTGACTTTGACAGTCATCTCTATGAAGTAATTCACCTTAAAGATATATAGATATATTTTCTTCAAGCAGATTCTGCTCTATTTCTGTGAATAAACCTTCCTTTCTACTGAACACAGAGCGGTGTTAAGTGTTCGTTGGAGACTGGGGCTCGGCGGGGAAAGGACAGAGCCTCCGCCGCTCCGCGAAGC
>NW_008239110.1:18416116-18420461 GCF_000691975.1 Corvus brachyrhynchos
CCCCGCCGCGGCCCGCCGGCAGCTGATGCGCCAGATCCCACCGCGCTGTTTAATGTTTCAGGGTTATGACCGCACTGTTTACAAGATGTCTTCGGTTATTTATACTGTTATTATTAGCAGAGGGGCTTTAAATTTCCGCCTCACTTGCTCTTTCAATACCATCCCTCGATTCCGTTTGATACCTGTGTACTTTCTTGCCGAAAGCAGGAGAGGGGCAGCAGGGGCTGCAGGGCCGTCCCCCAGACCAAGCCCTCCGTCCCCGCTAGTTGCGGGGGCCGGCGGCAGGGCCCGGGGCGCGGTCACAGGCAGCGCGGGGGCCACAGACCCTCCCGGGGGCTTCTTCCCCCGGATATACCCCACAGGCCGGTGTTGAGCTGCCCCGGGCATCCGTGCAGCCTGGATTGTGTTTATTCTCATCCCCCACTTTCCCCCGAGATAAGTGGACGAGGTGGCGCGTCCTCCAGGCGACCCAAATTCGCCAGTCGGGTTCATGCGTGGGCTAGGTTAGGTTTAATTAAAGTAGCTCGCTGTGAACCGAGGGCTGTGAAAACATCTCAGCCCTCATTATGAAAAGGGCCAGGGCCTGCTGTATCATCCTAATGGTTTTGAAAGGGAGAGCTGTTTAATTTCACTTTTGCGCAGCTTTATCTCCATCCCACACAATTAAAAACAGACCTCTGCGCCTGGCCTAACCATGTGCAACTTCACTGCTGTGGACGGGACTGCGCCAGGTGAGACGCGCAGTTACACACCGGGGCTTGACTGACTTTGCAGCTACACACAGACCCTGAACAGACACAGCTTTTGCTGAAGAGACAAACGACTCTGGTAACCACAGCTGAACAGGCTGATTTGCTGATTTCTTTGCCACAGGCACTGGTAAATTCACTGGGAATTGCTGGTCTGTTAAAGGGAGACAGAATAGAGGTCCCCGGCTTTAAGCTAAGGGCAGATGACTGATACAGCAAATGTACATTTTAACCTCTAGATTTACTCACTGAATTGAAACTAACCATTGTATTTAACCACTCAAAATCTCAACTTAAATCCATATTAATTAATGCCTGGTCAAGATTCATAGCGAGGTGCTAATTTCCTTCTAGAAAGCAGAAATTGATATGCATCTGAGATATGCATAAAATTGAGTCAAATTTTGAATATTCTAACACATGCTTCTTTGCCACCCTGCCTTGCAATGCTTGCTAACTGCGCTCAGCATCTTCCCACCTAAAGAACCATATGCAGTTTTCATTCGCCACCTGAAATACAGCATTGAAGAAAGGGAAGGGGGAAATACAATGGTACCCCATAAAACATGAGGAACACAGCAGTAGCCATGTGCCAAAAGCTGCAGGAACACTAAGTGTTGAAGATGCTTACTGTGTACACACTGGCAGTAGACACCATTGCTTCTCGTACTGCTGTTCACTTTATCTAGCAGTCTACATTGCAAGCCTCCTGAGGACTAAACTATTCCTCAAGCACCCTGCACCTTCCTCAGTCCTTGCCTCTGAGCAACAGTTCAGCAGCAAACAAACAAACAAAAAAGCAACAATAAAAAAATAAAAGCAACCAGCAGTACACAGAAAGGTAAATAACGACTTTACTCTGACTGTAAAACAAGTAGTGGCTTTATTTCAATTTTGAACACAATGAACATATTTTCCAGAGGCATTTATGTGGCTGGGACCTCCTGGTCCACTGACCTCTTGTGTAAGGGCACAGACCTGACAGTGATGGCAGCTGGCTTCAACAGCCCAAGTTTCTTACATGAATTAAGAGTTCTACCGCACACTTCAGGAGAACAATGAATGAAATTATTCTACCCTGCTGCTGAGTGCAATTTTACTGCAAAATATTTGCAAACAGAAAATGTATGTTTAGTCTGACTGAAGCAATTGATGATTTTGAAAGGAACTCACAAATGTGCTAAGAAAAAGAGGGAACAGGTTTAAATATTGATGTCAATGACTTTAAAGAAAATATTTTGTTTGCTTTCTTGCTTTTCTGTACAAAGTGATGCATTTTAATATTTACCAAAATATACTTATACCCCTTTTTCATGTGGAAAAAAAGTTGACTTGGTTTATCTTTCTGTATCTACATGGACGTAGATGCAGCTGTGTGAGTGTCTGTATACATTCCCTCCCAGTACTGTTTGAATTCATTGCCTGATTTCAGCTAGATTTGACAGAGGTCTCAAAGACAACTAAGTTACTATAATTTTTAATTTTTTTTTCCATGTGTGAAAACAGGCAGCTGAGTAAAGAAAAAGTCTATAAATTTTGCAGCAGAAGGAAGGGTTTCAATATGAGCTCAGCCTTTATTAGATAGCAGAGCATATAGAGCAGAATGTCAGCTGTAGATGAAGTTCCAAATGCTGCTTCAGTCACAGCATACAAGTTCATAGAAAACTTGCTTATGGACCTACGTGTTTTAAGATAAGAACTCTATAAAAGTAGTTTAGTTCCATTTGATTTTAATACTAGTATTCTTTTTTGTTTGTTTCTTTGTAAAGAAACCAGTTTCACCCAGCTACTTCATTACCATTTTTCAATTCAGCTAGAGACTAGCAAACCCTTAATTTGCAGTGCTGACTCAGTGCTCAGGCTCCTGGATTTGGTGCTGACATTGTACCGCTTCGCAGAAGCATTCACAGTCTGTAAGGTCTTACAGAAAATACCTTTTAGGCTTATCTTATCCTCTCACGGGGATGGAAATCTGCCAGCCTGAAGCATCAGCATAGCAAGAAACCACATTGCAGACACCTGCAAAACGCCGTGCTGCTCTGGGCGCTGACTGGGGCGGCAAGGCCACAGTGCTGGTCGTGCCCTCAAACTTCAAGGTGCATAAGGAGAACATGTGCAAGATAGTTTATTCTTCAAAGTGCCTCCAAGGTCAAAATTCCCAACTCACCCCAGAAAATAAAAGACACAGAAAATCTGTGTGGTTTCTTCTGTAGGGAAGCTGGTTTGAATCCTGAACATAGTGATAAGATCACAAGCACAGTTTTGCTTGAAGTATTTGTATTTATGACCCCTCAGTTGTGTCTGCCTGAAAAAAACTTGCTTCCTTGTTAACAAGCTACATATACTTTTTAGAAGACAATTTGTGCCAAAACCCTGCTGTCATTATCTCTCATTGTATTTTGTAGTAAAAAAAATTAGAATATGCAAAACACATTAATTAATTGCAGGTAATAAACTTTCTAAAAGAGAACAAAACTTACAGATATCTGGTGTACAAGTGGAGGGTATAATCTGATGAAATTGCAGAATGTTTTCATTTTTGTCTGGATATCTGAATGCAGATTAGCACTCACAGTCTCCCAAAAGCGACAGGATTACAAAAGAAATTTCAATTACATTGACATGAATTTTAAATTCAATTAAATTGAAATTTGTAGCAGCAAACAACCAAGCATCCTGTAATTTCCATATATATACACACCTGGAAAAACCTCCATACAGAATTTCTCCCAGCAGCCAGATTCAAAATGTTCATGTCTGTTGCTGGCCCATGTAGCACTGACCATTCCCATATTAAGGCTGTGCTATCAAATGCAGGCCCACCATCTTGTGCTCACTATTCAACCACAGATTGCTTCATGCTCTTCAGCCCAGCACACTTCATGGATGGGAAGTGGCACAACCAGTAATAATGGCACTTTTTTGTCGCTAGTGCTGCAAAGTTACTGATGTATTATGGCTTGGGGAATTTCTGCAATCCTGAGAAGATGTCATAGGTCTGACCTAAAAGCTGTGCTCCAGGAAGGATGGGGAAAAGCCACGTGTTACCTCTGAGAGGACGGTTGCCAGCAGACTGCAAACCCAGAAAAGTTCTGCAAGTAACTGATTTTTCTTCAGTTCACTTCAGACACTGGTGTCTCCGAGTATAAAACTGACTTTGAGTAGGCCCACGCATGCAGTCATCCCATTTCCCAAATGCGGCATGGACATATCCTAGGGTCACAACAGTGCAGGGATGACGCATTTTCTTGCCTTAGGGTTTTGCCCTTAAACTGAAACTTGTAAACAGATGAAATGCGTCTTCAAGCCAATGCGCGTGCGTGTGCTCAGTTACACCACCCTCAAAACCTCCTTGCAAGAAAAAAAAGATCATAACAAAAGCAAGAAAATAAAAACCAGTGCAAATACTTCCTTCACTTTAAATTTTAAGCGCTCCTTTTCCTTGAGCAAAGAAAAAAACCCCAATCCTTATTTAGACTTCAGGCTGCCATGTAAACTATAAGACTATATCCAACTGTAAATATGGATTATCTACAGTCTTGAGTTTTCTCTTGGTTGTTTTCAGGTTGTTTAAGAAACAAGGATCAGAAACACTA
>NW_008239110.1:18420528-18425950 GCF_000691975.1 Corvus brachyrhynchos
ATAGAATAATTCCTCTGATTACTGCAGCTCAGTCCTTGCGGCAGGATGGGTTAGGGAAGGGAGGAACTATCAGCAGCTCCATCACAGACGGGTGGAGCCAGACCACCGGGGAGATGGAAACCAGGAGGTTGAGAGCTGCAGCTGCCTTTTCTGGGCGGAACATCTGTGAAAGCCTGCACAGCAGCAGCAGGGGAGGAGGAGTGGGCACAGGCAGAGAGCGTTCCCAGGGATGTGCTCATACAGATAACTGTCCCTGGATGGTTTCCCAGGCTGCTGCAGCAGCACTTCCCTCCCCTGTCAGGGATGAGGCAAAGACCATCATGTGGCACAAGCAATCGAAGTGTCAGCACGGCCTCTCGGGTCAGCATCCTGTTTCCTGTGATGCTTTTTGATGGCCGAGCTGACCAGAATGGGAACAGTTCTTCCTCGCTTGATAACATGTTGGTTTTTTTCTTACATAGGGACTTTTACACTCTTGGCATCTCAGAGCCAATACACAAAGTATATAGAAGACAGGAGTTGCAGCATTTGGCTGTCCCCTCATGACCAAATGTTTTTCTACAGGAGGCCGCTATCATTATACAGATGGGAAGAAAAAGAGATGACAAATGACTGGCTGAAGGTTCACACGTAAGTTTGGAGTAGGTTTAGGGCACCAGCTCTTCTGGTGCATAAACCTGTGGGCTGTTCTCCTAGGCACACTGAAATCACCAGGGATGTTTGCTCTTTGAACTCAGTACAAAGATAGGAATCAGTAAGGTGTAGGGAGTGATCCTCTCAGGCTGTATATCTATATCTACATGTACACTTACTAAAATAGATAAACCAGGCTATGGACCATGCTCTGGCTCCGACCGTCAGTGCTGTGGCTGGGGTCACATCCACACATACCTAAGTTTTATCCCACTAACCAGAGGTTAAGAACAGTCCCTGGCATATGCTACTCCAAAACCATGCTTGGATACTTTCTGGGGAAAAGTGAGGCCAAAGGCATAGCAAGGATCCTGCTAAAACCCAAGCACAAAGAAAGAGAAGCCTCAGTCTTGTTTTATTTATCAGTGTCACTGAAGCCTTAGAAGCTACAGCAATTGAGATACTTGATGCCTTTGTCTCACCTCAGTCTCATGCTCTTCTCACCTGTTTTCTAGATCAAGCTGGTTTCTTCTTTTATGGGCCAAAAAATCTTAGCAGGGACCCTGTTTGCTATTTGTATCTCATAACTAATATATGTGAAGACTAAAGATCATTAGAAGCAAGAGGCCAAGTTCAAGAACAAACATAACATGAGATTTAAACAATATTATACTCTAAATTATGACATTGAAAACCTCTGTTCATTTGCTACCTAGCTCTGCAGTACCTTTTCTACCTGACTTGTGAGCTCCTTGACACCAACATTTGACATATGCCCTCATAGTATCTCTTTCTCACCATTGCCAATTAATATTTAAGTTAACCTCATCCCAAGATGTGGAATTGAGATATTCCTCTTCTTAAGTCCATGGGAAGAATTCAGACAGCCAGTAGGTGCTGTCTGTACATGCTTAACATCCTTCTGCTGGGGTAGGAAGCAGGGTGGACAGGAGGAGTTGAGGCCAGCACCTCCAGTTTGGCTACAGATACAGCACTGCAGGGAAGCTGCAGAGGAACCAATGTTATCTTCCCACAAATCTCTTCTCCTCATTTCCCTCACACTCAGTCTTCTGCTTGTACTTTCACCATGCTTCTCTCTTACTGCCAACAGGAGTCAGTATGCATCATCTGTAAATACCAGTCAGTCACAGAGGCTGAAACTACAGATATGTATTAAATTATTGTAAAGTTTACTAAAGAAAAGGCTCATTCTGATAGTTTGACTTTTATGGTGGATACTTCACCACCATTTTCTTAATATGCTTATTTTATATTAAATAGTGTACCTAGCAATATATATTATGCAATATATAGATATACACACTATACAATATATATATACACACACCATAAAAATGTGACATAAATATTTACATACTATGTAGTAACTATATTTATCTTTTCTATAAACAAACATATAAAACAATATATATTATAAAATTAAACAGAATGTTTGAATTCTGTGGAGCTGGTATAAGTGCCACTTACAGCAGGGAGATAACTGTTTAACAGTGTTGGCATGAGATATCATACTGTACATCATCAGAGAGGTGTGAGAAGGTACAGATGAGTTTACTGTTTCACCTGATAAACTAAGCCCTGGAGCAAAGGATTCCTTTCCTGACAGACTTCTTGCTCATTCCCTGATGGCTGCCAGCCTGAGAGATGTCTCATAATTAACCTGCAGTATCATGTTTGCAGCTGATGACCATTTCACACAAGGTCATTTCCATGGAAGATCCACAACCACTGGTTGGTCCTAGGTACTTCCTCTTCAAACACGAATACTTCAATGCAGTCTTCCACTCAGACATCACAGTATTTACAACACAGCTGCACAAAACTCTCCAGCTAGCCTTCATTGTGGGCTGCCTCAGGGGGCCATCCAGCTTTCTTCTCTCCCCCCTACACTTCCCGAAGTCTACCTTGCACAGGATCTTATCTGATTGAAAGTTAATCCTGTAAAAACAGAAAACTCCAGATAACCAAGCATTTGCTTCAGTCTGATGAGAAATTTCCTTTTACAGAAACCTGCAGTTACTGCTGAATAACAACACAACGAAATTGCATCTTCATTCAATCTCATTGCTGTAATTACTGAACAAAAAACATGTGCAGTGTCCTAAAGTTCAGTTACCTTGTTTTTACTGCACTATTACTGATACTCCCAAGCAGCCCACGATTCCATGCTGCAGAATGTCCAAGCACAGGAAACACCCTCCCCACACCTTCATCTCCTCTTTACTTCCCAAACAAGGGATTGTGAAATAAAGGCATAGAAAAATGTAATCATGTAGTAAGGAAGTGGCAGTGTCAGAAATGGCCTCTGTGCCTTCTCTGTCAGATGCCATACAGCCACCTGGTAAGTTAGAACCTCATGAAGATCCAGATCCTTGGCATCTCAGTCATATTAGCAGAGGAAGCCATGCAGCCAATGTAGAGTTGCATGGAGGAATGGAGACCAGGAAGGGGAGAAGGCAAGGACAGGACAACCAGTTTTGTAAACTATATAGGTATAGAATAAAATTGCAGCACAACTGATAAACTTACAAGTCAAATTAGGTAGGTGCCCAATCACCTTATTTGCATTCCACATTAATGTGATCATAGCTACTTGCTTACATTTGCACATTTTCCAAATATATATCTAAAGATGCAATCTTCAGAACATTCTAGTCTAAACAGGAAAAGCTCAGGCTGACAAAGCAGTCAAAACTTTGAAATGGTAAGTATTCATCTCTTCATCAGCAAAAATAATTTTCTTAACATCCAGGAATGACTGCACAATTCTGAGGAATATGTGCTAGAAAAAGTTTTACCCTGAAAAGAGCAAGCATGTGGAGACAGACAGTGGTAATGTGTGCTTGCAGACACTTTGTTTTGAATTTCTGTAAACCTTTAAGGTTACGCTGAAAAAACAAAAGCTTAGTCAAAATTCAAGCAAAATCAGGGTTTATAAAGATTTTCTTCATAACTTGCAGATGTGACCAGTTATTCAGAAAAAAACAAATCAGCATCTGTTGTGATACAGCCATCCAGAACCTGAAAGAACTGTCAGAGTGAAGACATCACAACATTCTACCCCACTTTAGCTGTGTAATTGTAATGACTCAGAGCCTGAAGCCCATAAAGAACAAAACCAGCCTTAAGGCACTCTGTAAAAATGCTGGATATACCGTGCATAGTTACTGAACTATGGTAAATCCAGAATCCTGGTTTCCAAAAGCTTGCCTCGCTTGCCTGTATTCACCCGAAGGCGGTGGGTTCCGCTTGGATCCGTGTCTGTAGGAAGCCACAGGGTGGCAGCGCTGTCACACGCCGGTGTGCAGCCAGCCTGCGAATAGGAGAGAGAAACCGTCTACTCGCAGCTGATTTGAAGTGAGAACTTGAAATATTTATTCTTGACAAGTGAACCTAGTCACGCATTTCAAAGATTAAACTGAATCTAGCAGAAGAAAACATGCCAACTCTGAAGAATTCAAAATCTAAATTTCATACTGTTCTTTCTATCCTAATTAAAGCTATTCTGCTACCATGTCACATAACCAAAGTACATAATTACAGAACCTCAGTTTCAGAAAATTGTCAATACAGTGAATACACTGCAGTGCACCCATATAAATATATATACATAATTTTCATATACAGAACAATGTTCTTTATAAATCTGAAGTCAACTTGACATATATTTCATTTGTCAGTCTGGGCAGTGAGTCCTTAATGGGCCACATTGCAGGCACATTCCTGGGCTCCCAAGTGAAGCACAACAGCTTTTCCAAGAGAAAATATAAGTGTAGCTGAAAGGTAGTTCATCATGGGCTCTACTCCCTACAGACAGACAGGCGGGACAGTGCCAAATTTGGATGACTGTCCTGGACAGAGAGAACCAGTGCCATCCCAGACACTCCCAGTGTCCACATGTCCCCTTCTGTCTCTTGTCTAAGTGTGCACCATGTGCTCACTTTGCAAGGATGAAATAATCTGCATATCGAAAGAGTGCAAAGCAGCAGTCTTACTTTAGTTGTTTTAACATTAGAATCACAAAAAAAAAGTACTGAGGGCCTCACAGAACTCAAGGGACTTGGGCATATTTGAGACTTCTCAGTCACTTGCTCATATCTTTTTTTCACTTGGAGTGAGCAGCCTGCTCACACACCAAACTCCCACGGTTTACTGCTGTGGACTATCCCTTCAATACCAAATAAAGTCACTTTAAATTAAAAAAAAAAAAAAAAAAAAATTCAAGTAATTTTTAAGACAGGAGGCAGTGACCAGAGTCCTGCTGCAGTACAACAGGCATGTATGGAGCAGCAATACTGGCAGCGTGCTCTTGCTGGGAGCTCTAATGCCTGCTGGCTTCTGTCAGACCAACGCTGACCACTCGGTTTAGTCAGAATACGTGTGGAGCGGCCAAGACAGAGACCAAGGGGGCTGTAGCAAGCTAAAGAGGTGACGTGGTCGAGCTGAAGCCTGTTATCAGTTTTACAAGCTTTAGGACACGAGACAATGGCAGCAACTGATGCACAGGAAGTTCCAGATGAACATGAGGAAGAACTTCTTTACTGTGCGGGTGACGAGGCACTGGAACAGGTTATCTAAAGAGGTTGTGGAATCTCCCTCACTGGAGATACCCAAGAACCGTCTGCACGCAATCCTGTGCCATGCGCTCTGGGACAACCCTGCTTGAGCAGTGAGGTTGGACCAGATGACCCACTGCGATCCCTTCCGACATGACCCGCTCCGTGATTCCGTGAGAAGCCGCGCACCGCGGGCCCGTCCCGGGCTGTAC
>NW_008239110.1:18426565-18446003 GCF_000691975.1 Corvus brachyrhynchos
GCCAGGCCGCCTTGCTGCCTGCGCTTTGTTTGTGCCGTGCCGGCCGCAGAAGTTTCGGGCTGGGGTTGAGCGGGGAGAACTAGCTGTTGACCAGAGCGTTGTGACGCTGGTGCATGTAGGGCTTTGAGTGAGATTCCCAGCAGCGGGAATAGGAAGGCTACTCGTGCTTCCTCAGCTGGGACACGCAAATGGTAAAAATGTTTGACTGGGAGGGGGTGAGAAGCTTACCCGTTGCCTTAAAATATTTTGTTACAGCTAAACATTTTTACTTTTCTTACGACGTTTCATCGAATTGGAATGGCCACTGAACTTGTTGTTTCAGACTTTTGTCATGCATATGATGATTTTCCACATGTTTTAAAGACCAAAAGGACTCTTCTTAATGCTTGGCATTAAGGTATTCCTGGATGTTCTGAGGGAAAAATGGCACAAACTTGAGTTCAAGTGCATCTTTTTTTGAATATGAATGGACCTTTTGATGAGAGAAAGATTTGAGGAAAATGGCCTGTTATGAATTATTTAAAATATGCTTTCTTGTCTTGCTCTATACACTCTTTGGTTTTATTCTTGCAAATGGATTTGTGTTGTATGACCCCACGGAGATGCAGTAGGCTTATCCAAGAGATTTGACAGCAGGTTTGAGGTCCTACTTGCTTATGGTATAGCTGATATTATCATTCTGTGCATTGATCTAATTGAACAAATCCCTGCTTTGATACTGGCTTTGCTTGTATCTGAAAGTTTTCTCCACCAAAATATAAATAGTCATGACTGTGCAAATCCTGAAAGGTGAGAATAGTGGCTTCAAGATGGCCTTTTGCTTTAGGCACAGTTTAACTTGCCATTGCAACAGAAAGTAAAAGCTTGCCCCACTGGATCAGTAACTAAGAAAGTTGTTTGGACCAGAGGATGTTCTACACATCCATATGTTGCTCTTGGTTTCAGGGAATCATTCACCTGCCACTGTGGCTATGTTGTGTCTAAGGATTCAAGCAGATTTCAGAGGTCTGTCACCTCCAACGTTTCATATGGACCTGTTTTCTGAGGGGCTGAACATAAATCTTTAAAAGTACACCTTCAGTGGAAGGATGTAATCAACTCTCCCCATTCCTGAAAGGCTTTATTTATTCTCCATTCCCATATGGAAACATCCTGCAGAGGTTCATGTTAACTTCTTCAAAGATGCCTTTCAGGCATTAGTTTGACAAATGTCTACTGATGCAGTAATGATCAATATCCCTTCAGCTGGGCTGTTGGACTTGTTTGTGGAGCTGGTCAGTTTGTGAACTGCTTTGGAGAAAGGTTAAAAATAACCAGTAGAAGTTGCTTATACTTAGACTGCTGGTGAAAAAGGTGTTTATTAAACTGTTCTGACATTAACATAACCATTGTTAGATATCCCCCATCTACCTTTATAGCTCTGAGTTTCTTGGATCAAAGGTAGTCAAGAGCTTAAAATAATACTTTGTTTATATACCCCATCCCAAGTGCCTTTCCTCTTTCTTTGATGATGGTGCTGTGGTTGGTTTGGAACTTTCTGAAGACAGAGTGCTGGTTTTTTTTAGATTGTAAGATTTCAGTGCAGGGCCTTTTGTCTTCACGTGTGTTTATAGAGCATCTAAAATAGTATGTCCATAGTTCTAACAGTGGATGTATAGGTAATGCTTTAAGAACTTTTGTGTTCATTCCTCCCTCCAAAGTATTTCTTATTCTGTGGAGTTTCTCTAGTTTCAGTGTAGGATACATTACAGTGTCAAATATCCTTGCATTAGCTTTTGTTGTTGTTTTTATTTTTGTGTTCATGATCATGCTTAATCCATCTACTTTCTTTTCCTTCCTGTTTTGTTTGGTTTTTTTCCTCTTAGGGTAATATTCCAGGTGTATCCCTGAAATCTATGTTGAAAAGCAAGAACAAACTTCTAAAATTTCCCCAATAAAACAAAATAATGCAAACTTCTGCAGAGATGTATTTAAACTTGTTTCCTCTGTCGGGTTAGATTGTGTTACGCTGGTGCAAAACAACTTGAAATCAAAGTTAGCTAGTTTCTTATGTTGGAGAAAGTCAGATGAAGTACATAATTTAAAAGAAATGCTGTACATGTAGACAAATTATTTTCAAATTTAACCTATTATTAAATTAGCATTAGCTGGCAAAACATCATTTTGGAAATGAGATTTAGACTGCCAAAATTCTACAGTTCAGATGAGAGAACCTTCAAAGGGCAGAATTAATCAACAAAACCCAAGCTGAGCTCAATAAAATCAACTTAAGCATTTGCAAACCCAGAACTGGAAAGAACCAGATGTTTGGTTTCCACTTAACCTCTGTTCTGCAAGTGTAACTGCGTAAGTATGGAATATAAATAGGCTTATATGTAAGGAGCACTATTTTCCCCATTTTGCAGAAAAGATATAGAAATGCAGAAATTCAGGTTTTGGGAAATAACAGTTGGTGCTCCGGTAGCGTGTATGAATAGCAGAGAATACCAGAGACAACTGGGAAAGAGGAGGATCAGAATGTTCCAGCTGGTCATGCTGCTGGAGATATGTGTAAATAAGAACATCTTTCTTTCTTGAACATTGTTAGACCTTTTTTGTAAATATGTTCCTCAGATTTTTTTTTTTTTTATGTAGTCCATGTATTTTTATTTTTTAAAAAAGCTTAACTTGCTCTTGTTCTCATGGTTCCTATGAATTTGAAGTTGTTTGAGCCTTCCCAAAGAAAGGTAACAGGACATCTTCTCTCTAGATTATTTTTTTTCTTTGTTGTAGGTAAGGTGTGGGACATTAAAATGAAAGCTTAAGTCAAAGATTGTGATAGGTTACACTTGCGTACTGCTTGATCACAAGTATCCAAGCCTAGAAACATTTTGGTTTACCCAATCTTTCCAAACCATGCCTTGGAAAAGTTTTAACATTGTATTTGTATCTTGATAGGAATGGGTGTGTTCGAAATCATTGACATAATATATACAATTTCAAATTAAAAAGCCCCTCTCTTAGTGTCTGTTGTCTTGGGCTTTCAGAGCATGGCTAATTAAAAGAGGGGTATACCACTGTAATCTGTGTAATTTTTGTACCCTTAAAATCTGTACAAGTAGATTGTACTTCTAACCAAGATACATTGTAATTGCTGAAAACATCCTTGCTGACAGCTCCACAGCCGCCTTTTTGCCTTAATAATAGATCTTTTCCTTTTAAATTGTAATTTTCCTCTCTTTTCAACCACTTTTCCCTTTGTTCTGAATGAGCACGTGACTTTTCTCCCTGGATCTTTTTAAGATAAGCCATATTTTATGGGGACATTATCATACGGTACTGTGGTTTGCTTAGATGTTAGCAACCTTTCAAGGGTGTTATGCGTGATGGTGGTGTTCTTTCAGAATGTAGAGGCTCAGTGTGCCAGCAGGCGCTTGCTGATAATTAGGAGACACTACTGATTGGAGGTATCTTGTTGACAATCTTTCCTGGGTTCCAGTAAATGAACTCAGCAAGAGCCGGGAGCTGGAGCCAGGGTGGAAAACAAATGCCTCTCTGAAAATGCCATGGGTTCCAGCTCCGTGATGGCCCTGCCTGCATGCCATTCAAAATCTGCACATGTGCTATCTTTGGATCTGGTGCCATAAATTACTTGCCCAATCTGTAGTAGTCCATCAAAACCAGATGGGATAAGTAATCTCTAACTTTGAGGATTCATGTAATTTTTGGTTCAATAAAAAAGAGATCTGGGAGTACTAATTAGTTACTGTTTGTTCTCTTCTTTTCCTGCATTCCCTCCACCCCCACACATAA
This sequence comes from Corvus brachyrhynchos, assembly GCF_000691975.1. Lineage (NCBI taxonomy): Eukaryota > Metazoa > Chordata > Aves > Passeriformes > Corvidae > Corvus > Corvus brachyrhynchos. Next base: position 18,430,358 of record NW_008239110.1, read on the forward strand.
CCTTTGGTTTTTCTGTTTTCTTCTTGCTGTTTCTTCATCTCTTTTCTGTATTATCATCCATCTTGCCTTTTCTTATACTGGACAAGCCAACAATTACAGAATAGTTCTTTCAGTAGGAAACAAGCTGCAGAGTGTAAGCAGTAACCACCACAGCAGCTGACCCAGTACGTTGTGCATGTCTGCCATGTAGTTTGTTAGTTCTGTATTGTCAGTGAGGGGTAGTCAAAGATGCACCTTGAGTTCTCAATTATAGACTATGGCACAATGTTTAGGGAGTTGTAGTCAGATGAAAATACTGATAATAACATCAGTATTCTATCTTGAAGATTTCTAATATGGAACGTAAGGCCAAAACATTTAAAGTGATATAAATATTTATGGTCTGTTAGGTATGTTATTGTTCTTGCTGCATGGTGTCCTGCTTCTTCCATGGTAATGACCATGTGGAGCATTTCGCTTATGTGACACGTTTTCTTTGATTTTATTCTTTGCTTTCCTTTTTGTTTATTTTGGATGAAATACTGCTAAAATTTTTATGTAAGTCCTTTTCACTGTGTACCAATGATCTTATTCTTTTCCCCTCTCCTTTTTTTCACCTGAGATCTATTTGAGATGTCTGCTGTCTTGGCTTTGTATGGTTACTGAAGACATGTCGGTGTTCTTGGGCTGGAGTGAGTGGTAGCCCAACTCCTGGTGTTAGGATTCTTTTTCCCAGTTGAGGTGTGTGTAAGGAGTGTCGCCTTTGATGTGCATGGGCAGCCTGGATGCTTCCTGGGTGCCTTAGGTTTGCAGTACATGTACTGGGTGGCCATCCTGTGCCTTCAGTTACCCGTGCTTTTCCTCAGAAACACTCGATTTCTCTCTGCCCAGACAATGCTTTCCTATGGGCAGTGCAGAGGGTCAGCCCAGGCTGTTGCTGCCACCATTTTGTATAGTTTGCTTTAAGCTATTATTGGGAAAGATAGGCCAAGAGTGCTGGATGAAGATGGGAAAGCTGTGGCAGCAGGCTGTCTACAGACTGCAGTTTGTGTAACCTGTGTTAGTTCAAAGTTATTTGTAGGCTCATCCATTCCAACACAAATGTCAAACTGTTCAGAATTATCAACTTCAGTCAGAGAAGTGCATTTTCCTGAGGTGTCTAATGACATCCTCAAATGAGCTGAGGCAAGATTATCCAGTGGAGCTATGGAAGAAGTTTCAGTAATCTTTACAGTGTCCTAATATACTTGGTAAGAATTGTAACATATTTAACTGGCAATTTAAAATATTCTTTTACATATATATATGTATATGCATTTCATTTCTATTAAGTCTGGCAACATGGCTTTGAACAAGTTACCTCCTATTTTCTAGCACAAAGGATGTAGACACTCGCCCTCCCCTCACACTGTTAAGTGAGTCAGTGTAGTCACTTCTGCTTCTTGTCTCTTTTAAGGGGCAAATGTATACAGTGGCATTAATAGGCAGATTGCTATTGGTATGTTTAATTTTATCATTTTTGCTTCTCAGGATGTGATCTTCGTGGTGAGCTGGTGGGAGAATTGAGTTGTAAATCACCCCAATGGATGCGGACAGTGATGTTGCACTGGACATTTTAATCACAAATGTAGTGTGTGTTTTTAGAACAAGATGTCATTTAAACTTGAGGAAGATTGCATTAGAGGGAGCAAATGTGATATACAAGCGTGATGTTGGGGTAAGAGATTCAGCATACCTCAATTATCTGTTTTTAGAAATGTTCCTTAAGCTAAACATTCTTCTGCCTGATACCTGTGTATGGCGGATAGAGAAAAGCAGAATTTTATTTCTCTATTTCTCTTGTGGTAGGTATTTAGTCAGTAATACACTACATGTGCAGTAATGGGAGTGATGAAATGCTGTCTCAGGAAACAGCATGTAGTGAGGTGAATATTGGGATGAGGCCTCTTACACCTCAGGGTCTGTTTTGCCTCCCAAAATTTGATGTCTGTGTCAAGAAAATATATCTTGATATGGAGTCAGCAATGCCAACTCACTGTAATAAGAAAAAAACTCAGCATGGTGCTCGTGGTTTTCAGCTTTTTATTCAGTGAAAAATACCTTAATTTAATCTATTTTGTGTACACCAAATCATTGGCTGATACATTTCATGCTTATTTTGCTCTTCTCAGGATCTAGGGTTTTTTAATTACTGAAAGAGATAAAGGAGCAGTTCAAGACTATCCGAAATAAAGGAAGTTTTAGTGTAACTTTAGTTGATTTGGGTAACAGATAATTTTTTTTTCCAGTATGAAATTGAATTACTGCTAATTTCCAATTTTTCCACTTTTCTTTTTTAGAAGGTTTTAATGAAGCTTAGGAAACCTAGGATTACGGCCACAATTTGGTCCTCAGGAAAAGTTATTTGCACAGGAGCCACAAGGTGAGTTCATGACGATTCTTTCTTTAGCTCTAGATCCTTGTGTATTTTAAAATACAACATTGTAAATGTAGAAGAGGTGGTACTTACCATTGGTTAGATTTGCTCACACTGGATCACATGAAGATCCCTGTCAAGCTACGTATTTGGGAGGAAGTTTTCTGCGTGAAGTGTCTGCCTCAGATAGTGTTGAAATCTTAAACAATATCAGTTTAGCCTTCTTGGGAGAGCAGCAGGGAAAACTGCCTTATTAAGAATATCCTAAAGAGATTTGGGAAGTCTTTAAGAATTCTGTGTATTTACCTAGAAGTTGAGACTTGGGAAGGGATGACCTTTCTTGAGGATATCACTTATTTTTTCACAAAACCCCACCTGAATTTAATCAAGTTTTATAGTGTTGAGGGACTGGAAAGAAGCAAAAGCAGACTCTCAGTTCAAATGCATCTGAGACTCACTTAACTCTTAACAGCTGAATTCCTTTAAGACGTGTCTGCATTTTGAAGTAAGGATAAGGTAAGGTACAACAGTAAATTTGCATACTTTCTGTGTATGATCTCTGTTCCAAAATGAAAGAGGATTGTTCAGGATGTTAACTCCAGACTACCCATGATCTTATTTATCCATTAAGGGTACTTAAAATCATGTATGACCAAAACATGTCTCACTTCAGCTGGAGCCAAGTACCAAGATATTCTTCAAACGGGGCATGAAGGACTCCATTTGAATGTCTGTCTAGTTAAAATGTAACACAGTCAGATAAAGGGAAGGCTGTCCATGAGATCATGGCTGATGTGCTACATTATATAATGATTCATTTTGTACTCTGAGTACCTATTGTGGTGTGTGTGTGTACAGCTGTTTACTCTATTTCTGTTAATGCTAGATTCTTTTCTTTCTCCTTTCTAGTGAAGAGGAAGCTAAATTTGGTGCCAGACGATTAGCTCGTAGTCTACAGAAACTAGGTTTTCAGGTAATTCTGATGTAAAAGGACTTGCATGACTCAAGCAATGCTGCTAGTTCATTTTTTAGAAAGAAACAAAGAAGAGGGAGCATAACAGTTTAGCAGTAAGCGTGTTTTCACTCAGATGCCCCTTTTGTGTCAGCATACATTTTCCAGATGCTGGTTAAAGAGAAGCTGTTTTGGTTTGTAGATTTCAGTTTGGTTTGGCAGCTCAGAGTAGTGCTTCTTCACTGGATAATGAACAACAAATTTGGTTTAATATATGAATCACCCACAAATGTTTCTTAGATAGAATTTACAGTATCTCAAAAGATTTATTTGGAAAAAGTACTGAAACTTTACTGTCATTTGAACATAATTTTCACTCATTTCTGGTGGAATAGCAGATACGTTTCCATCTTAGTAAGTGCAAGTGTGAGCCTCTTAAAGAGGGAGGGGAAAAAGTGTTTCTGCACTGTCATGTCACACAGCTGGAAATAAGCCAAATAAAATACTTAGGACAGGAAACACCCTCTTTTATCTGGGCTTGGATGAACATTACTAGTCAGGAGCACCACTTGCATTTCACAGTAAGGGTTGAAAAACAGCAACATGAACGACTTAAAATGACACGATTTGGTAACTCTAAAACTTCCTGATAGTCTGTTGTGCTGTTTACACACAGGTTCAGTTTGGGGACAGACAATTAAATAGACACAGTAACTGTTGTTTTCAGGGAGAGACTCCTTTTGATAGTATTACATAAAGGCAGTGGTGGCAGGCTATGCTGGTAATGCTGCATCAGACCCCAGCAAAAGTGTGACGCTCTTACTGTCACAAATGTGTACTTTGGACCCAGCTTCCTAAAGTTGGAATGGAACGTTAAGTCAGTGAGGTGCACAGTGCTTCCAGGGTGGACACACCAAGTTTTATCATAAAGTGAGCAGTTTGTATTTTGAAGGTTAACTTGATCTAAGGCTAAGTTGCTTCTTTCTAAATATCTTTCTAAAAAGTATAGACTGAAGAAGAATGGCCATTTAAAGTTTAGGCAATCTCAGAAAATGAGTAAAAATTTCCCCAGTGACACTGCCAACACTGACCTCTCAGCAGTGCGGTTTCTTTGTATAGCAGTTGTCTGTTGGCTATTTTGTCATCATCTAAAATGTCCACGGTAAAGAATAACTGAAAGCAAATAGTTTGAGTTGGGTTTCAGAAAGTTACAGAGTAGAAAGTTTGCTTTACTGGCCACTGGACATTTAAAGCAAAACAGCTGTCACCTTTTGTCTTACTCTTAGCTTTAATAAAAATGGTGTATAGCAAGAAGGCGTTAAAGAAGTTTGCAACAATATTTAAGCTTTTTCTCTGCTTACTTTGATGTTCCATGAGCTGTTAAATTTAGTTTCTTTTCAGTGGGGAGGTGTTTAGTACAGCAGTTTGAGTTGCTTCTGTGTCTCATTCTTAAACTGCACTACAACCATACTGCTGTAGTGACCATGATACAACTGTGAGGTATCTAGTTCAGCAGTTACTCCACCACAGAAGGATAATGTAAATGATCTGAGTCCACTAAGTACTGTTTCGACGCCTGTTAGAAAGGCATCAGTCTCAAGGTTTTAATTTTGACTCATCAAAATATCCAAAGTAGTACCATTGTCTTTTTTTTTTTCTGCAACCCATACATCTGACTTGCTGTAAAGTAAATTTTTAATGTCTTTTTTTCCTCTCTTTTGAAAAGGTAATTTTCACAGATTTTAAAGTGGTGAATGTTTTAGCAGTGTGCAACATGCCCTTTGAGATCAGATTGCCAGAATTTACGAAGAATAACAGACCTCATGCGAGGTACGGTAGGATTTTAAAGAATTTTCGTCCTGATATGCTTCTTAAGCTTTTATTTTTCAGTTCTAGGTCTCTCTTTTTTACTTTTCATTTTGTTTTCTAGTTATGAACCAGAACTTCATCCTGCCGTGTGTTACAGAATAAAATCTCTCAGAGCTACCTTACAGATTTTTTCCACAGGCAGTATCACAGTTACAGGTATTTTAATGTCAAAAAATAAGTATTTAACCTGTTGGGAATATTTAACTTTAGAGCCAGTAGGTTTGGGAAAGCAAGATGTTTAAAACAGTCAAAAGATAATGCTGAAAAGATGTAGTTTCCCAGTGCTAGCACCTAGTTTGTTTTTGAGTGAAAGTGCCCGAAGAGTTGTAGAGAAAGTGTTATTATTGGTAGGTTCAGAAAATTAGTTAGACTGAATGTACACAGTCTGGCTCTTTTATGAAACCAAATTTGAATATTTTTCCTTTTTTCTTCCTTTTGTAGTGCTGTTAACTACACTGCATTTAGCATTAACATCCCTTTCATAAATACATATTTACAAACTGGAGATTTATGGAAACTCATAGGAGAGCTTAGCAATTTGTCATAAATGAAGTTGACCAATGTTTGCAGCTCTTCAGACTTGTGCTCTCTTCTGTTAAAGCTCAGCTGAGAGAACCACCACTGAATCACAGGCATCAGTGATTTTTCCCATGTAATCTGAGACATGATTGTCCTGGGTCTTGGAGAGGCCGTGCCATTTTTTTCCTCTCTCTTCATCGTTTTCATTTTTCATTCTCTTTCCTGTTTGCTTGTGAGGTGTCCTCCATCAGTGTCCAGGTACAAGAAGTCAGGTTTTTCAGAGAATACACGTTAAAATACTACAGAACCAAAAAAATAATTGTGTATCACTTTAGTAGGAATTATGTCTTGCAGTTGTTAGAGCTCAGCTACTGGTTCAGAAGCTGGGTAAGGGTTTTTTTTTATTTTCACATCTTAATTCCTTAACAAATATGTAGGTTTATGCGGAACATTTCCCGCAAAATATTGGAAGCAGTGTTTTCTAAAGAAGACAAACTTCCATCAGATTTAGTAATCTAAAAATAAAGGGCTAAAAAATATTTCAGCATTGCAGTATGTGTTCTGAACAGTGCAACTGGTCTAGCCAAAACTAGAAACTAAATTTAAAATAAATAAGAAGCCTTAGTATCACTGCAGTAATAAAAAGCTGTCAGCATGTCTTGTCAGCCTCCTAATGAGATTCAGCTTCTCTTTAAGATTCTTATTACTTCATTACTTACAAAATCACTTTCATGTTTTCAGAATTTTCCTTTCAAATATGAAGGTAAATATGGTAAACATAAAAGTTTTGCATCCTTATAGTGCAGCGAGTTTGAAATATCTCAGACCTCTGTTGATTTTGTAGGCTTCTGTTTTGCCTCTCTTCTAGACAAAAAAAATGTACAGGGTCTTACACTTCTTATTCTAAAAATGTTTTAAATTACTTTTCAGCCTTACTGCACTCCTTCTCAAGTGCATTCAGATGAAACTTTTAAAGATTCATATTTCTGTAGTACTAGTACTTATAATACCTCTGACTCAGAGAATTTTGTTTGAGATATGTAATTAGAAATGTTACAAAAAACCCAGGAAGGTGGGTTCTTTTAGTGGGAAAAGTATAAAAAGATTAGGTTACATTGGTAAAAGCTACTAAAAATCACTGGCATGTAATAGATAGAAATATCTTTTGCTCCAAAATGAGCAATGAGGGGATGGTTTAGGAGGTTTGTTTTGTTTCATTCGTTTTTTTCCTTCTCTTATATGCCATAGAATGATGATCCAGTTTTCACAACTCTTCAGCCTTAGAGAGTAGCACTTTTTTGCTGGAACTATTTGCCTACTCATATTCTCACTTTTAGAAGGCTTTCTTGAGAACCTTCATTTCTAATAGCAGCCAAATTTAAGGAGGGTGCAGTATCTACCCAGAAGACAGGTATCTTTCACCAGGCTTGTTTTCGCTGAGTGCTTCACTCGACCACTTGGAAAACACAGGAAGAATCCTATTCTCATCCATTTGCTTTCTGACTGAGCATGTAAAACAATAATTACTCAAGTAACTTATGCTTAAGTTACTGGTTTTGGGAGTCATTTTGAACAGTTCTCTATACTTGGAAGAAACTTTTGAAGTCTAAAGTGGGGTTCCAAAAACCCTGAGTTCGCACTCATCAAAGCATGTGAGAAATTACTGTTCTCCTTTATCTGCATCACAAGCTTCTATCCAGAGTTAATATCTTCTGGCATGTTACTGCTCACTTATTTGCAGTCTTAATTTTTCATTGCGTAAAGTGGTCTAGTACCACCAGAAAGCATTGCTAGGTCGTTTTTCCTTTTCTTTGCCTGGATGCTCATAAATCATGTTAGATAACATTCATATGCTTTATCCTGAGACAATAAAACCATTCCCTGGCTTGCAGGTTTTGTCCTGAGATCAATGATGAAGCTATTTGCAAAACCCAGGATAGAAAGTAATAGTCTATCATTTTCAAACCTAAAATAACCTTGCTTGAAATGAACTTCTTTTAAATCCAGCACTGTTTAACAGTAGCTTTTTGTTGGTAGATTTTTAAAGCAAGAGCTAAAAATGGCTAGGCTTGAAGAAATACAAATTCCTAGAAGATTCACATAAGTAAAAGAACTTCTTTTACCTCTGCACTCAGCCTCTTCTCTGGGCTGTTTAAGCCAGTAAATTGAAAATCAGCCAAGTTGTTATGAAATTAAATGACAGTATTATTTATTTGTAGTCAGTCCATTGATCAATGTAGAATATCTTGCAGATTTAGTCACAAGAAAAGACTTTCACATGAAAAGTGGTCAGAGAAAAACTTTCTTAAGTTAGGAGAAATGGGGGAGAAATTATTATTGTCTATGGTATGAAGTTGTGATTGCTAATAATATTAAGGTTTTTTTAAAGATACTGTTGTTGTTTTAATTTCTGATTCTCTGATTTCTCTCTTCCTACTGCCTTTTTTTTTTTTTTAAACTATGTCTCAGGGCCAAACGTAAAGGCTGTTGCCAGTGCTGTGGAACAGATTTATCCATTCGTGTTTGAAAGCAGGAAATAAATTTTGTAATTCACCACTTGATGGTTAGGTTCCCTAACCAAGCACCTTCAGAGACTGCTGCACATTGGACTAAAAGCAAAAAGGAAAACTGGACCAACCATAGCAGAGGAATACAGACTCTTTTACTTGCTCATGGCCACAGTATAGACTCCAGTTCTTTTGGATTTTACTCTTAACAGTGCTGTATTGTAAAAACAGAAGTTTACAAGATATGAAATTGCTGCTTTTAAAAAGACGTTCTATTTATTTTTGCAGTAATTTCTGTGTATTCATAAGCAAAGCTGTCACGATGTGCACTACCTTTAAGACTTTTTTTTTTTTTAGCTTGAGCTTGTGTTTTATTTGTGAATAGTCTTTTACATTTTTGTATGCTGAATATTGGGCACCAAAGAAGCTGTAAAAGTTATCTTTTTCACCTGATGAATGTGCACAAATAAAAGTTTGGAAAATATTTCTCTTCATACCTGTTCTGTTATATTACTTCCCTTTTTATATTACAATTAAAATTGTATAGTTGCAAATTAATTTGAAGCAATGTAAGAATAGTCTTTTGCTGATACCTTCTGTTTCTGTTTGTAGTATGTGTAAAACTTTGTGCGTGGGCTAGATTGAAATCTATAGCATTTACATATGTTTATCCAAGGATGAAATTTGGTTTGTTCCCAGTTTTCTTAACTACATGCTAGACTTCAAGTATTTTCTTGCTGTTACACGAAGAGAAGACATTTCTAAATAGAAAGTTCTACAGCAAGTGTTTTCCTATGGATGAATCGTAGAATATGCTGAGTTGGAAGGGACCCATCAGGATCACCAAGTCCAACTCCTGGCCCTGCACAGGACACCCCAAGAGTCACACCATGTGCCTGAGAGCATTGTCCAAACGCTTCTTGACCTCAGACAGGCTTGGTGCTGTCACCACTTCCCTGGGGAACCTGTTCCAGTGCCCATCCACTCTCTGAGTGAAAAACTTTTTCCTAATATCTGTACTAAACTTCCTCGGACTCAGCTTCATGCTGTTTCCTCGAGTCCTGTCACTGGTCACGAGAGTGAAGAGATCGGTACCTGCCCTTCTGCTTCCCCTCGTGAGGATGTTGAAGACCACAATGAGGTCTCCCCTCAGTCTCCTCTTCTCCAAGCTGAACAAACCGAGTGACCTCAGCCCCTCCTCGTAAAGCTTGCCCTCCAGACCCTTCACCATCCTCGTGGCCCTCCCTTGGATGCTTTCTAATAGCTTAATTACCTTATCAACTTATGAAGCTACTGTAGAAAAAACAACTGCCTTGTCCACCTACTCGATGCAAAAGAAAAAAAATTAAATGTGAACTTCAGGAAAATTGTTGTGCTTCAACTGGAGATGATGTTGTGGTCACTAATCCAGCCCCAGCCTATTGCTGAATGATTAACACAGACCTTTTCTACACTCGTCTTACTGTATACTGTTTTGATGACAGGAGCTGCCAACAAGCAATGAAGCTTGATTCTGGCATGTATTATCATTGGTATTAATCTTGGACTTGGAAGCCAGTAGGTGTTTCTCTCAATAAGTGCACATTTGAAGCAGAAGAGAGGTGAATGCTTAAAAGTAACTGCAAATGCTACTTTTAAAAAGATACAATAAATATGTATAAATGTATGTATGTCTTTTTTCCCTATCTCACTGAAGAAAATGTAACACTTCTCTTGCATGCTGCAGGTAATGTACAGTCCTAGTGGGTGCTAAAGATAGTAAACTGAGCTGTTACTGTACCAGAAATCACAGCTTCAAAAGAAAGGTGGAAGAACATCTGGAGGAAGCAAATGCCTGGCATGATGGACTTAATCTGCCTGAGGGGGTGGTATAGAGCTTGGGGCTGTCAGTAGTGATTTTGTGCAGAAAGTATGCAAAGGAAGGAGTAGTATGGGAAGTGCTTCACCAAACCCCTCAGAACAAAAAGAAAGAAACAAAACTTTGCCATAAGTCATAAGTGGTATGTTCATAAAAGCCTTTTTGAATTCCATGTAGGTGTCAGAATCAGAAAATGGTTTGGGTTGGAAGGGATCTGCAAGATCATCCTAGGTCCAGCCCCCTGCCATGGGCTTGGAAACCTTGAAGTAGACAAGGTTGCTCAGAGCCCCATCCAACCTGGCCTTGAACACATCCCAGAATGGGGCATCCACAACTCTGGGCAACCCATTCCAGTTCCTCACCATCCTCACAGTAAAGAATTTCTTCCTTATACCTAATCTAAACATTCCCTCTTTTAGTGTAAAGCTGTTCTTCCTTGTCCTGTCACTACATGCCCTTGTAAAAAGTCCATCTTTCTAATAGGCTACCTTCATGTACTGGCAGGTCGCAATTAGGTCTTCTCTTTTCCAGCTGAACAATTCCAATTCCCAGCTTTTCCTTGTAGGAGAGGTGTTCCATCTCTCTAATCATCTTGGTGTCCTCCTCGACTCAGTCCAGCAGGTCCATGTCCTTCCTGTGCTGGGGACTCCAGAGCTGGGTGCAGCACTCCAGGTGGGGTCTCACCAGAGCAGAGGTGCAGAATCCCCTCCCTCACCCTGGTGGCCATGCTGCTTTTGAGACAGCCCATGATACAATTGGCTCTCTGGGATCCAAGTGCACGTGGCTGGGGCATGTCCAGCCTCTCATCCACCCGCACCCCAAGTCCTTCTGGGCAGGGCTGCTCTCCATCTGTTCATCCCCAGCCTGTGTTGGTACTGGGGTTTGCCCTAACCCAGGTGCAACACCCTGCACTTGGAATTCCTAAACCATATGAGATTCCCATGGGCCCACTTCTTGAGCTTATAAGAGGGCTTATAACCATGAAATTAGGAAGTTGAGTTCAACAGTCAGGGAATTCAGAAAGCAAGCAGGGAAAAGCTTGCTATATGTAAGTTTTCCGGTTTGTATCAAATAATGTGGACCTTGGCACTCCTGACGTATAAAGGATTTTGTGCATAGTCAGAGCAATGAACAAACCACCATTAGGGAACACTAGTTATTATTATTACAATTTTAAAAAGAAAAAGCAGAAGGTATTTGAACAATGAAAAAAATTGTAATGGGTTTTGAGGGACAAAGTGTAGTCCTAAACTGATGAACGAGGATTTGGCCATTATAACTACAATAGCTGTCATAGATTAGGCTTGCCTCTTCAAATCAAATTACAAAGCCCTTGAGTGCTACCAGTGAATATCTGGAGCTTTTATGAAGAAAATGTGTCTCCTAAATTTATCTGTGGAGAAAGAGGAACATTTTGCTTTGTTAGCACTGTCACGTAGTGTGAAATCTATCTCTTAGAACAAAACTGAAAGCTAATAATGAGCTGCAATGTACTAAAATGGGCACCGATTCTTTTGAAGTGCTGCCTAGATCCATGCTAGCAGTTTGACGCCTTTGTAACAATCCCTAACAGTGCCAAAAAGCACACTACCAAACTTGCAGGGTAGTTGTGAAGAGAATAATAGCAAATAAAAGAGCCCTTGAAATGTGTGCCCACCTGTCCTAGCTCCAAGGGAACCTCAAAATGTGAAAACCACATTTTAAAACCTCTGATGATGAAGGGCATCTGGTGGTGTATGCTTATGTTCAGGGATATCACTCCATTTCCTACTGCTCTAGATAGGTAGGTCCCCTCCTCAGTCTGGAATAGGCCTTGCTGCTGATGCTTTCTACTTCTGTGTGTACACACACACCCACCCCTTTCCCATCATCACCAGCTAGCGTTTGTTCCTTTGCCGTGTTGTGCTGCCTCCACCCAGGCTCTCGCTACCAACTCCTGCAGCCTCAGTAGGAGGTCCAGGCCAGACAGCGTGTCCCAGAGTGATGGCCTCGCCTCCGGTGTGGGGAGCGGTGCTTTGGAGAAACTTACCTATCAACCTCTTCCTCAATGGCCATATTCATCTGTCCCTGGTTTCTCCATGTGGATCCCATGTAAAACTCCCCACAGTGCTCAGCTCTAGCACTGCCAGTGCCATAAGAAGTTTATTTCACATTCTTTAGAGAGAAGGGTTGGGTTCTATTTATACACCCTACTAAGGGCAGTAGATTGATAACTATGACTCATTGCTGGCTTGTGGGTTGTCACAGCTACTGGAATTTTTCCTGCAGTTCCTAGCACCATTTTATCATTCTCTGACTTGCAATTAGTGTTACCAGAGAAATTTGTGCTTATGTTTTCAAAATTGTATCCTGCTTTTTTCACAGATTTGCGAAGTTCTGAATTCCAACCCAGTCTTTCCCAGCTTAGTGTTGCCTGCATATTTAACATGCATATTCTGTTCTGTAATCCAGTCCATTGATGAAGATACTGAATAATTTTAGATCTGAGACAAATTTCTTTGTGGAGCGCTTCAGAGATCCAGGGATGTGATTTGTAAGACGTGTCCCTTTTCTTCCCTTGTATTTTCATAGTTGATGAGATGGTGAGTGCCAGCTCTGTGTCATCGGATGTGCAGGCTTTGTTATAAAAGACCTGTACAATTATGGCTCCATTTATAGGGCTATATAAGGCAAAGTCTGTAGGACTACAATTAAGACTGTAGCTATAATGATTTTTAAAAGTCTTTGACTACAGCCTCATCACTTTTAGGAGTTACCTGAAGGTCTATTAGTGTCTCGTCAGTAAAACCTGTATTGAAACTATCCCTTCTTCAGGAATATGGCTTTTTTATTTATTTGTTTCTGCACTAAACAGGTATGAATAGGAAAAGTTTAGAAGAGCTTGCAATGATCCCAAAACCTGTAAATTGGGGAGACAATTTCTATGGTATGTTCTGAGTTAAATTTATTTTTGTAAGAACATTAAGAAAATCTATTACAGCAGAGGTTTGTTTGGGAAGCTGCAATGCTGAGAAAGATTTTGCAGAAGCTCCCTTCACTAAATACAATGTAATAGAAATTAAAAGCCAGTACAGACTTGGATTGTACGTGCTAACATCTGCTATCTAGAGGCAGCTATCAGAAAACAGTACCAGCCAGAGCAAATGGGGATGCTAAAGGAAATGCAAATAGTCCACTACCTGGTAAAGTCCAGGATCAGGAAATGGATTAATTTCCTGCAATATAGTCTTACTTAATATACAGTAGTCTAAAAATTACTGAATTTAATCCCAGGCATGTGTTAGTATAAGAATGATGTTGACAGCATGTTTGGAAGACTACCCAGAGTCACGTTAATATTTCTCATTCTGAAGCTGACTCACTAGAATGCATGATACTGATAACCATCCTCCAGCATAAACATGAAGCAGTTGAAGAGATTTTCATAGACATTGATGCTATAAAATTAAGGCTTCCATCCTGAGGTAGCTAAATTTTCAGTGACTTCTGGCAAATAATGGCCTTGGCTTCAACAGTTTGTTTTCGGGTTTTGAATAGGAGCTCACTGTCTTGATTAGACTTGCTCATATAAATTTGTGATGTCAGTATCTAGAAGTGCCACCACATGAGAATCTGATCAGAACTGATCTGCTTTGCTCAGAAGTAAAACTTTATCTGTGTCAGTAAGTCACTGTTCCTTCAGCGCAGAACACAGTCAGGTGGTTTTAATGCTATGAGACAGCAAATAAAGTGGGATCATGTGCTTAGTTCAGAGTAGTATCTGCACTCCAGCTGGCTGTGTCAGTCTTGCTGCTCAATGAAATGCTGGAAGACATTCCACTTTGTGGCTACACAGACAGTAAACATGCTTTTAAAGCATGATTTGTTGTTTTTTTTCTTTAAACAAGGAACCATTTATTTATTCGTTAATAAATATTTATCTACTGATCACTCTAACAACATCTATTAACCCACTAAGAAAAAAAAAGACCAATGTTCTTTTATGGGAGCCATATGGATAACCCTTTGTAGAAGCTTGTTGAGTACTTCAGGATACACTTGCTAAGCAATAACCAAGAATTGGACGTAATTTACGATCTGCAGTGATTACAGTTCCTGAACTCCCTGTGTGCTGCCATGTACCACACAATTCTCACTTTCTGAGTCCAAAAGTCAAAGTCTAATGTGCCCTGTGTTGAGAAATAAAATTATTTTGACATCAACTCTGGTACTTTCAGTTTCCAACTTTCCTGGAACTGAGAGGCCAAAGAAATCTTCTCTCCTCTTCTGTAAGGCCATCATCAGTTTGGATTAATTGATTATGCAAATCATAGAATCACGAAGGTTGGAAATGAGCTCCAACATCATTGAGTCCAGCCTTTGACTAAACACCACCATACCAACTAAACCATAGCACTGAGTGCCACATCCAGTAGTTTCTTGAACACTTCCAGAGATTATGACTTCACCACCTCCCTGGGCAGCCCATTCCAATGCTTAACTGCCCTTTCAGTGAAAAAATTCTTCCAGATACCCAGCCTTAACCTCCCCCGGTGCAACTTGAGGCTGTTTCCTCTCATCCTGTCACTGATTGCCTGGGAGAAGAGGCTCACCCTGGCCTGGCTACCCCCTCCTTTCAGGTAGTTGTAGAGAGTGAAGCATTTAATGTCCCACATTAAACAATTTGACTATGTTTTCTGAGGAGTATTTTCTAGGTCAATGAATCCTGGCCCTACTGAGAAAATGTATGTAAAATTCCTCTTACAAGTTGACTGTGCTTTGCATTATAAATAACTAAGTTTAGCTGAACAAGATCCTTTTCCAAATCTTGTTAAGCTGAATCCTAAATTAATTTATAAAAAGTTCATATCCAGTAGTTCTGCACAAATGTCATCGTTTACATTCCATAGTTGTCCATTTTCTGTTCCACAGCATTGTCTCCCCTAACTTACCAACAGAGAGTTGTTAACCCTTTTCAGACCCATTTTTGCTAGCCTACACAGACCTGTCTTTGGTAGGCTCCTCCTATGAGACTCTTTCTTCTCCTTGGCACCCCAGTTCTTTGCACTTCTTCCAGACTGAACTCTTTTTGAATATGGATACGAGAATTGTGTGTGATATTCCAATTTCCATTCACCTTCTGTATGTAAGAGGTGAGTGACCTCAGGGGACGTGAGGGATGCTGGTTTGAAACAGGCAGAGCCTAGATTTCCAGTTAGTTACAAACTATAACAATCTTTAATGTTGGCTGTAAACTGCCACTGAGAGACGTTCTACCAAGAAATAAAAGAGATAATATCTCGTTTATAATAATGATACCGTGTGTCCCATCAGAGTGTGAGCATCACAGAACATTTTCCTTTTTTTTATCAGTCTTTTGGTGAAGGTTGCTTTGCTTGCCCCGTGTCTAGCAGAGCTGCTCTTTCTCTCTCTTGGCAAGTTGCACCGGCACCAGTTTCTCTCTGCGCTGTCTCACCGCGCACAAGGGCGTCCTCACGTATTTCCTGCAGAAGCACAAAACCCCGCACAGGTTGGCCACTGCATGCAGCCGGCAGAGCGCTCTCCCT
>NW_008239110.1:18446099-18466092 GCF_000691975.1 Corvus brachyrhynchos
GGATGTGTGCCCTGCCTTAAGGGGAGGGGGAGGGACAGCCCGAGGGCCAGCGGCAGCACAATGGTTAGTCCATAATTAGTCCATAAACAACCTCCTTCAAGCCTGGCTGAGTTGCACATATTCCCCTGTAATCTAAAAAATACTAATACAGAATGACACTAAGATGTTCATACATTAATTACTTTTACTACCAAAAAAGAGGTATCTAGACTAGTAGGATAGTTTAGGTGGAAAAAGGCCTCTAAAATCATCAAGTCCAGCTGTTAACATAACACTGCTATCTTCACCATAAGACCATGTTCCCATGTACCAGATCTAGATAATTTTTGAACAGCTCCAGCAGTGGTTATTCCACCACTTCCCAGGGAAGCCTTCTCCAACACCTTAACCACCCTTTGAGTAAAGACATTTTTCCTAATATCCAATCTAAGCCTCCCCTGCCACAACTGAAGACCTTTTCTTCTTGTCCTGTGACTTGTTGCTTGGGAGAAGAGACTGACCCTCACCTGACTACAACACTCAGTAAAGACACAAGAAAATGCCCATCTACAACACCTATCAAAATTCACATGACACCCAGGACAAACCAATTTGAGATACAGGATCTCTCCTTCCCATTTTCTGCATGCAACCCAAGACACACAGTCCTAAATGCAAGATCAGAGCTGCCCTCCCATCCAGGAATACCAGACAGCAAAAGTGCTGGGGATCCAGGCTTGGCCACAGGTGTTCCTTAAAGGAGTGCTGAAAAACCACCTTTCCTTCAGCACCAACAAAATGTTTGCTTGGCTATTGAGATCAACATGTGCAAGCTCAAGCCTTGAGAGAATCAGATTTTTCCCACATGGCTTCCTTTTTTTCAATATGTGGCACTGAAAGGCTTTGTCCCTCTGGCACCTGGGCGATGCCGTTGCATGTTTGGTACTTACTGTTTAGCTAGTTCCATGGATATTTGCTCCAAAGAGCATCCTTTTGTCTCTGGTATAAACACGATAACAAAAGCCAGTGATGCTAGGCTCATTATTGTGTAAATGAAGCACACCCAGGACAAGCCAATGAGCTCTACAAAGGAAGAAAACATATCTTTTTTAATTTTCAAATATCGGGATTTTTCTTCCTGGTGCTGTTTTATAGGATACAGCCCCTAATGCACAGGAGAAGCTAGAAAGAATCTAGGCTGTTATTCCTAGCTCACATAGTTTGAAAAGGAGGAGTGGCTTTGCTTTTTCTAATACACCTTATGAAAGAAAATTGATGAACCCATATTGCCTCATTTAGCAAGAACCTATTGGTTTATTTTGCTTGTGGTCACTCTGGATGAAAATGGTGAGTAGCCATTGTTACTGCTTTGTGGGAAGGCAGTGGGGACCATGAATGCCTTGAATTTTTGCCTGTGTCTGGTTTTGGTGCACATTCTTTCTTGGAGCAAATCCAAGCATTTTTCACACTGTTACAGTTGTCTCCAGCTAATCCTCCCCACCTGTCAGTACCCAGCATTTCCACTGCGAGTCATGGGTGCTGTGCCAGAAAGTGATCCAAGAGCGGACTCCTAATGGGGCCATCCAAGAACTAGTGGTTTTCTGAGCCTACAGTCCAGGGGCAGGTAGATCCTCGGGCTGCGGGATGCACTCTGCAGCCCCATTAACCCTTTTCCCTGCTAAGGTAAACCTGGACAGCTGAGACATTTATCAGTTGTGTCATGACCTGAAAATTGCAGCTGAATCTTCTAATCTAGCTGGTACCTCTGCATCAGCACCTAAGTGCAGATGCTGCTGGCCACTGTCACCTCCACGTGTATTCATTTGACAATAGAATTCCCAATTCTGCCTTTCTGCCATAGACAAGCAATGCATATGTTCTTGTACTTACACTTTCATAAATCCAGATTAGACCCAGTTAAGCCAAGGGAGTTACTGCAGCTTTACAGTGATTGAAACTGAGACCAAACTAACAACAAGATGCACATTAACAAGTAACACTGCATGACAAGAGGGGACAGGGAAACAGCTGACACTGAGCACCTGAGGTCTGCACTAGGTGGTTTTGGGGACATTTCCTTAGGAGTAACCCAAGTCTGGTCAAAGGACTGAGCAAGTGTTAGCAGCTGGAGTGCCTGCATTACGCATTTTCTCGTTTGGTTTTGTCCAAAAGCTTGTGCAGTTCAGGAGTGCAGTTCTGCAATGCAAACCAAAGTGCAGTGAGTGGGAGCAACTGGATGGTTTCCTTCTGAAGAAGACCCTTGATCCAATTAAAGTGATAGTGTGAACACAGTGAAGTTTACCTGTCATATCTTTCCAAGTTAGTACTTGGGATGGAGGATGTTGGTTTTTTATTTCTCTCTCTCTTTTTTGTTTTTTTTTTAGGAAAGAAAACACAAATGTGAAGCCCATTTTAGTAACAGATCACACTAATTTTCAAATCTGTCTCGAAAAACATCTAATGGGGTGAAAACCACCTCGACTTTTTATGAGTTGATTGTCTGCCTCTGGTGGAGAGTAATTTAGACTTAAGGGAAACCTGGAATTCTGCTCCCTTATATATTTTGATTTTCAGCACATATATCCTCACAATAAGACTGAAAACTAAACTTTTCAAAGCCTTGTATAATACAAAATCAGAAAAAAAATTTGCTAATCAATAAATTTTAGCATCACCATTTAACCTTCCCCTTTGATTATCATCACATTAGAAGTCACTATATGGTAGTCCGCTTTCTCACATTCAAATGTGGAAGACTTTTACCTCACAAAGACATTTTTTTCTAAGGAAAATTTTCTCCAAGCCAAGACATTCCTGTGAAAAGGAATGAATTAAATGGAATTGTGTTTAAAAACGTCTGATCAGAAAAGATGTGGTCTGATCTAGAACAGAACTTGCATTGAATTTCAGACGATGCAGGACTCAATCCTAAACATTATTTATTTTCAGCCTACTAAGGCAACAGTGTCTCCAAAACTTGAGTTTCACAGCCTGTGGAGTTGATGTGCAAGGTGGTCTGACAGCCAGCACTGTGAGGCTGAAGTTACTGGCATGAACACAGAAAGATTTGGTGGGAATGGTGAGGTTACACCGACACCTAAACAGAGATCCTGGCTCCTGGGGTATCACAGCTGCAATTTTAGCAACGTTGTTTGTATAGGAGAGATTTATTTTTCCCACTAGGAGAATATCAGCTTGGAAGGACACAGAGAAATCTTACCAGTTACAGTCAAAAACGTCAAGGAGATGAGGAGATTTATACCCCAGTTCATGCTAGATGTCAAAGCCATGGCCCGTCCTCTGATCCCAACGGGGAAAATTTCACTCAGGACCAGCCAGGACACTGAAATACAAGGAAAAAAATGTTGGTTTTGGAAGGATGGCTCTCTTTGCTGTACATGTAGGATTCAAGTGAGGCCACCTGAATGAATAAGTTCATTTTCAGGGGGTTAGGTTTGTGAGGGCCCATGCTCTGCAGGCAGCCTGTGCAGCAATCAGCATCACCCCAGGTCACCATCCCTTCATCCCTGCCCGGTGGGTGCCTGAGCCAGTGACAGGTGGCACTGGAGTGGGAAGGTGAGCTCTGACTGCACATCTGGGTATGAAAGTGAGTTCTGATTAAGTAACTCTCAAGTGACATAACACTAATGGAAGTAGGGCAGCAAACCAAACTAATCTTCAGCCTCAGAGGGGCACTGTGTGTTTATACCACCTTATAAATCAACCTGCCACACTGAAGTATGCTTGCTATTCCAGCTCTCTGCTCCGTATAAATGAGATTGCTGAGGCATAAATGAAGAGAGAGGGACTGATTTTTGACTCCTTCATATCACGCCACACCACACCACAGGTGATCTAAATGCTGGTGTTGCTAGCTCACAAAAGCAAATTCAGACATGAAGAGCTGGCTGTGTAACCACCTTGATAGCAAGAGCAAAAAGATAAAAGGACACATTTTTGTACCGTTCCTGATTATCAGAAAACAAATGAACAAAAACCCACAAACAAGCAAGCAAACAAACAAGCAAACCCAAAGCCTAGCCAAAAACCCATTCCACCTTCTCCTTTAGTTGACAAGCAAGATACATTAACAAGAGGTTGCTGTTTGGAGAGGTTGTGGGTTAGCAGATGACTGGTACAAGAGCAGTGAGGGACACATGGATGAGCTGTGTCTTCAGGCCCTTGGACGTGGCCATTATAAATTGCTCCTCTATGCTGTTATTTCTGCACAATGAGAGATGGGAGTTTACACAGAACACTTGCACTGGGCAGTCTAAAATATACATTTTAAAAATAGGCTCCTGTGTGTCTAAGTGTGTTTCACACTGTACTATCCCTTCAGATGCTTGCAGAATTCCTGTGTGACAGCACTGGTAAGAGTAGAAAAAAAAAGTTGTTTCAGGAGGAGATGAAAAAGGAAATGGGAAAAAACCCCTGAGTTAAGAGACAACAGAGAAGATCTGAGCAAATTCTAGATTTCTTCGTACCATAGTTTGAATTTAATTTTTTTTTTATGGACTGGCCCAGATTTTTATACTTTTTAGAGAAAAATAAAAAAAGCTTCACTCCCACCATGGGATTGACTCAGAAGAGGGATAATTTTATTACAGAGAATCAACACCACACTTCATAATGGCCTAACCCTGTTGGGGATAATCAAGTGGGCATAACACAGCCGCCACATCTAACAGTAGCTGTAGAGAGGCTTTTTTTTCTTTTTTTTTTTTAATGACAGGGATCACGTCAAACTTTAGCGCACTTGCTGCTGACAAGACAAACGTTGCTGTAAAGAAGCGCCCTGGGTGCATTCTGTGGTGTGCCTACAGACGAGGCAGGAGCAGAGAAGAAGCAAGCTGACTCCTCAAGCAAGTGTTTTCCCCTGCCAATCCAGCTAGCTCTGCACCTGAGCAAATTCATGGGGATGTCATGATTGTATTTTGCTCCTCCTCAGCACCAGGGCTGTTGAAACCAGTATTGTTAGTCACAACACCTGAAAGCAAAGCAGCAAGTAAGCAAGAGGCAAAGGAGCCCTTCTGGGTGGTGCATGTGCAGCCCCTGCAGTTCATCTCCCCAGGATGGCCTGTCAGCCAGCAACCAAGCTCAGCTGCAAAAATTATTACACATCAAAGACTGGCAAAAGACACACTTACCATCACATTAGAATTAAAATAAAGGTTGAAAGACTTCAAACCCACTTTTTGCTGGGCATAAACCAACCTCCAGGAACAAAGCAGCGTTCTGGGCACTAGAGGATGGCTCATGCTGCAGCTGAAATGTGTGGCACTGTGGCAACTCCAATACTGTGCAAGGACAGACTGGCCCTTTCAGCCTAACTGATAATTTGTCTGGAGGTTTGAACCGTGTTGTTTTCCTGTTAAGAAACCAAAATACTTGAGGATCTGTATCAGCTATAACAGTGGTTCTCTGCTTTTATTGCTAAACCATGACAACCACTTCTTTAGTTCAGACAGATCCCACCAAAACACCAGGACTGTTCTTCATGTTTGCTAGTGGTAGCTACACCCACTGGCATGGCGCTGACCTCTGCTTAGCTGGCAAGCAGTGGATAGGCTCATTCCCCTGGGGAGAAAGAGCAGTTGTAGAAATCTGACACTACAGTCTGTTTACTCCTTTCCCCAAGCTGAAGCAGCAATAACCATCGATTCTTTGCTTTTAGCACCTCTCTGGGATTGTGTTTGCTATTTGTACCTTTGCCAAAAAGCAGCAGCTGCTGTAGGCATGGCAGAGATGTGACTTGCTCTGGGGAAGCCAGCAGCTAGGTTCAGGCTCCCATTCATAATGACTGCAGCTAGCTTCTGCGCTGTGCACACAACACTGCAGAAATTTGATCTTCAGGCTCCCAAAGTCACTGCCAAGCCACCCGTGTGCTCTGCCTTCACCAGCCTAATCAGTGGCATTCTACAGGGGAAATCAGCTTGTCCTTGAAAAGAGGATACAAATACCCCACTCCACCCCCCGACCCCTCCATCTGCTGTGTCATCTAACAGTATTTCCAAAGGATGCTGCGATAGTAACCACACTGCACACACTCAGTAGCTTTCAATGTCTGCTCTGGCCACCCCTGGCTGGTGTTAGTGGAATGGATGGAAAAAGAGCTGCCGCTCCCCAGGTCAGATGTAGGTAAGATATGAGGCTAAGGGCTGGACAGCACGATTCTCTGTGCTTGATTCAACTGTGGGATTTGTTGCTGCAGGCAGTAACTCACCTTTGCTGACCCACAGTGTGGTGTGTGTTGACAGCAGTTAAGAAAAATTGTGCAGTTTAATGGTCCTTTATTATGGTACAATACAGAGAAAAGAACACACACTGCAAATGCAGACAGAAATACTGCATTGGGTCAGAAAGCTTAACTGTTTCATTAAATATCACAGAAACTAGATGGCCTGATATTCCTTGCCCAAGTGGAAAGAGCAGAGGATTCAGATATAATAAACAGCACCATGACCAGGATGGTGACATTCACCTCTAAACAAAGTCACAGGGGCTGTAAAAGCAGGAAACAGAATAATAATGGAAGATTTCAGCTAGTCCCATTAAGACTGAATAAATCACATAATGGAGAACTGTGGTGGGAGTACATTTTACATATCAGAGATGATGGTTCCTTTTAGCACTTTGTTGGATATTTAATGAGAGAAAAAAAGGCAAATCGTGCTTCAGTGCTGAACCTGGGTAGTTCAAGATGCAACCATGACCAAGATGCTCTGTTATACTGGTTATAACATTTAAAATTCAATATTTTTGTTGAAAGGGAAAAGCCAAAGCCTACCACATTTTGTTTTGAAAGGAGAACAATAGTAACATAAGCCTGCTTTCTATAAAGATTGGGGTAAGGGCTTCAGTGGTGCTACAGAGAACGTTAAAATTACATGGTTGAAGGCTTAAAATACACATACAACCAAATAAATGAGAAATAGCTCAGCACAGATAAACTATTGAATAAAGAAAACTGTTAGAAATAGGAATGTACCTTTCAAAAACGTGTACGCTGTATCCAGACAAAGCAAACACAGTATGATAGCTGAAATGTTACTTGTGATGTCATCATCAGGCAGCTGAGTATTTTGAGAGTGTGATGGCTGAGAGGGTGAGAGACCAGGGTCGGAGGCAGTGACATCCCAGCCTTAAAGAAAACATTCCATTGGGATGTTGGAAGGGGACACCCTGTTAGACTGTACCGAGCTCCTGGCTGGAGCTAGGATAAAGCGGAGTAATCTCAGCTGAAAAGGGGGATGTGTACAGTGTCCTGAAGAAGAGTCCTAAAGAAAACCATGTCATTTTGAAAGAGTTAAGGAACATGGGGTTAGAAACGATGAGCCACTGTGCTCTTCAGTCTCAAAAAGCTTTGGTGTTGTGGGATAGAAGAGTAGTGGGTTTAGTCCCACTCTAAAAGATACAAATCAAGAGAATCCATGTGAAATTACCGGATACAGCAGTTAGGTGAGGCAGAAGGATATGCTTTTTCACACAATGTGTATTTCAGCTGCAGAACTCACTTTCACAAGATGCTTCCGATATGAAAAATATTGGTCAGTTAAATCATTAAATGCTGGGTGTTAAAACATTATTTCTCCATATGTGTGGAAAAAGACCCATCCAGAACTGTTGTTCACAATAGTAAAAATAAATCCTCAATATTTTTCTTGAGGTTTTCTAAACTACAGATAGGCAGCAGGACAACTGTGCGTGCTGCGTGGGCCTTTTCTTCTGCATTGTCTCTCAGCACTCGTTATTGGCTATGGTTGGAGGCAGGGTAACACACTGATTAAGTGGACATTTTGTTTGAGCCAGCATGGCCAAACTAATGAACTTTATACCTCGGCTGCAAGCAAAGAGACATCTCAAACTTCATGTGACGTCTTCCTTACTTCCTTACTTTACTGCTATGCAGTAAATAAATTTTAAAAAAAGAGAAATTAACATACTTACATCAGAAAAGCAGAAAAATCTGAGAATAACTGAGAAATACCATGAGCTTGAGGGTGCTCAACATTCAAGTGAGGTACGTGAATGAAAAATGTCCTTGTTTTGACCTTTTTCTTGCCAGGAGGTAGAAGCAAATTGGAAGCTGCTCAGCAGCTCTCATTAATGAAATATTAGATCCCCTCAGTATTCATTTGCTGCTTAGCATTTTTTTCCCTGTACCTGTATTGTGTGAGATCAAATTCTTTATGGTGAGATTTAAAAAATAGCCATTGCAATACTTGAAAGAATTCAAGTTTCTGAGGTATAAGCTCTGGAAAGTGATTAATTTGACTTACAGCTTAGGAGGGAAGTAGGCAGAAGTATTTTAGACTTTGAAAAGGAGGACTGGGTTGTTAACAACACAAGGTCCAAGAGAAGATAAAGAAGGGATTATCCCATGAAGTAACACAGACAGACCATCTAAGAATGTGTAACAAATGATCGGTGCTGGGGAAGGATGCAAACAAGTCATTGCAAAGCTGCCGGGAGACAGCCGGACTTGGCTTACGACTGGCTTTGCCAAGACTAGATTTTTATTCCAAGCTTTAGAAACCCAATAGGTTTTTCATTTTCCTGGCTTCTGGCTTTGCTGGGTATTACCAGAAATAGCCAGGTGGCCAACCACTTCCCACTAGAGGCCAGGTTCAGTAGTATCTGGTCTTGATTTCCAAGGACACGCTGGATGGCACAAGCCTTCATATTGTGTGCGGTGATAAGGTGAGTGCACCTGTGAGGGCACGCAGAACCGGGACAGAGCTGGGCTTGGGGGGACACACCTGCTGCTGTCACACACCAGCATTGTCCCAGCATGGCTCCCAGCACCCACATGATACAGCCCTGGGCAAAGCTTTCACAGCAGATCCAGTGAAAGTCACCTGGGGGACTGGCAAAAGTGAGGGATGCTTAGACTGGAACAAGGAGAGGGTGAGAGGGAGTTTGTCCTTTTCCAAAGCAGATAAAGGAGATATGACACACAAAAAGTGGACTTAAAACTCTGCCCAAAGTTTTGTGCAAGAGGCCAAAGCAGATGATCCTGACTGGTGTAAAAAACTATGACTTTGCTTAACAAGAGCCATTTTTCTCTCTGGCTCTGCCCCATAACATGAGACTAAAGTGGCTGCTCAAAATTAATAACTGGCAAATATAGAGCAAATGAGCATCTGTATTCCTTTGGAGAGCATGTAAGCTGTCAGCAAAGTGCCAGCCTGACAGGGTCAAATCCTACCCTGTGTGTGCACCTTACAAGAAGTGGAATTGCTGTACTGCTGAGAGATGGGAGAGTCAGGAGAAGCCTCAGCTAATCTCATGCCTCTGGCTGCATCCTGATCTCTGCAAATGAAGGCAATAAATATGTACTTTAATTCTATGGCTGCCAAGGTGCTTCTCTCCAAGCAGCAGACTACTGTTTGCAAGATACCGGATGCCACTGATGATCCAGAAGGAGCTGACGTGGTGTGGCGAATCTAAATTCTTTTCCTTTTCTTCTGGTACACCACAATTCTGTTTCTAATGGTTAACCCTTTAGGCTGACTCCTTGCAGTAAGGATTCCATTAGTAGGATGTGTGGAATTTAATCCTTTTTTCTCTGAGTCTGTATCACAGTACATAAAAATTGTTCCCCACTGTTTGTACTATTTGCATCACTATCTAATAGACAGGCTGAGCACTCTCATGTGTTTTTTTAAGGAACCTTGCAGTGGACCATTGAAATCACTCATGCCTCCTCCAGCTTATGTTAGAGCAGCAGGAGGGGTTTGGGGGAAGATACTGATTCCAAAGCATTACCTCCTTCATCTATGCTCTGGGCCACTTGAGAAGGAGGCCAGTGAGATGTAATTTACATCTGGTTTTCCTAGAAATCCTTCCTCCCTTAACCTTCTCACCACTGTAGGTCTTCATTTTAATACTTTTTTTTTCTTTACTACTCAAATTTTCAGTTCCATGAACTTGAAAGAAATGCTATGGTTCATATGGGCTTTCCTTTCAAATGCAAGGTGTTCAATATATTCTTAAATCTGTTTTCAGTGGTCTTCAATTACTGTCCATTTTCATCTAGAAAGAATAGTCACAAACGAGCTTTCTTAGAGGCAGTGATTCCCATCCAAAGGACTACTGGGCAAGTAGGCATAGATATATAAGGATCTAGAAATGGTAGAATTCTCTTAGTTAATGTAATTTGTAGACCATCTTGCCCAATAAAAGTGTTCAGCAGCAAATCTATCAGTAGAATTGTCCTGGTTTCAGCTGGCAGAGTACGTTTTCTTCTGAGTAGCTGGTGCAGTGCTGTGTTTTGGATTTATTATGAGAACAATGTTGATAACACACTGACGTTTTAGTTGTTGCTAAGTAGTGCTTTCCCTAAATCAAAGAGTTTTCAGTTTCCCATGTTCAGTTTTCCATTTCCAGTGAGCAGGTGCACAAGAAAGTGGGAGGGAGCATGGCCAGGACAGTTGACAGGAACTGGCCAAAGGGATATTTTGTACCATAGAGCATCATGCCCAGGTTATAAACTGGGAAGAGTTGGCCAGGAACCACCGATCACTTCTTAGGAAAAGTCTGCCCATCAGTCAGTGGGAGGTGAGCAATTGTATTGTGCATCACTTGTTTCTCTTCGTTTTTATTCCTCTCTCTCTCTGCCTCTCCCTTTTCCATCACAGTAATTGGTATTGCTGTTATTATCATCATTATTATAACAGGAATTATTCTTTTTGTTTGTTTGTTTCAATTATGAAACTGCTCTTATTTCAACCCATGAGGTTTAACATTTTTTTCCAATTCTCTTCCCCACTGTGGAAGAGGCAGGGGGAGGAGTGAGCAAGCAGCTGTGAGGTACTTAGTTGCCAGCTGGGGTTAAAAAAGAAGAATGCATCATAGCCTTACTGTTGGCAGATATGTAATAGTCTGTACCTCTTTTCAGGTACCCTAAGAAAAGTTGTTTTGAACTGATGTATGAGATGACAATTCTGTTTGCAACTGGATATCACAGTCACCATTTCTCTCATCTTTCGTTAGACACTCAAATTCTCCCATCAAGACAGAACATGCAGAGCAGCAGAAAGAAAAAAAAAGAGAGAGAAAAAAGAAAAATTTAAGCAAGTTTTGAAGGGAGAACGTGCTTATTATAATAAAACACATATTGCCATCCAAAAAAGGGCCTTTTAATTTAAACCTGAAATATGTATTCCAGTTTGTAGGTGTTTATTTGTTCAGAATATTGAATCCAGGATAATCCTTTGAGGCATTTGCAGAGGAATGACTGCAGAAGCCAGAAGCCCTAATACACGAGGAAGCTGGTACATTAATTAGTTCGGCTTATCGCATATTTCACTTCTACAAAGTATGCAGAGGAGAAATTACCCAGTTGGGTGGCATAAGTGAACCTGTTTTTCCAGTATTGAAGGGCTAATGGTGGTCCTTGAGGGGTTGCACAGTAGAAAAAAAACGGTATTGACACATCAACTGGGGGCAATTTAGGCCTTTGCTCTTGAAGAACAGAGATTTATTTGTGTGCATGCCTCACAAAACTCCCAGTAGATAGGATAAGCAACCTTTTACAACAGTGACTTATTTAGTGAGAAGCCTGTGGTGATCCAGGTTTTTTTAAGTTCATCACTGGAAACTGCTGCCCATGCTTTGCTTTGGTTGCTGCTAGAGGAAGGCAGTGAGAAGGAAGGTGTGAAGGCTCTGTGTTCAACCATCACAAAGTGCCTTTTCGTTCTGTTTCTGTCATAAGAGTTTTCTGCACTTAGGGTTTATTTTCAAAGGCAGCAGAAGCTGGGTGCCCTTCTGCGTGCCCTTGAGATAATCTTCCTGGCTTTCTTCCCAGAGCTCATTGTGGCACAGAAACTTGGATGCCATGGGAGAAACAGTCTCCTGACTTCATGAACTAACTTACCATGCTCTCTGCACTTTGGCTGACAGTCTCACTTCCCTCAGCAGTGCCAGTAAGTTATGTGATTGATTGCACATTTTTACCTTTTTGGCATAACTGTTCTCTTATGCTTCATAATACATGTTTTAGTTTCATGAACTTCACAAGCGAAATAAAATACTGACTTTGTATTTGAAGTCCTACTGACAGTTTTAGCTTTTGCACAAAGCTGGCCCAAGATCAGCTTGCCTCTAAAAAATTCTTCCCCAGCCCTCTTTCCTGAAGGAAACTGAATTTTATGAAGTTTGACAGATGACCTGCAAACTTTTTCACAGATTTCAGTATCACAATGGTCTTGTCTCCTAGAACATGGTTAAGGAAACAAATGTAAAATCTTTTATTGTCTTTTATATGATTATCAAATAACACTACTATTTACTGAATGCTTAAATGTTTAAATTTGTCCCATAAAATAAGAAGGGCAAATGTGACTAATGTTAAACAGCCTTGACTACCATACTAAAAGCTTCTAAAGAAGGATATGCGAGGCTCGCTTGACAGTGCACCACTTTACTGAAGATAATGTTGCTGTGGAACAAAAGAGCATGGTTAGGCCCAATTACTAGCTAGAAACACAGCAATATAAATTCCCTAGGGGGTTTTTATGAAGTGAGTCTGGAGGTAAAATGCTTCATTTTGACCAGTGGCTACTAACTAATATGAGCTAAACTTTAAAAATGTGCATGACTTTAAGCACAGGCTCTATTCCTCTTAAGCAGCACCTTTGTATCAATGAGTTTACTAACATAGAACTATTAGTAAAGAGATATTTACAATATCCAGAGCATGAAGCTCAGAATACTGACTCAAAACCCTCTTTAAGTGGAGAATAACATACCAAATCACAGGTAGTCACCTACATTTCAACAACAGATTGAACCACTGTCGTTGCAGAGACACAGAAAGAGTGGCTGGGGCATGGTATTGTCTCTGCCTCTTTTCACAGTACCCAGGGCTCTGTCGCTCAGAAGGCAAAGTGCTTGGCCTGATCCACCAAGACTTTCCCTCATTAACATACTTAGAGTGACGAACAGGAGCACAGATGTCAGGGAAAATGATGTCCCTGATTTCAGGTGTACTTGACGATACAGTTTAAATTCAGTCTCAGGGTTGAAATACAGTAACACGTAATAAAATAATTAAGAAGCTCCCACTGACATTCCCATGTCTCATCATTGCAAAAGCAATTTTTCCTTCTTATGACCTTTTTGACATTTAAAAAAGCCCCCCAAATTTGTAGGTTTTATCAAGTGAGATAAGACAAACCTACTCATCCGATTATTTTAGAAAGCACCTTCTGCAATTTGAAATCCTATAATTAACATCCAGCTATCCAAAAATATCTTAAATTGGCTTGCAATTCACTACTACCAATCAGTCTTTGAAAAGGCAAACCTGTTCCTGGGATAGCTGATGTGTTAACAAGAGGCTTCAGATAAACTTTATCTGGGGCAAGGAAATAGGGAGAAGTGGGCAACTTACAGTTCTTGCTTTATTTTTCATTTTGGTATGCAGCTTGGTAGTACAGACACAGTGTGAAACAAAGGCCACGGGAGGCACCATCTGAACAGCACAGGAATGACGAACTAGATAAGCACTTGGAGTATGGTATTCAAACCACATGAATGCATGCATTAAAAGATGATTCAGTACAAATAAACAGTGCTAGGAATCTTGTCATAAAACAAAGAATCCAAGATAACTTTTTGGTTATCTGAAATAGGACTTTCTGTACCATTTTTCAGTGAAACATGCACATTTCCAAGGTTTATTATCTTGATTAAATTCCAACGTAGCATTTAAGCACTTGATTGGCTTTGAATAATTGATTTAGTCCTCATCACTATCCCATTTTCCAGTGTAAACCACAAAAAACCATAAAACTGATGCTTCTCATTTCTGTGACATTTAAGGTCAGGCCACAGCTGCTCTGAAAAATGTAGAAATTCAAAAATAAAACATTGTAAACAAATGTCATGCAAGGTAATGTTGAGCATGAATGTCTGTTAATATCAGATTCCTGTGCACTATAAATTAATACAACAACCACATGCTTTGTAAAAGCCTGAAATACGGCTTTAATGTCAAAGTTATTGATGTGAATGCTAGATATCTGATTTTTTACCAGTGTTTTCCAAGACAGTGCAAAACCATTAAGCTTACAATATTTCAAAACACAGGAACAGCCAACTAAATTCATGGAGGGTTCAGAATTTCCACACTGATTGTTTTCATTCCCACAAGATTTTTCAGTTTCAGCAGAGCATTTGGTGGCCAAGATTAAGCCCAAGACCATTAAGGAGAAGACAAAAAGCATCCTATGCAATCTGGATTGTCAGGATGGCAAGAGATACGACCTCTGTCATCAAGTCCCTGGGCTGTTCAGTGTCATATGTCAAAGCAGCTATTCTGGGTTCTGTTACAGATGCATTTAGTGACTGAGGTGAAAGACACATAAAAAAGTTCAGCGTTTAACTGTGCTAATGAATCATGCTTTAACTCAGGTAGCCAGTTAATCTAACAATCACAGGACCAAAGTCAAAGGGACTAAATTTGTCTCCAGCATAGTTCTCTGAGCTTTAGGGCAGTGTTCCAGCTCTGGGTCTTGGCTTGCTTAGTCCAGTGAAACACACAGAGAGAGACCACCCCAAACCACATAAGATTGTATAAAAAAGACAGCGATGGACTGAAGATGGACCTACTTCTTCACCTCTATGAATTTCACTTTTCTTGGGCTTTCTTCCAATCTCCTTGATCTTTCTTGCCTGATCCTTCTTCCCCACTTTCCCCAACATGGGTTTAAAGCTGCATTTAAATGACTCCAACAACTTACAATAAGATGTAAAGAACACAAGTGGGTTTTTACATGGGAATAGAATAGAATAGAATAGAATAGAATAGAATAGAATAGTTCAGTACAAAGGGACATACAATGATCATTAGTCTAACTGCATGACCATTTCAGGGCTTACCAAAAGCTAAAGCACACTGTGTGTGGAATGCTATCACACAGTCTAATTTAGTTTCCCAGTCACCCCAAAGTCCCTTAACAGCCAGTAAGGAAGGGAGCATTGCGCCAAAGAAAAGGTCATAGATTACACAGGTTTCACAGAATATTCTGAGTTGGAAGGGACCCACAAGGATTAACAAGTCCAGCTTTTAAGTGAGTGGCCCATACAGGGATTAAATGGGGGTTGAACCTGCAACGTTTGTTTTATTCACACCATGCCCTGATTTAGAGAGCAGGGGTCTGAAAGCCCCCCGTTGGTGGAGAAAATATTACCCTTTGCTGATAATCTGAGGAATCTGGCTCCTGCATCAGTTAGATTCCCAAACGTGTTGAAACATCTGTTCCATTTTAGATAAAAATTATCTCAGTTTTAAAGTATTCATTCTAGCTGATACAAATTTAACTCGGATATACTCAATATGGCAAATCTGCCTAGGTTTAAACCAGAAATGGACATCTGTCATCCTAAACTACGCTTTCATCAGCAAAAATTTGCTCTTGAGTTGTGGTCTAACCAGGGGCTTCCCTTTACCAACTTCCCTGCATGGATTTTTTCCTCACAGGGCTGAAAACCCACACAGAGAGTTCCCACAGCAGTGAGATGGTGCATGACAGCAGGGCTTGCTGGAGAGCACCGTCCCTGCACCTTCCTGGGGAGATCCAGCCTGGGGGGCACAAAGCCCCAGTCCTGGGACTTTCATGTGGGAGGAATTTAACCAGTGTGAAACTAGTAAAACAAGAAGGCAGGCTCGGTGGCCTGCCACCCTTCCCTGCACTAAGACAAAGGAAGTGACTGTAGTGACCACAAGCCCCTGGTTTGTTCACCTGTGTTTATCCTCTCTTGTGCCTGCTCCAACAGCTTTGAATCTGCCTCCTGTAAGTGCCTCTGCATCCACACAAGGAGAGAAGGGAGATGTTAGGGGTACCCAAATGCAGGAGGAGCTTTAGTCTGAGGTGACCATGAGTCAGTGGTTGAGAGTCCATTGGAGAGACATCCTGGGGGGAAGTGCTGCCCCCCAAAACTGCCCCTCATTTTGTGGTTCCTGTGCTTGCCCTCCCCTCGTACATGGTCTGCAGACATGGTCTGCATCCACTGTGGGTCTGGACCTCACAGCCCTGGACACTGGTGTGTTGCTCCCACAGCCAGCTGGTCTCCTGTTTTGTAGGTAATGTACTCACTTCAGAAGCTAAGAGGAAAGTCTGCTGTGAGTGGAGTGATGAGAATGTAATTTTTTTCTAGTTTTCCAATCAGAAATATTCACCTGATGGCTGAGGCCAGCAGATGGCCGCAGAGGGTACAATATCCCAGTCTGAGAAGGCTTCCTGTCGATATTTAATTCCACTCTTTAACAGGTTTTTAGCAATACCAAAGTCCAGCCAACCCTTCAAGTACCCACTCATGGGAGCTATGCTTCAATGGGACTGCAACAGCAATGTGGAAAATCAGGGTTTGCAGTAGGCTCTAAACCCCTCTGCCAAGACCTGGTTATACACTTAATATGTTGACCATAAGTATGTTAAAATATATTTTGGGGTTTATATCTACGTGGATAGGAAAATGTGGCATTTCTTTGTGCCAAACCCTGAAACCAGGGAACACTTCTCCAGCTGCAGACACTGACTTGCCTTGAGTGTGTTGTGGCCACAGCAATCTGTGTGTAAAGAAGGCTCTAAGTGCTTGGGGCGGGGGCATCTCTGCAACTCTGAGGTGTCACCTGAAAGGGGAGCTTGTCTCCAAGAAAAGAGCTCTAGAGTTTATCCCTTGGCTTTGAAGAGCCACACAAAGCTGGCAGCTGCTCTAGGACATGAAGTAATAGAACGTCTTTGTCACGGGTTGGCAGAGACATAAGTACCTCTGGACTTTATACAGCTAAGTTTTGAGGTTTTGAGGATGATTCATGTCATGAAATTGCCCCTCAGTCCCACTTGTAGGTGCTTTTGTGGATTTTCATCTGCAAGCTCAGCATGAAATGCCATGAAGCCAGCAGAGCTGATGTGATTTGCTCCAACAGATTATCCCAAAGTTCATTGGCCAGCTGCCTAAATGCTTTTGCAGTTATAAAGAAACATGTTTAAGAACTTGCAGAGGAAGAGCTCTTGTGCAAGGCACCGATGCCATATATGCAGTCCAAATGTATACATTTGACATCCCTCTCTCATTAAAGATGTTCCTCATTCCACACCAAAAAATCCCTGAGATGTTAATGGATTCCCTTCAACTTCACTCCCACGATATGTGTAAAGAGGTACTGCCCGTTTTGCTCAGTTGCCTTTAATTTTCAAGAACAAATTCAGACTGGGAAAAGAGATGCTCTGTTTGGTCCAGACTCAGTCTGCATTACTTGCTTCTCAGCCTAGGATTTGCTGGAGCCACTCTGATTTATTTTTGACAAAGAGCATTGCCTTTAGACCACATTTCATCCCTGCACACTTGTGTGTCGTGCCACTATATTTCTCCCAGCTACTTACTGGTGAGATCATCTCATTCAGGAAATATGCAGGAAATATGGAGGGAAGTTGTCCCTATTCAGTATTTGATCAAAAATGCTGCAAAAGGAGATTATCAAGGCAGAAAAGCAGCTCTTTGGTAATGAGTGCAATCTGACATCTGAATTTTGTTCATCAGGTCTGCGAGGAGAGCAGCAGGGCTCTGGGCACTCACTCTGTTTCAGAGAGGCTAGACCTGCCCTACAGTTGCTAACCAAGAGAACTCTCTTGCACATACCCATCCAAACATAGGAATCCCCTAGTAAATGTCTGATAGCCCAGGAGCATGGCTTTCCTTATTCCAGCATCTCATCATGTTGTATCACACAGAGTGAAGGAAGTGACACCTCTTTATGAGAAAGGACCTCTAGATTTTGCCCCTCAACTGGTTTGAACAGAGCAATTGGCAAATGAAATGCTCTAAAACTATTTCAGTTAACTCTCTGTCATTTAGTAAGTGGTCATGCATGGTCATGGCCCTAACTAGATTTTTTCTGTGTGTCCTTTGTGTTAAATCAATTTCCAGGGTCACACTGACTGATCACATTTTAGCTTGGGTCATGAACTGGTGATCTACCTCCACACTGCACTCATCTCATTTGCCTGCACTCGCTGATCCCTGTGAAAGGCATAGCAGTGCTTCTGCCAGGCTCAGATTCCTCCTGTCCCTCCCCTGTCCACACACAGCAAGTTCCAAGGCTTCTGTTTGCAAACGTGGCCTGCAAACAATGAGGAGCCCCTCGCTCTCCTCACCGTTCGTATGGCAGCCAGGAGTGGTTTCTTTGGGGCTCTGCAGGCATCATTCCCTCGTGAGAAGGGCTGATCCTTGTTTGACCTTTCTGACACACAGAGAAAGGTAACCCAAGACGAAAATGAGTGTCAAGTAAGCTCCCTTGGCTAATGACTGAATGCCTTGAAATGCCTCTGCAAACACCCCAAGAGAAATGGCATGTGCTGTTCTGTGGTGTGATGCAACACTGATTTGTTGCATCTACAAAACGTCCCCATAATTGTGTGAAATTTAGTGTGAACAAGCGGTTGAATCGCAGTTCATCAAACATAATTAAACTGAAACAGAGAAGCAGAAATACCCCTTTTATCTTGTGTAAGGGTTGATGATATAAATACAGAGCACCCCAGAATCAAAAAATTGACTAAGCAGATGCTTGCTAGTCTGTGAATTCTTTTATAATGCAAAAACGACTTTTATCTCTCACTGTCTATTTTTGACTGCTCATCATTGTGCTGTCTGGGTGCTTTGATAAATGGCAATAAATATATTTAGCATATGTTTAGTTCATTAAGAAAATCAATCTACTTTATGTAATTTGGCAACAAAAGAGAAATCATGGAAAAATACATTTATAAATGTCTGCTATGCTAATCTGGACTGAACTATCTCTTTGACCAGAGTAAAAAAAAAAAAAAAAAGAAGAAAATGGGTAAAAAAAAGTACAAAGTAATTAAAAAGAAGATGATAGAACTCAGATTGTGTGATCTGTCCTGTGAAGAGTGTGAAGAGTGTGTCATTTCCTAATGGTGCTACATAAAGTCTCCTTTATCCCCACAGAACATAATACAGCATGGACTCAAAATAAAGTGGGTGAATTTATTCCAGAAAGGGCCTTGTGGTGTGGAAGGAAGAGAGCAAGACCTTCTCTACTCTTTGTCCAAAGGATGCTGATTTGATCTACAAAGAGAGGTGTCCCCAATACCACCTTCACCTTAGCCAGCCATTGCATGGAGGCAGGCGTTGCACGGAGCAAGAGATGTTCCCATTGAAAATACAGTGGCGCAAGGGTTACAGTGTTTTTGTCCTCAGGTGCCCCAGGCATCGCCTGGACACAGCAGCCATCAAGTGCAGCCTCAGTGCCTCTTTCCCATTGCTGAGTAGACAATGGAGAACACTCTGGTCCAGACTGCAGACCACATTTAGAGATGAATAATATCAATATGTTAAAACTGTTGACTAAGCAGAGGGGCTCTTTTTTTTCTTTACACTAAGAAAGGTTCACTGAGGGTAAGAAAGCTAGGCTTTGAAAATACATTCAGGGATTAGGGCTCCAAACAGCAGATGTTGTAGGCTGTATTTGAGAAACAAATCATAACCTTGCATCCCAATCCAGACTATTTGAGCATGATAGATCCTTTGAAGATTCCAACAATCTCTTGGTTCTCCAACCCTTGCATTTTCTATACACTGTAAATTTTAACTGAATAGTGTACTTTCAAAGGCAGGGAAATGGCTTGAAAGTACAATACCTGTATCTCTGCTAGACCTGGCCTTCACTTGCTAGGTAAATGCACCTGTCAGTATAAATTTCCTCACAGTGGTTTTATATGTCATTTCTCCATGATGGAGCTGAGAGGGTGCCTGTTCTTTCCCATTTTCTGTTTGAAAGCATTTGAGTTCTCAGCTCAGGAAAGAGGTCAAAAAACAAGCACTGGCCTCAGAGACTCCTCAGATCAGCCTGGAAAACATGTCAGTTTTTGTAGCCCTCAAGAAAATAGACATTGTTCTCATTAACTGTATACTAGGCCAACTCAAATGACTAAGAACCCATTTACAGCCAGCACACCAGGAAAGCAGATTTCAGCAG
>NW_008239110.1:18466306-18478285 GCF_000691975.1 Corvus brachyrhynchos
GGAGGCCAAGACTGAACATGTGACCCCACTCTAAGGGTCATTAAATATGTGTTTGAAACACCCAAATTAAAGTTCAAGTAACTTCTTCTTTTCAGGGTTTCATCCCTGGTTTTGAACCTATGTCATAGAAAGCAGAATCCAGCCCCAAGACAATCTTCAAGGGAACCAATAATGCTGGAATAACACAGTCAAGCTTGCTTCCCTGACAATGAATGCTTATCTCACACTGCTCTCCTGGTGAGTAATGTTTAAAATAAATAAATACTGCAGGAGAGTTGTTGTTAGTGCAATTGTTGGGTTGTACCCTTGTGGCAAGCTTTTTATCATAATAGTACAGAAGAATACAGTTTGTTTGCAAGGTAAGTTTGAGCCAGGGTGCAAAAGCACATAAAGTCTGTTAATAAATAATGAACTGTGCATGTGGGTTTTGCAGAGTGACTTAAAAAATTGACCCCTTCGAAGTACAATGTTACGCAAGTGCTATTGAAACAAAACAAAAGGAAATGGAGAGATTTAATTTCTAGTCCCTTGGAATGACAGACATGGTCTCCTTTGGAGAGAGTGGGACCCATGCAAGTGCAATGGCAGCTGCAGCAGCACCTCGGCTGTACAGTAACACACCTTTGTGTCCTTCCACTGGTGGTGTTCCACACAAGTAATGACAGTGGTACTACAGCTTGCTCATGAATTATGATACCTTGAATGTGTTTTCTACATCTGAAGACTATTACACAGTCAGAGAGACAGATCCTCAGTCGGACTCAGGTTGGTATTTCATGGATTTGATGATGTCATACCATATAGAGGTCTAGAGCTTACCATTATCTTGGGTTTATGAATTAGCAGCAACAAATGCCTACACCTTAACCTTCCCAATGTAAGGACACAATAGACTAGAAAGAGGAAAGAAAAACAGGGGCTCCATAATTTTGCTGCACAAAACTAACAGCAGTTCTTGACTCAAGAGGGACCAATTAATTATACTGAATGGAAGGGAGATCAGGTCACTGACCTTAATGGGCAGGGCCTCTTCCTAAAAAGTACATGCCAGGCCTACCAGGATGGTCTGTGACAATACCAGTGCGTATCGGCAGAAAACACTGCTTTGGCCAACTTAGGAACTGCCTAATGCCAAGCAGGGCATGTCATCCCCCCACTTAATAATGTAAATAAATCATGACAAACAGTTAGAAAAGTGAAACACTTACTTGGTCCAAGACCTATGGAAAATGCAGCAACATAGACAAGCAGGCTGGCCAGTGAGAGCCATTTCAGGACAACAGGGACCTCCCCACTTTCCATGTGAGACCCTGTTGTGCTTTTGCCTCCTGCTGGGGCAGTCCCGTTCAGTTCTCCTGTCCTGGCAACATCTGGGCTTTGTACATCAAATGACAATCTTTCTGTTGAAGCCATACTAGCAAAGAGGTCCTCGAGACTCCCATTGGTGACAGTGAAGTTTCCTGGTCTCTGGAGAAAGAAATCCTCTGGAGATTGGCTTCTACAGACCTTGGTGAAATTCACATGTATGTTACGGTTCACTAAGCCCATAGTGACCAATGATACTGCCATAACAGAAGAGCCAATACACAGAAAAGTTTTACTTCCAACTTGATCCACAAAAAACGTGGCTGGGACTGTGCTGACCACTTTAACCACCCCAACTCCAGTAGAAGCCAAGCTGGCAGCTTCATCGGTCTGGAACCCAACTGACTTCAAAACAGTCGATGCATAAAATAAAATGTTGGGTTGCCCAGTTGTCTGCACAAAAAACACTAGAGTGAGTCCTACCAGCATTCGTGCCCTCATGTTGTTTTTTGAACGAAGCAGGTCCAAGAAACCATACTGATGTTCATCTTTCAGGGAAGACTTAATCACAGTAAGCTCTTTAGTAGCATCTGACGTTTCCCGTAGCCTCTCCAGTACTTTTCTCGCCGCCTCATCGTTATTTTTCATGACAAGAAACCGAGGGCTTGGTGGAAGGAAATACATGGCAATAGCTTGCAAAGCACCTAATGGAATCACAAGTCCAAACATGTACTTCCAGCCGTGAGATACGCTGGCAAATGCATAATTTGAAATATAGGCGAAGAGAATGCCTATCACAATCATGAGTTCATTTAATGACACAAGGAGGCCTCTTCTGTGCTGAGGGGCGATCTCGGCAATATACACACATGTTGCAATTGATGATAACGATATGGAAATACCTATGGCCATCCGGCCCACAATGAGTATCTCGTATGATTCATAGGGCAGCAAAATCAGACTACCCACCACAAGTAAAGAAGATGCAATAATTATAGCAAGTCTCCTTCCAAATCGGTCGATAAGAAATCCACCAGTAAGGGATGCAAATAAGGCCCCAAAAAGCAGGGAACTTACAATGACTTCCTGCTCTTTGCAAGAGAGTGCTAAAACACTACTCATCTGAAGAAGGGCTCCAGAGATAAGGCCCAACTCATAACCCATCAGAAGTCCACTTACAGCAGCAATAGCAGAAGATAGAAAGGTGAATGTTCCACAACCTGATAAGAAAATAAAAAAAGTTGAAAGAGTGATTTCTGCTGCATTCTGACAATTCATAATAACTTTATTTGATATACCAGTTTAAAAATCTCTCTGTAACTTTAAGGCAAATCAGTTAGGTACAATACACATCCAGTAGCAGTGGTGGCATAAAAAGCTATTTCTGAAAAGAAAAAAAAGTAATGAATATAAAATCCTCTTTAGTTTTAATGCTTTTGTGTCCCTTATCTTCCTGATCAGAAGTCAATAAGGTTTTAATCAGGTCCTAAATAATTAAACCTTCTGCTTCAGAATATCATTGCAAAAAAAGCAATGTGAGAAACAATTTTTGCCTTGAGATTTTTCAATGCTTTTCCTAAGGTGAAGAAGTCTCATCCTCCCAACTAGTACAAGCAAAGCATAAATTTCTTAGCCAAATTGTTTCAACCTTGACTTGAATAAGTAACAAGTTTTCCCTCACCACTTATTATTTCCTTTGTTTCACCTGAGGATGACATGAAGGCTGCTGGTACCATTGTTTTTATTTTGCCAAATGGAGACTTATTCAATGAGCACCAGGCTGATGCAGCTATCTGGGATATTCTAGGGAAACTGATCTTTGAGGCAAGCTCATGAACTTTCTGGGCTTTGCTCATGTCTAAACTCAGATTCTTTGGAATATCTTGATCAAATATTTTGCACCGCTTTTGACAGCCATAGTGTCAGGAATAAGAAACAGATGATGAAAACAATGCAGATTATATGCCTCTGAATGTCCACTTTAAAACAAACTCATTTTACACAATTGTGATTCATTGTTTATTGTTACAAGATAGATTTGACTGATCATATTCTACTAACTGTGAAGCCTTTTGCACCCTAAACCTTGAGGAATATATCAGTTTGTTATTGTTGGTCTCGTTCTCTCTCCCAGCATGATTTTCCTCTCATCATGATGTTGGCTGCCACACAACTAGGAAAAGAGTAAATTGACTTCTGATTTTCCAGTTAGTTAGAGAGATGGGATGGGTCAGAGGAAAGGTAGCTTTTGCAGCATAACAGAGTCCATATTTAGTTAATTCTCCTGGAGCGAGTGGTATATGGTCTAATTGGAAATTATACACAAAGTTTGTTTATTTTTAGCTTATTTTTCTAATGCTTTAAGGCTCTTTGATCACACTGACTGCCCAGAGTTCCTTGCCAGTAACTTTTGAGCACTTTGATGAGGATCAGTCCCATTTGACAGAGGATATTACATTTCAAAAGCAAATCTTGAACAGAGAGAAGGAGAGCAGTTACATCTGCGCTACTAAAGTAAACAGCGCCAGAGCCCAGGCCCAGACCCTGGCATGTGGCCATATATCCTACTAAATTGCTGGCAGAATCCCTGGTACATTTGCACCCCAAACCACTTTGTGTTCTCCTAACAGCTCCCAGAAGCAAACAATTCCACCATCCCACCCTGCAGCTACTCCACAGGCAGACGGATTGTTTTGGAGGGCAGCGCAGTATAGCTGTGAGCAATGCCTCCGGGGTCAGGGGAGATGTGTAAGCCCATTAAGTCTATTAAGATAAGTATCACCTAACTTAGAGTTAGCTCTCCTAACTTTGAGCAAAGCAGAAGCCAAACAGCTTCCGAAGCCCAGAGACACTGAGTGCACCAAATGCACCTCAACTCTCTCAGCTGCTGAGCTGGTGTGGCTGGCAAACCAGAGACAGATAAGAGGTAGGAGAGAAGCACATGGTTTTTGTCTTGATGGGTCATAAGGACACAGGGGGAATGGGATTACTGTGAAAAATCTTTCAGACGGTGGGGGCAGGGGATAGATTTATTCGGATGGAGATGGGACATCTTGAAGAAACTATCAGAAACAAATTTGCAAAATGCTCCAATGATGGAACAATCTTTTTTATATTGTTGTTGTCCGTATATGTTAATATGTCTAAAGCTTTTTCTTCCTTTATATCTGCAGCATCTGAGACCACTTCACTTATTTTTAATAGAGGTTAGTGCATGGGTTAGAGCAAGGTCCTGCTGTACCTCCTTCACCCATTGAACAGTACTTCAGTGGAAGTACTGCTGACTGCAGCTAGGCTGCTTTGTGCTGCATGTACTCCATCCTGCAATGCACGCCTGCAATATTTGTTTCATCATTGCAAAACATAATTTCTCCTTCCCATTTATACTTTTGAGTTTCCTGCTTGCTGTATTTTATTATATCTGGAGAATATACCCTTCCAATGAATCCTGGCTGGAAATCTGGGCTAACACAGTGTTGTGCTGAAGGAATGAGCTTGCATATCAGCAACTAAACTGCTAATTTGATCACAGTGCTCTGCCCAAACTACTGTTCAGTGCTGGTGTTTGTGCTTTTTTGAATATCTCTGTATTGTACATCATTGAGCCATGTACATTTAACCTAAGATTTTACCTCAATTTTTATATTATGGAGTAGAGAGCATTGTGGACATCTGGTCTGACATTCACAAAGAGCTCACCATAATCCTTCAGACACGCTTCAATTATATTTATCTGAACTGGGCAATTTAAAACATTCAGCTTTGATTTAAAAGTTGCTAGTGATTGAAAACCAATGGCTTAAAGTCATAAGTTAATTGCTTTCACTGTAAGTTATCTGTAAGTTATTTCTAGACTTAATTTCTGCAACCTCAGCTTCCAGCCTTCAGATCCCATTGTCGATTTCCCCATACTTAATTGTGTTCACTAAGTACTTATAGCCTGTCATTGAGTCATCTCACAGACATCTCCTTTTTAGCTACTTACCCTGTGAGGCTTTACAAGTTTACCACTCCCTTAAGTATTCAAACCCTGTTGTTTGAACTTTATCCAGACCATCAACTTCTCCAGTAAATTGTGATCTGGACCCAGTGCTCCTGCTGTGATTGCACAGAGCCAAATAGAAACCTGACATAATTATTCCAGTCCTGGTGGACATTTCCCTCTCTGTTTGTCTAAGGATTCTCACAGACATGTATAGGAGCTCATCTTCTGGTTATCCTCCAGGAAAACCAACTTCTTTTCTGACTGGATTCTTTCCAAGGCACTGCCTTGCCTTTAAATATGGCCTGCCTCATTGCATCCTAATGGGGAATGCAAATCACTTTACATTTGTCTGTATTAAAATACATAGCATGGGTTCAACTTACCTAACGTAGAGACATCTACATCATCTCTAGATTTCTCTTGTAACCACTGGAGAAAAATAGGCATTTCTAGATGTCTGAATTAGGTCGGATGGCTACTTCTCTCCAGTGCCTATAAAAGGAAACTGTGTGGCTTGCTCAGATGTAGATGTCTAAAGTTAGCAGAGAGGAACCTCAGACAGCACATTCACTTGCAGTCAGCAGGCCAAGGCATCCGAATTGCATTCAGCCAGTGACATATCCCATTTATTAATCACCCATCACCTTTATCACCCCCAAATAATCTATTAATTTCTTCCAAGAAACCGAGAAAAAACAAGTAACAGAGGGGCAAAAGCTGAGTTTAAGGCTCTCCAGCAGCAACAGCAACAGAAGCATGGACAGTGTACCCTATTGATACTTTGAAGTCTGTGTCCTGCCTGCACAGCTTTTATTTCTTAAAATGTTGGAGTGACATTTTTGTATACTTTCAGTTTCTGAATGGCAGTGTCAAGTCAAATATCTTGATAGAGTCCACCACCAGCACTGTTCTTTACAATCCAGACTGTGCTCACCTCAGTCTGTGATCCTCAGACAATCAGAGAAACTGAGATGGTTATTTATTCCTAGTCTGAGAGGCTGTACGAGCTGGATGTAGAGCTCGGAACAGATAAGGAAATATTCAAGCTCATATATTTCTTGCTTCTCCAAGTAGAGTACCTTGGTCAATGTCTTCATGTTTCTTTAGTTTGTTTTTACCGGGTCAGCTGGTATCCTTCTTCATGTGTCCAGTGACACATGCCCACAGTTGTACAGAAATAGTGGAGGGCTGTAACTAGAGCACCCCTGAATGAACAGCAGATCCTGATGTGATGCAGAGGGAGCTACATTGTCCTTTTGCATCATCAGCAGCAAAGTCAGCAGTTACCTTGGTGTGTCTTGTCCCTCACAGGCACTATTCCACTGAAAAACATTGTTATATCACAGGTTTTGTTTTAACTGGTGTACCCAAAACTTGCCTGCTCACAACTGCCTGCTGAGTTAAACCTTGAAATCTCTGCTCAGTTTCCCTTCATGGCCTTCCTCTAGGCAAAATTCTCTCTGACTTCAGCATATGTTTTGCTTTAACATTTCCAGATACAGCATGTTGCAGTAGTTGTACTCACAATCCTTTTAAGTGTCACTTTTAATGATGCTGCTGGCAGTTCTTAGGCATTCTTTTTTTTAACAAAAAGCTTCTTTACATATATATATATACACATATATTTCTCTTATTTTTATGAGATGCCAGCAAAACACATGGCAGTGTACAGCCCAGGGGAATAAAATATTTTAATGATAGCTTCCAGGGAATTTTCTCCTTCTGTCTGCCACTAACACCATGGCTAACGAGTGTGTGGCTGGTATGTGACAAGTGATTGGAAAGTCTATTCTCTAGTTTCCCATGTAAACAAAGTGGTTTCTCACAACTGTTGTTCAAGTCAAAAGCAGCCCTACTTGGCAAACAAACCTATCTTTAAGAACATTCGTTGGAAGTGTTTATGCTTGGTTCCTGAAAAGGAGACCAACTGCAGTTGCAGTACAGCACAGAGTACTGACAATGAGGCTGGATGGGGCCAAATGGTAAGGGTGTGCCTCTTTACTTATTTTCAAGCACATATCTGGGAAAATACAGTCTTTCCAAAGGCATAGTATTTGGTCTGTGCATGTATTTTATGGGCCTTAGGGATAAATGATCAGTGCCAGGGAAGATCTGCAAGCAGGCTGATGGGGAACACCACTCTTCACCCACCTAATGGGAGGGAGAGAAATGGGAAAGGTGCTTGGGAGCCCTTTCCAGCTCAGTTTGGCAGTGCTATGCCCCACATTAGTCCAAACACCGAGATTTCTGTGATGTAGTTTTTCTTTGCTTTCTCCCAAGAGATCATTCAGTGTGCATATAGAAAACTACTGGGAGGGGGGGGAGGGAGATTACTTTATGTAACCTGTGCAAATATATCTATTTTGATAGGAGGGGACTTGACAATCTCTTCCACCATGGTACTTTCTTCTGTTTACTTTGATTTAATCTGAGATGAGAAATGTCTCAGTTTGGAAGGGAAGGGAAGTTCTTTAAATCCTTGCAAATTCTTTGATCTATTTAGACATTTGGAAAGTGAATTCAAGCTCTGTCAACTGTTGGTTAATAAGCACAGATCAGAAAACCACAATGAGTTGAATTCATTGCCTCGATATGAATCCACAGCATGAAATATCTTTTTTTTCAATAGAATACAATATCTACTTTTATCTACAATAAATTTTAAAACTACAGCATCTGTATCCTAAAATTTTAAGCTATCTTTAACAACGTGTTTCTTCTCCATCTGAGCGCTGTCTGACATATAAAAAGTGTGTCTTTCCAGGGAAATAGTATTTAAAATTTCCCAAATTGTCATTAAGGAAGATTTTGTTGAAGTGTGTAGCATGAGGATCACAATTTTTTTTAGGATAAATGTTTGATGGCATATATTAGGAACTGCTGTATAATTAAATCATGGTTCTTCTTCTCATAAAAGGTGATTCTTCCATTTTCATGTTATTAGGGTCTTTGCTGCACTGTCACAGTCACTTTCTCTATCTCATCCAGTTGCCTGGTATAAAGAGATCTATGTTACCCTGTTGCTCTATTCCAACACCTGAGGTTTCTTTAGATCCAGTAGCTGCTCAACAGGTGCATTTCTCGTATTAGCTAGGATACATCTGATCTAACTGTCCCTCTAGAAGTCTGGCATGGGATCTAAAACAGTTACCCAACAAGATCCTTTGGGATGAAATAAATGGTAGCTTTGGGGTGAAGCTATACTGCAAACAGAGATGGAAAATCTCAGAAAATATTAACTTTAACCAAAAATAGTGTCAGGGCCATGTGGGATCACAACCATTTGACAAATGGGACTCCTCCCACCCAAGTGTGAAAGGCAAACCCAAACCAAATATTTTGTAAATGGAACTGAAAAAGAAGGTAGAAGGAAACTAATGTACCACTCATTTTCACACATCTGAACTCCTCCAGTGGTGGGAAGCACTGTATACTTTGTACAGCATAAGCCAGATTAATGTACTTTGTAAACAATATTCAAATTTCATGAACAAAAGCCCGTGACAATGATGGAAAGACAGGGAATGCAGATCCTGGGCAGACCCACCCT
This sequence comes from Corvus brachyrhynchos, assembly GCF_000691975.1. Classification (NCBI taxonomy): domain Eukaryota; kingdom Metazoa; phylum Chordata; class Aves; order Passeriformes; family Corvidae; genus Corvus; species Corvus brachyrhynchos. The sequence continues at coordinate 18,475,147 of NW_008239110.1, forward strand.
GGCCATGTACTCTCTAACTGCTCTGCCATGTAATTTCATTATGTCAACAGGCAGCCTGTTCCCTCATTACATTAAATGGCATTTGGGTTTTGTTTTTTTTAGTTTCTAGTAAGAATCAACAAGTTCTTTTAATTTCTAACTAGGTAATTGTATATTCCTCAGGTTACTGCTTTGATTTTTGAGGGTAAGGACAGGTGTGTAATTTGCACATACTCTTCTGACCTTAACCCATGTGCTGCAGAGACTTTGCCATCTGTTTATTGCTATTCCATAGCCATCTGCACTGCTCTCCTCAGTCCCTAAGGCAACGTTAAATGTGTCTGCACACATACTGACTTTCTGTTCTTGGCTAACCTCTGATTTTAGTATAAGACACTGCTTGACTGATCACTATTACACTCCAACAAAGCATTTGTGCCTATGGTATCTGAACATTCCTGCATTAGTCAGTTCATTCAGCTCTAAGTGAACAAAATCTGCTTGGGACATTGTCATTTCCGGCTTCTGACCCTGCTGTCCTGTTTGGGTACAGCTGACTTGTGGCTGAGAAATATCATGATTATGGGGCATTATCCCCTTCGTCTTATCATCTGTGAAAGAGGCTGAAGTTTCAAAATCATGCTGCAACTGAGAAAAATTGGTGGGGTAGGACAGCAAAGATGAAGAGCTATGAAATTCAGTTTCTGCACTTAAAAACACCGAAGAAATGCTACAGTTGTTTTTTGAGGGTGTCAGCACAGAAATCCTGTTTCTTCCTGAAATGCTAGGGAAGTAAAAACAGGAGGGAGACGCTGTCCCCCCACCCTGTACTGTCCCCCTGAATGAGCAGGTGCACTGCTTGCCTGGACTCCCTTCAATCACTTTGGTGTAAAGGGCTGTATTGCCCCTGAGTGTGCAAGGACCAGATCACCACTGTTGTTAGAGAGCAGCAGGTTTTCCTGTCTTTCAGATGGCTCATCTTCATAAAGGAAAAGGATTTACACAACAGACAGCACCTACACAAGCAGTAGGACTGAGGCCTTTTAGGGAAAGTATCACACAAACCTTCATTCAAAATTCAAGCTGGCAGTCCCCCTCCTCACTCATATGTTCCCCTCGAGCACTTTCAGTAATTGAGAAGGCACGTCCCGAGAGTCCCTTGGCTGTGTGGGGCCGTTCTCCCCCAGCCCCGAGCATCAGCTGTGCGGGCAGCTGCTGCTGGCCAACAGCTGGCACTCAGCTCCTGCCTCCTTACCTGTCGCAGCCGGGAGCTGGGGCCGGCTGCTGTCCCGGCTGCTCTCCTCATCCTCCCCCGCTCTCATCGTCTGGCTCTGCTGGCTGAGGTCCTCCGTGCTCTGCCCAGGTACCATCACTACCCCCTTCGCACCTTGGGCGGGAGCACTTCACAGGGCTGTGATCCTTCCCCGGCCGGCCAGGAAAGGGCAGGTTGTTTTCCTCATGGCAACAAGTTGCTGAAGCTGGCTGAAACCAAATGCAAACCACAAAGTGGTTTGTGAACAACTTTGTTGCTATTTCAGAAGGCTTTGCCCTTTGCAGTGACACAGGCTGTTGCTATTCTGGGGAGCCTATTGCAGGCGAGGGGAGGGCCGTCTGTCGGAAGTATTGCTTTTGCCTTTTAACAAATAGTTGAGACATCAGACATCTATGCACAGCTTCATGCACACTCCTTACCCATTCACTTACAGGGTCTCTCTCCCTTTTTCCCTGTCTCTCTTTTCCTCCTCTCCCTGGTGTTCGTACGCACAGATTTTTAGCAGAGAAGACACACTGAAGAGGAGGGTTTGAGGTGTTTGCTGTGTCAGCTAAAGTCAAGGCACTGAGCACACACACGCGGCATCGCTTCGTTCTTGTAACTTATGAGCAAGTTATGGTGAGAGGAAAACAACCATGGCAGCCCTTTGCAGCCTGTGATAGTAGGAATCAGGACTTTTCATGGCAAAGATGTACATGATATTTTACAAGCAAATGAAGGGCAAGCCACCCCTCTTTTCCATGACAACTTTTTTGTAGAAAAGCTGTCTCAGCTATATTGAGCCAAAGACTTGATTTTTGATCGCTGCTAGGAGTCACTCCATCCTCACTTGCTTCTGTAGCAGCAGTGGCCAGAGGCTGGGTGGCAGCAGCAGGGAAAGCTTACAGTGGGTGCAGGTGAGAGGCTGCCTGCCCTGCTCTGTGCTAGTCCTGGTGTGAGAGCCTCCAAGTGCTCTCAGCAGACCCGCTGCCTCCGTCAGGCAAGTTGTCCAAGTTACCCCCAGTGGGAATCACTGTTGTATAATCTGGCAGTGCTGCAGGCTTCTTGTTTGTGCTCTCTCGTGGCTTGCTTGTTTGTTTTTGTTGTAATACACTAATGCCTGTAGATAGCATGTGAGGGAAAGGTAGAGGTAGAAACTTGGTAGCTTTTGCAGTATTTCTAGACAGGAGAATTCCTAAACATTTTTCCTTATGTAGAGCAGCATAATACGCCCTTTACTGACGTTTGCTTAGCAAGAAAAAATGTGATGAAAGACACTGTAACTGCTCCATTTGACAGCTGCCTTGCTGTCAGCTTCAGAAAGTGGAGCACCAGGGATGCCACGGGGCCACTGCTTCCATTGGGGAGTTTAGGTTTTGGCAGTGCCTTTTACATGTAGTTAAATGAGTCAACCTAACTCTGCTCTCATGTGTTACATACTTTCCTTGTAAAATGTCCACGTGTCAGTCGGTACAGGACGCTGTCAGGGCTGTTAACAATTTCTTGACACACCCAGAGAGGTGTTGTTTCCTCATGGGATACGTGCAAAAAGTAATGTTAACTTTTAAAGAAATTAGTTGTATGTTTTGGGGGGAAAAATGAAAGGCTGTTTAAGCTGGGGAAGGAAAGGAAATGTTTTCATAGATCAAATTCAGCTGTGATAAGATTTCTCTGTGATAATGTGGTGTGTAATTGACCTCATCTAACAACCCACACCTCATATAACCCACAGCTCTGCTCAGTGCAAGCTCTCTGAAAACTCAGCTAACTCCATAGATACATGGCTGTTCCCACCTCCCTTTACATGTAATGGTCCTGGAGATGCCAGAGAACTGCACAGGTGCCTGTGGCAACTTGACAGGGAGGAAAGTTTTGCTCCCAGATGTATGGCCTCAGAGGATGCTGTGG
>NW_008239110.1:18478333-18483596 GCF_000691975.1 Corvus brachyrhynchos
ATCACTCATCAGACATGGCCTACTACTGATTTTGATGGAAGTAAGAGATGTAACACAGCTGTACAAAAAACCCCTAAATCAATGCTGTCCTCCAACTAAATATACTGATTATATACAGCTGCTGGCACAGACAGACTTTAGCAGAATTTAAAAGCTTGTCAGGAACTGCACCTTCCCCTGAACAAGAAGCATACTACCCCCAGGAGTAAATAATACAAAGAAAAGGCTGCTTTACATCGAGTTCACAAATCTTATGATGAACAGATTTTATGAAATGAATGTTGAGGGAATACAATAGTATTAGTTAGTGAACACAATAGTGAATTTAATTCCTTTTTTTTAATAGTAAAAAAAGGTATTTTAGACAAACAGTGGGATTTCTTTTAAGTGTATTTACACCTAGAGTTCAGGCCCCTCAAAGGCCAGAGCCTAGACTTATTTTAAATGTTTACCTTCTTGTTTACTAAGAAATCCAGTCAAATAATACATTTTTCCTTTCCAGTTCTGCCTTTATTTCATGGTATCTATGCCAGCTGCAGCACAGCAATGGTTTAACTTTGCCCCCTGGGGTAATCTCAGGAGGTATGTACCTAGCTTGCACGGAGGGTAAAGCAGCCAGTAGACACAGTACAAACCGTAATGGCCAGAGAAAATATGAAGGAAGACGTCCTTATTCTGAGGGCTTGCATTTGGGCTGCCCAAAGGGCAGCGCACCCTTGCCATGCTGAGTGAGTGCTGCTGAAGTGCCAGGAAGGTTCCTGGGCTTCGACCTGCTCCCTCAGTTACACCCTGTGCCAAAAAACTGTGTCAGTGTAATATGGTCTTTGGAAAACAATGTTCCCAGTAAGTGGAAATGTGAAATATTTTAGCCTGAGATCTGCTGTTTGCGTGGCATTGTTATGAAGGATGGGCTGCAGTGTTACCAGTTTCAGTTGATTGTGAAAAGCCACAGCTCAGCCAGTGTGAGAATCTCTTATCACAACTGTGGCAAAAATCTGAGGCATTGATGTTATTGGTGTTTACTGGTGCTAACTGGGAACCCAGAAAAGGAAGGAACTGGAAAAAAGCTGATTCCAGCCAACGAAGGCAAACAGAGAGAGAAAACAAACAGCCTGTGCTGGTTCTGCAGTCAGGCCAGTTGTAGAGAGATCTATGAAGTGCAGCAACTGAAACCCTTGCTGGTGGCCACAGAGTCCTGGTCCCACAGCCCAGTACCCTTTCCGCTTCCCACCAGAAATAAACAGTCAAGCAAGCAAGAACAACTCTGTACAACAGACATGACTGGGATAAAGAGGAAGAAAAAGAAGTGTCCTTCAATGCTTTTCAGTTCTCCATTCTTTTCCTCTTACTGCCTTGCCTGTGCACAATACTCAGAACAATTGTTTGGCTGGGGCTCTGTGCCAGGAGCAAGGTGTCCCTTGGAGCAGGGCCAGGAGCCTGGCCAGGGTGGTGGCAGGCTAGGACAGGACTGCACCTGCTCTGCCCCTGTCATGGCTACCCAGGAAGGGAGTCCTGCTGGAACAAAGGGGCAGGGAGAAATGTTGCCAGAAGGCAACAAATCCGAAATGCTGAGATGGGCAACAGATTAATGATGCTCTGCAGAGCAAGAGCCCTGGCTTCAGAGCTGTGCTGTGGGAGGCTGGGCAGAAGGCCACACCCTTCGAGAGAAAAAAGAGTGGGAAAGATTTAGAAGCCCAAAGCAGGAGAGGGTCAGGAGACAGGCAAGGGGTATGAGTGCAACACTCTCATGAGATTCCCCTGCTGATTTTATCCACGTGCAAATCATCTTTACTGGTATCTTCTCAGTTCCTTGCTTTCAAAGCTGGCCAAACACTTTAGTACTATAAACATAAGTAGGCTGGATAAAGAAAATAAGATAGTCACATTAAATTGCTGAATAATCTGTCTGGAAAATCTGTGAGGTTGATGTGGATATTTCTTCTAAAATCTCTAGTCATTATTTGTATTTGTATTTCTGGTGACCTAATAACTCACATCTGGGACTGTGGAGATACAGAGAAGTTTGCAATAAGACAACAAAAATTAATTAAGAGTCAAAGAGTTTTCTGTATCAGTTTTCATAAGCCACTTTCATCAGAGTTGGGTAAGTAAGGTCATCTTTTTTCTGTAGATTTTATGATTCTCAAAAAGAAGGGAGTGGAAGTCTCCCAATTAATTTATTTGAAAATGTAGAAACAAAGCTTCTCAGCAAACTGTGGAGAGCATTTTCTTGATGTATCAGCTTAAGTTACTTTGTCTTCATCTTTGATTGTTGAGATTTGCTCTCAGAACTAATAGTCTGCCATTTGCAGAACATGTTCATGAGATAGCTGGCTTGGAACAACAGGACGAAGGCTGGCAGGATGAAAGAAAGTGGCATGGAGAGGAGAGACAAGAAAGAAATGGAGAAAAAACAAAAGAAAACCATACTCTTTATTAAAAAAAGAGGTACCAGTCTAAAAAAGCATGAGTAGCCCTTACCATTAGTGTTGACACATTGATACCCACACACAAGGAGGAAAATATGCCAAAATTCCAGTTATGGAGCAATGAGAAGTGGATGAAAAAACCAGAGAGCTGCCTCAAGAAAGTAAAATGATCCATCCTTCAGGAACTTTGAATATAAGGATTATCATTATTACTGTTGTGCAGCAAAAGAATCGCAATTCAGGAGTCAGATTTGCAGAATGCTTTTTATAAATGTAAGATATATTTCATAAACATAGTGTTTAGGCTATGGCATTTGTGTCATTTTGCAACGGAATAAACTCCAGATACATCAATAAATGGATAATACTTAGTAAGTAAATAAATAATATAGTCTGATGTCATGTAGAAAATCCGTGACAGAACTGAAAAGAGAAGTTTTTTCATTCTGAGTCCCGTGGTTTCTTGCTAAGTCATACTCTTTCTGTTATGTTCTTACTCATTGAGAGGCACTGATTTGTACCAATATAGTTTTCTCTGGCTTTAAAAACTCAAATCATAGACACAGTCCAGAGCTCATCACACTTCACAACTCCCTCCAGAGTCCCTGCTGACTCACAGCATAAATATTTAATGCTTTGGTCTTCTGTTAGTGTCTTCTTTAAAAGTACTGTTTAGAAGTACAATGTGGCCTTGGTAAGCGACTCTAAAGACTTATGTTTTGGCAGAAACTTGAAATCAAACTGAAAGTAAGAACAGAAGACTGGAAAATACAATATCAATAGAATTGAGCTGAGAAAACAAAGTAAAATATAAATTTTAGTTCAGGTTTCTACTTTCATGGCTGCATAGCCTTTCCAACAAATAAAAGGAAAGGTCTTTTAGCTTCTGGGCAACCTGAAGGGGCCACCTGTACTTTGCTGAATAGCAAAATACAACACCTGTATGTTGCTGAATAACATGTCCGCTGTTTGTCATCACACACTGTTCTTTCCTGTTAGCTTCAGATATTTTACTTTTTTTTATTTTTTACAAATCATTGAAAGAGCAGCCCTTGCACTGGAAAGAAAATTGTTCATCTGAAATAAAACTGGGAGGCAGTGCACATTCTCAGTGCAAGGACTGAGCCCGGAGAAGCCAGTTAGTAATGTCACCCCCTGCTTGAAATCAGGTGGTTTCTAGGAATTTCCAAATAAGGTGCCAAAAATGGAAGCCCTTAAGATCATTGTGCAGTGGAAAGCGGAGATTGTTCTTTACTCTTGTGATGAATTGTTAAAAATGTGTAAGCTGAAATTCCCTTTGCCTGTTCCAGTTTAGGAAAGGGATGTACATTGCTAAGAAAAGTTTGAGTTGCTGAAATGTATTATTTTTGTTGCTGGGAAACATTTTCTCCCACATGGAATATGTCAGTCACACAGGAAATGCAGTCATTTTCATGGTTTTAATTATTTCCACTGAGAAAGTGTTTTGTTTTCTCCTGAAAATCTTGTTGTTGCAAAAATAAACAACTAAATGTCATTAACGCTCTGCTTTGACTTCTTGCTGGTTTTTGACCACAGCTGGCAATCTGAAAGCAGTTTTACATGCATTCATTAAAACCAAATGTCTGGGTAAAGCTTTCCAAAGTCCATCAAAATTTTCAAGTCATTGCAGACAAGCAGGAAATGAAACCAGCCTCCAAAGCACAGGTCATTTTGTGCTCACTTAGTGGTCCTGAGTAAGTGAGCAGTGAACTCTCCCTCAATGCGGTAAAATCTTCAGGTCACCTGTTCCCCAGAACCTCTGTCACCTGGGTCCATTAACTGGTAGCAAACGTGGTCTTCAGTGGACACTGTGCATCTGGAGGTGTCTCAAATTTACTTTGAGACTACTGTTTGCCTTCAGAGCTGGAGATACTGAAAGCTCAGTAGGTGGAGTGACAGATCTGTTAGAACCCAGCGCAATGCAGGGGAGGCTCTTTGGAAGAAATGGAGGTTTTCTGCCCCAGAATCCTTCCCTCTGCACACAACAAAATCCCATCTTTTGAAATACAGGTGGGGGAAACACACCCATGGGAGCCCCCAGGAACCTCATCAGGGAAGAAACCCTCATCTGGGCTGTGGCCTCAGACAGGATTCCCAATACACATCCTCCAAAAGCACTTGGTGGGGATTGCAGCCTCTTGCAATTCAGGGGCTGGTATTTACTCTTCTGGCATGGGTTTTTATTTGTTGATTGGTGTTTTTTTAAGCCGAAAATACATATCACCTCTGGCAAAGCTAATTTTATGATGTCCTGGGTAGAAGCAAGCCCTCTCTTGTAACTTTCTGTTTAGTTTACCAGCACGATCTGTATGAAGGACTTCCCTGAGCAGCTGAGAACTGCGGCCTGGGGGCCCTGCTGCTGCCTCCCTCCACACCCCTGGTAAAGGCAGACATGGCCTTGCAAGAAGTCAGCTGCCATCTGTCACCAGTGTAGGTCCCTGTCATCCCAATGTGGCTGCTTGGCTGACTTACTGCTGTGCAACAAGAGACTTCAGCATTAAGGCTTGGGCCTCTCTGAAGACTGCAGAAGTCCTGGTGCACTCTTTTGCCTCCTACATGGCAGGGGCAGCCAGCCTGTGAGCGACTCCACTCCGCAGACACCCTCCTCCGTCCCTTCTCATTCAGATTCAGACTCTGTGCTGCTCAGTTTGGCTTAAACCTCTCTGTGGCAGACTAATCACTGAAGCATTAGTTGTTTAAATTCACACTGATGAAATAGCTGCTGGCAAAGCCCAAGGGACTGTCAGTGGTACAGCATGTGCTGTGCTGGGCACTCACAGTGCCCTGAAGAGCCACTGTACTGCCTCTGAGCA
>NW_008239110.1:18483694-18496910 GCF_000691975.1 Corvus brachyrhynchos
AAAGAATGTTTGAGACTGGGTTCACAGCAAACAGGCTGCACACAAAGCTTTAGCCTTCCAATACAGCTTCTAACTTCAGCAGGTCTTGTCAAACAAGAGAGAAGTTTTGTAGTTAGCTCTGATAAAGTTTAGCTCTCAGAAAAGACTTTTCTACCATGGACATAGTGCATGAGGAAGATTTTTGGGTATGTGGAGTCAATAGGCAGAAAGCTACTGACTTTGTTGAAGGTTAATTTCACACCACAAAAAGGAATCAGAAACTCCAGAGCAGCACTAGAGGGGCTGCTTAGTTGCAGCTACTCTTATGAGAGCAAGGAAGCTTGCAAGTCTCTTCCTGGCTCCTCTGGGAACATGAAAGACACATTTTCCTTCTCTAACCTCATCTCACTGATTTTTGGGAAACATGGTGATGAGTTTTGGCACTGCCTTCTCCCCCTTCAGACTGGGTTTGAACACATCTCTCACGTTTTGCTTTCTTCTCGAAATCTTACCCTTTCCTAGGTAGTTACCAATATGCACTTCTCAAAGGAAAGTCTCCCTGGTCTGTGACCTTCCTGAATTGCACCTTGGCTTTTTGCAGTGGGTGTCTGTTCCCGCCTGATAGCAGCTCTCAAATTTCAGTTGTTCTCAGTGAAAATGACCTCACGCCCCCCATCACATGCACACTCGCGCATTTTTACTCCAAGCTCTTTGACCTCTCCTTTTCCTGAGCCCACCCAAAGAGGCAAAGCAGCTACCGCAGTGAGAAAGGAAAATCAGGCCTTCAGTACCATTTTGAAAAAAGTCCCAGATCTCTGCAGGACATCTGACTTTGAAATGGCTTTCTATGTGATTTAGAGATTTTTCTAAGTAACATGTTCAGGCATATATACCCACATTTACAGCTGTGGGGTTTAAATCCCTTGGCAGTTCTAGAAGCTAATACACTTGTGCCAGCTCTCAAACTCTTGGACACATGCCATGGAAATCAGAGGCAACATATTAGAGTGCCTAATTCCTGGAGTCTTATGATTATCACATCTACACAACCCACCCTCTTAGCTGTAAAAACTTGAAAGCCTGAGTTAGTTAAGCTTCATTCATAGAAACTCAAGAGTGAGATCATGAATTAAATAACTCAGCATTTTTTATTTTAAAAAGACATGTTTTCTAAGCCAGCATTTTGATTATTTTATGAAAGGTTTAACATTTACATGTTTAACATTTTATCTTCAGCTTTAACATACATGACATTAAAATTGAGGAGAAGAATCAGTTCAGTGGATAGAAGATATTTAATCCTTCAGGTTTATGACTGCAGGAACAGTCCAGCCCTTGCACCATTGATATGGATGGGGCAGTAGGGGGCAGGTACCCTAGGGACAGTGCTCAGCTGTGCAGCAACACACCCCTGGTCCCAGTTTTGGCTGGGATAGAGTTGGCTGGGAGACACTGATCACTGCTCAGGAATGGGCTGGGCATCAGTCAGTGGAAGGCGAGCAATGGTGCTGTGCATCACCGGGGGGTTTTTAGGTTTTATCTCTTCCTCTCTCATTTGATGATGATGATTATTATTATTTATTTTGTTTCAATTATTAAATTGCTCATATCTCAACCCACCAGTTTTACTTTTTTTCCCTTATTCTTGTCCCCGTCACACCAGGGCAAGTTAGGGGAGTGAATGAGAGGCTGCATGGTACTTAGCTATTGTCTGGGGTTAAACCACAAGACCCCTAAAAGGCAGGTTTTCAATTTGCCAGGTAAAAGGGAGGGCCTGAGCACAGCCTGAAACTGCTTCATTCACCTGAAATCCTCCCTGCCAAGGGAGACACCTGTGCCAGTGGCAAGCTAGAGCAGTGAGGGCTGAGGAACACAGCTGCAGTGGAATTCCCCTTTAACTATTTGCCTATGTCTTTTTGCTGGTGTTGGGAGCTCGGGACAGGAGCAGAGCAACTTGCCTTATCAAAGTCTCCACCTTTGTATTGGATCCTGGCTCCTCAGAGATAATGGGTGTCATGGAGCAAGTGGGATTTGGAGGGAATTTTTGGAGGAAAAGCAAAAGTGTTACTGCTCTGCATGGTAACTGCAGCTGGCCAGGTGTTTGCAGCCAACAGATGGGCTTGCACCTACTGCATGGACTCTGCAGTCTTCTGGAGCTGCACAGGCTGCTCTCAGATTTGGCATGTCTTCTTTCAGACAGCTTTCAGAGGCTTCCCACATCATTCCATCCCTCCAGATTCATTTCCAAGTGACTGTTAGATCAAATTGAGATTTGATCTCTGTAGGTTGCTGTGAGTTTAGACAGAAGAGATTTCTGGGCAACCCGACAAGCCAGGGGCGACCTGGTTCCCTGTACATGTGGCTCCTGCCTGGGCTGTGCCAGTCTGGGAAAGAGAGCAACTCACAACTGTCTCAACAACAGCTTGTGTTGCGCCTCCCTGCTTAACCGAGTGGAGAAAGGACCCAAATAGCTTCTTCTTGATGACAATACAGGTTTGTCTCAATGACTCATATCACAGATAACCACAGATATTTTGAGTTGAAAGAAACCCACAAGGATCACCAAGTCCAACTCTTAGGTAAATGGGCAGTATGGGGATCAAACCCATCACCCTGGTGTTAACACCATGCTCTTATCAGTTGAGCCAGTCTCAGGGTCCTGTAAATGTGTTCTTCATGTTTGAGTACTGCATAGGTTGATTTCATGCATGAAGGCACATGGAAACACTATTACAAAAGGCAGCTATGCACAAGCTGGTAAATCCCAGAAGCAGAGGGTATTCATGCTTCTGTTGCTCTGCACTTTTGTGCACATGCACAACAGATTGTTTAATATCTGTACTGCATACAGGTTTTTTCACACACCCTCACCTTGTTCGGTACACATAGAAGATAATTATTAGCTAATAATATTGTGGAGGTCTGTGGCACATCAGAACTCAATCTGCAAAACCACAGCCATTGCTGCTGCCTTTATAACCTACAGTGATAGTGAGCATTACGATGTTTGGGTTTTTTTCAGCCCATGGTATTAACCTTGAAAATGGACATAATCCGTCACGGAAACATAGTTAGCAGTATAAAATGCTAGATGGTACTGTAATATATAAAAATTTCATAAGACCGAATTAATCCACCTTTAAAACATGACCAAAAAATGAATGGATAACATTAACTCTGCATTGGGGTTGAGGAACCAAGAGGTGTTATTTTAAAACCCAAAACATCCTTTTTATTTGGACACCCAGTTTGGGAAACCTAGGCTCTGTCCTTGTGATTTAGTATTAACCAAGTCTTAAAACACATAAAAGCAGTTACTATTGACTGTTCACACTTGGGAGTCTGGAACACAGCTGAAAATACGCAAAGAGGAAAACTAGGTCTGACAGCGTCCCCTGTAGGCCATCTAGCCCATCTTCCTGCCCTAACAAAAGGCCAGCTGTCTCAGCCTTCGCTTTTTATCTTTATTGCTAAATTTTTCCTGTCTAACCTGCTCTTTAAAAATGCCTAAACACAGAGATTTCACTGTCTTCTGAGGCAGGTGTCTTCCAGTGCCTAATTATGCTCGTTGTTAGACTCACGTTTCTCTTAAACCCTCTGTACAAGTGCTAGTCCATCTTTCCTTGCTTTGTCCCCAGGGGATATGAAGAACTGTATATTTCTCTGCTCTTTGAAGATATTGGTTATCTGCTGCTGGACTCAAGAGCCCTCATTGAATCACACCTCTCTTGGGGGAATGTTGCCCAGAATGGAACATGCAACACCAGTGGAGGCCTTAGGGCTGCTGAATAAGGCAGAAAAATTTCTTCATGACTCTTGTGTGTTAATTTTTCTGCTTATATTTCACAGATGTGATCCTCACGTTTCTTCACAACAGTGTCAGCCTTATTGTTCATTAATAACATAGGGTATCCTACAACCTCAATTTCCTTTCTGCAGAACTTTTAGCCAGCCTGCCACATCCCATTTCATAATTCCGTAGCAAATTACTCTTGCTTATATGTATAATTTTGTGGTCTAATTGACTTATTACCCACCCTTTTTCAACTCTCTATACTAATTTGTCAGTCTTCTGCCCTCCTGTGTGCCTTCAGCTCCCCTCTCAGCTAGGTGTTTTTTGTGGTCTCCCACACAAAGTTAATACACACATCTTCTAATGACATGAGTGATGGAGGAGGAAGAAAATAAGAGAAGCAGACCCAGGACAGACCACTGTGAAAGTGACAACAGATTTTCCTCCAACCTGACAATTATTTGTTAATAATTATTAATATTTATTAAGAATTAATAACAAATAATCATAGTTACTTGCAATTATATATATATAAAAGCATACTGCAATTATTTTCCATGTATTTAAGAAAGAAGGCATCTACCAATGAACAAACTGACTTGGAAAGTCCAGTGTGGGTAACTTCCCTAGAATCAGGGGCTGAACAGGCAGGGGTTGGAGCTTGACTTTCATCTACCTCCACAGTGGGGCAATTTTTTTCATGCTGTTCAGTTCAAAACTCTCTGGGGTGGCTGGATGGGGACAACTCTCTCTTCCTAAGGAGAGTGAAGGGCAAGGTGCAGCTTCTTGGGCATCAGGAGATGGGAAGCAGTGACATGACCTGCTCCCTGAAGACAGCATCTTCAGAGACTTCGGCTTTTAAGCTCTAGCATGCCTGTACATGCCCTAACTCCTGATTTAACAAAACCTAGGGTTTTGCAGGAAGAGGAAAGCATTCTTGGCATAAAGATTACCCCACTAACTGTCAAGATTATTGGGTATCCACTGAGGGTCTACCTTTAAGAAACCAATTGCCTTTTACATTCTTCACCCTCTAGTGACAGGAATGAAAACAGGAGACCTGACATCGAATTCATAAGAGGCTTGGAGGGAATTATCCATTATGGGCTCTTTGCCTTTTCTCAGAATCCACAGTTAAATGCATCACACCAATGTCATGCACCTCCTTTATCAGAATTGCATCATAATCTTTGCATTACATAAATCCCTCAGAAATGTGAGCTCACAGAAGCAGATTCTGTATGGTTGCTTTCAGCTTCTTGAACACAGACAAGCAAAATAAGCTTCTGTTTTATGGGTTTCAGTTTAATACAGTTTGGAGGGGAGAAAATCCACTGCTTTTAACTGCTGAACTACCTTAAAAAAAAAAATTCTACTTTTTACTCCACTAGAGGTCACCAGCACTATATTTTTCACAGCATACTACAGGAAAGAACAATCTAATTTCAGTTCAAGGACTTCACTTGGGACTTAATTATGTGAAGTGTTTGACCAGCTAATCATTCCAGAATAACAGTACCAAACTACTTTTGAGAACCATCTCACAGAGATTTTTGCTTTGATAGCTGATAATTTTTAAGAAAAAAACCCAAAATAAAAACAAAACAGAACAAAAAAAAAAAAAAAAAACCAAAAAAAAAAAAACCCCACCCACCCGCCCAACCAACAAAACCCCAACACTTTAATTTTGTACTAGTTTATTCACACCACAAAGGATAGCTTAGAAAAGTTAGATCATACAAAATAAGTACACTGAACAATTATTTTGAAGCGCTGAGGGCACAAGTAAAAAGAGGGATATTCACTAATGGCAGAGCAAATTAAAATAACAATTTGAAATTAGATTCTGTGCTCCTCCTTTCTTGTGGCCAGCTCAGTAAATGAGGACCAGAGAGGATGTTTTATGTCAAGATACATTAACCCAGACTTGAGGGTAGCCCTATGGCTACTCCAAAGTATGTAACACTTACCAGAAGGCTGGCAGATACCCCTACCTGTGGCACTTCTGCTGCCTCCTCACTGCAGCCATATGGGGACCTAGTCTGGGGTCCCAGCAGCAATTTAACTCATGAGGGACACACTCAGGTCAGGCACTGCTTTTCCTGCAGTGCTGTTCTCTCAGCTATCTTACCTCTTCCTGGGGGCTTGGACCTGAGCTCAGCAAGTGGTTGTCACATCCCCATTGTGGGTGGAATCACAGCTGGCTAATATCAAATTTCTTGTGATAAGTTATAAAACACCCTCATCAGAGCCAAGGGTGGCAGTAACAGTTATTAAATTATTAAATTAAGTTATTAAATTGGTTCCCTGTCTCTCACATATCTGGAGATAGGAGTATCCTAAAGGGACCACCAAAACTGCCCTTCCACTGCAGCAATCTGAGGCTTCTCACAGCTCCCCTCTTGCTTCCCTGCAGCACTGTTGCATCCACTTTTCTCCCCCCTGAGCTGCACTGTGCAGTTATCTCCCTCCATGTCACTGCAGCAGTGTCAAGTTGAAGCCCTACTTAACCTGTTATCCTAAGGCCTTAGCATGGCCTTGTCTTGACACCTCATCCTATAAAAAGGATCAGGTCCTAGAGCCACAGCCTATCTATACTAGTCCACGTTGTATTTTTCCATGGATAATGCAATCACAGTCCTCAGCATGCTTTTCCAGAGGGGAGTAGGGCCATCACACATCCTGCTGCTCCTGGAGATAAGGGTGCACAATAGCCCAGTTCATGGTGCACAGCCCATAGCACACCAAAAGGAACTTCACTTTTGCTGACAGACCAGGTCAGGGGCCAGGCAACGGGAAACAAAAAGAGTGTCTTCCCAGAAAGTCGTGCACTGCTCATGAATCAACAGATATCAACAGCAAATACAGCTGCCAAACACTGTGCAGCTCCATGAGCAATGGCTTACACATAAAACATTTCTTGAGTTCATATGCACTTTGCAGAAATCTTCCCTTTCTGTGTTCTGCCCCCAACACTTTGCAAAGCCTTACCCCAGTTATTTCCTTGTTCTTCTGTCCACTTTTGGGCCTACCCCCATTCCCAACCTCACCCCTCAATGGACATCACCTTGTCTGTGCTCCACCAAAGGAGGTCAGCAGACAAGGGACCATCCTCCTGCATGAAACTCAGAGCCCCCACAGTCCCCATCAGCAGCAGAGCAGTTCAGCTTCTGCCTGTGAGAGAGCAGCAGGTGTCAGGCAGGGAGCAATTCACAATAGGGCACCAAATGTGTTGGCTGTATTGTCTCTGGGCTTTTCGAGTGCTTGCCAAAATGCTAACTCCTTGCAACACTCAGCTGTGGGAGGAACATGGCAGAGAGATAGAGAAGGTAGCTGCAACTTCCTAGTGTTTCTGGCAGCAAGGAGTGATTTAGAGGTATCAGAGACAGCAAAACCCCACCTGCTTAGCTCGGCCACTCATGTTTGGGATGTCTGGAGCATGAACTGGAGCAAATACTTTCCAGTGCTCCACTGTGAACTACGATTTTGGAAGGAACAGCTAAGCCACTGTATATGTGAACAATTTTATTCCACACTTACACAAACATCAGTCATCTTTATTTCATGGCAGCTAGTGCCTCTCAGCAGCATTGTCACTGCAATGAAATCTGTGTGGTTTACAAAGAACACGGTGCTTCTCTAGTTCTCCTCCTGGTCATTGTTAACATCACTTTTGCCCTTTCTTGTTCAGGGTCAAAGAACCAATGTGCACAGCTTAAGCAAGGCGCCTGGATGGAATAAAATTAGCCTTTCACTAAATCATGGATGTTCACCCCCCTTACTTTTGCTCTCCTCAAGCTCACTTATGAATCACAAGTGGCATGGACAGGGTGAACAGGGATTGATCATTCACTGTCCTCTTAACACAGTAATTCTAGGTCATCAGGGAAAAGAGGTAGAAGAGAGATCTGGGAGAAGAAATAGCTCACAGCCACAACCAAGCACCATGGCTGTCCTCTCCCACAGTAGAAACTGACAGGCAAGACATGACCTCTGGTGTTCAACCTGACACTTTTATCTCATATCAGGAAACGTGGAAGATCTGTTGCCCCAAGAAGGTGTGATGACAGGACAGGGAAATGCACTTTGTTGAAACTTAATCTGGTGAGCCGGAATACAAGCGGTAGTGAAGAACACTTTCTGTGGTTTCTGCACAAGCTCACTGCAGAAGTGAGCATTGTATGTCCCCTGTGGGCCTGCAGAGCCGAGACTGAAAGCCTGGCTGTCTCACCTTGCTCACTGTAGCTGTCAGAGTTGACCAGGATAAACATCGATCAAGCTAACGATGTCCCTGCAGCAGAATTGAGTGCAGGCTGTCACACCCAGCTAAGAAGCACAGTAAGTATTTGACCTGTCAAACTCCCTGCTAGCAGCCCTCTGCCGAGGGTTTGGGATGTTCACGCCATCTCCTTCGTCAGAGCAGCTTACAGGTACCTTAAATTTAGTTCAAGGCTGCCTGTGCATTCATGCAGGCACGCTCTGGTTACTGGATGTACACCCTCCCGGGGTGGGTTCGACCTACAGTTTGGGAAAAAGGATTTCCTACTGCTGACATGCAATACCATGCCCCCTCCTAAGTTTGGCAAACTGGTGCTTTTGTCGTGTAATTTTGGATTAACCCAAATGGGAAAAGCTTCTTATATCACTTACCTGGAGGGCAGAAAACCTGACCTATTGTGCTCTTCTTGCTATTGAGGTAAAAAGGATTAAGATAGAAGTAGTATACGTAGAGTGAGAAAATATCAGGGTATACCTCTGCTGATTTCAAGATGCAGCTGCTATCAGTGTTTGGGTGTGTGCTTCTACACCTTCTCTTTTGTTATATTTGGAGCATAAATTAACTTGTCATACAAGTCATTAAGGAGATGTCATTAATAAGCTTATTTGCAGAAAATCAGCACAGAATATTTAAAATAAGTGCAAATAATGCTCTTCTGATGAAGAGTTTATAAAAGTTCTATAATCCTAGCTTTGGAAGATATAAACTGACACTATATTCAAAGGAGGGAAGAGGATTAGATTTTGCACTAGATGTGATCAGCTAGGTTCTGAATTGATTCTTCATTTTAGTAACAGTGCTTTTCCAGCTGCCTTTTCAGAGTGAAGATTTTAATAATAATAATAATAAAGCCACATTTATAGAGGACTAAGCTTCCTGGAAATACCACAATTGAACTCACAAGCTTCTTAACATCCTTTTTATATCCTGATGGTGTAATCAGTGTATTTTTGTCCTTAGCCAGCAAGTAATTTGGCATTAGCGCTTCACCTTATTTAGGTCGGTTGCAAAAGACTCCTGATTTATGGTCAACATAAAGGGAGAAGGTAAAATTGTAAAGACCAACAGCCTAAATTTAGGAAAGGTAACAGAAAGCATTGTACTCAGAGCTAATAGTATTGTGGGAACAGGGTACGGTCAGGTGTTTCAGTTCTTAAGCAAGACTCCCTATTTTGTGATGATAACAACCATGATGGCCAGATTTTGCTGTCAGTTTTAACTATGAAAACCCATAAGACTCTTTGGCCTTACTGTAAT
The DNA here is from genome assembly GCF_000691975.1 of Corvus brachyrhynchos. NCBI lineage: Eukaryota > Metazoa > Chordata > Aves > Passeriformes > Corvidae > Corvus > Corvus brachyrhynchos. Next base: position 18,493,003 of record NW_008239110.1, read on the forward strand.
TTATGTTGACATAAATAAAAGCAGATTTTTCTCCTTTTTTTTATTATTATTTAAAATTTTACCTTATTTGAAAATTGGCCAGTTTAAAAAAGATTTAAACAATATTTTCAGTCTTTCAGATAGAAATAAATTTCTATTTGGATTTAGAGCCTCCAGGACTAATTTGGAACCTAACTATTCTGCAACAAGTTGTTTTTGAGGTTATGAATTAAAAATCTCAGTTAGAATAAAAGTTTCCCTGGAAATAAAATGTGAGCAATGGAGTCAGGAAAAGCTGAGATGTGAAAGGCCTTACATTTTAGATCTGAAAGGATATCGTTAGAGATGTCTACAACTCAAAAAAAATTTGGATCAGATTGTAGAGGCTTGCTATGCCATGATCAGGGCAGAACCTGAATCAAAAGACTTAGAAAGCAAGCTGTCAAAGGTGCACGTCAGCGCTTTCTACAGAAAATTAAGCTACTATCTCTAGAGGGAAAAGAGAAGATGTGAGATTTCTTGTTTGCAGAGAAAATGTGTCTGAATCTGACAAGGACTCAGAGATGAGGGTGTGACAAAGGGCAGACAAATAGAGGGGTCACAGGTAACTGGGGTGATGGGTTTTCAGGTGTCATCTTTGTGAAACCAAATTCTAATTACAATTCACTACGCAGTGGTGGGTAAATAGAGAGGTATAATAGATCCTACTTTTAATATGCCATTACATGAGTAGCTGTTGGATTCTAAACTGTAAGCAATGTGTATCTTATCTCCACGTGTTGTGGGTTTGGGTACTGCATGTGCCTGTATGACTAATACTGTATACCCAAGTATCATCCATCAGTGCTGAACACTGTGCCAGGAGAACAAGAGCAGTGAAAACTGAGTTCTTGAATTCTCATCCAGGGAAGGGTATTAACCTCTGTTTTTAAGTAGTCTATTCAAAAAGGCAATTCTGGAACTATTGCAGCACTTTTCTTTTTTTTTTTTTTTACTTGAAGAGGACTCTCAGGATGATATGGTAACATAAAGGTGTATTTGCTGCAAACAGATGAAAGACCTTAGCTGAAATGAAAACACTGAATAGCGACCATATACTTGGCTACACATGGAAAAAATAGTCATTTCTTGGTTCATGTACATCCATAAAATGCTAAAGGATAGATGAAAATAATCTGTTTGCAATTCCTCACACTTGGTAGATATTTGTGACTTGTTTAATTTAGTCTTATAAACTGTCCCCAACAGAAAATGGTAAAGATATATTGTAAAAAAATATTTTCACTATAAAAACTTGCTTGCAATTTTCAAGTGGTTGTGGGACTAAATTTTTTTAATTGCTCAGGAAGCTCAGACAAATTCCAGTAAAGTCAATCTTGTTGTGCCAGAACCAAACTGACAGAAAGAAAGGAGAGAATCAAGCTCACTCTGGTTTTTTTCACTTCACAATCAGTGATCTACCCAAATTAATTTTAGCAAATTATATTTATCAAACTTATCAAGTTAAAAGGTGTGAACTGCATTCAGACAGTCAAGTATGAGCATTCTTGGATTTCTGAAATGACTGGAGACCTAACTACATAATGGGAAGAAGAAAATCTTGGATGCACGAACATCTTTAGGAGAAGATTATCTTCCATCCGTGCTTATGTGAAAGACGACACTGCTTCTCTCAGAGCCTTCATGTGGACACTATAGTTGAAAGATAGGAACCATGTCAAAATGTTGCACAATCCATGAACATTCCAAGTCCATGTTGGAGCATGGCTGTTGGGGTCTTGGGCCCTGACACATAGGGTTCTACACAGCAAAACAGAACAAAGGTCCAATAGCCAAAAGCCTGCAGTCTCGAGCCAGCACCTCTAACCTCCAGTTGCAATCACACAACTCAAAGGGATTGCTTTCCCATAGCCCAGCTGGACAACCATCAGTGGCTTTAGCACATATGTGAGAGTGCTGAGACAAAGTCTCACTTTTGCCAAAATATTGCTGTTCTGTGTCCCTTTACAATTCCACCCCTGTGCTGGACCATTATTCTGTGCCATAATAAGGAAAAGGTTATGGGACCCTTCTCTCTTGATTAAATGAACTGCTATTTTGGCTCAGTGGTCTGTGACAACACATTGGCACTGTCGGTCTAACCCAGATGTTGAGTAAAGCAGCACTTACGTAGCTTGACCGTGTAAGTTTTACTTTACAGCCTCCAGCAGGGACAAAAGCCACCTCAGCAATGGCTCCATAAGTCAAGGGAGGGAATTCACAAGCTCTGCTAGCAGTTTTTCTTACCAGGCAGTTCCAGTCAAGGTGACATGGAAACCAAGAGACATTGTATGTCTGGCCTGTCCACTGCAACAGGAGCTGCACAGCTGGAGTGAAGGAAAACAGTAAATACATAACTCTTTACTGTGAGGGTGGCAAGGCACTGGAACAGGTTTCCCAGAGAAGCTGTGGATGCCCCACCCCGAAAGTGTTCCAGGCCAGGTTGGATGGAGCCCAGAGCAACCTGGTCTAGTGGAAGGTGCCCCTACCCATGGCAGGAGGGTTGGAACTAGATGATATTTAAGTTCCCTTCCAACCCAAACCATTCTCTGATTCTACAATTATATGAAAAATACACATTGGAATGTACCAGCAAGAGCTATACTACACGCAGCAGTAGAGCAGGTACCCACCAGCATTAACTTTGATTCATGTAAACTGTCCCAGTGGAGTGAATATGTCGTGGGCTTTGTGTGTTACAAGGCTCTAAAATCTGGCTCAGAGTGACTAACCGCAGTATTTTAGCATGAACAGTTGGCAAATTATTTTTGACCCAGATGGTAACAGGCCCTCATCAAATGTTTGGTTTGACTCATGCCAGCTGAATGGCTCTGCAAATGATGCTCTCATGTTATACGAAAAACTGGTTTACAGGTTTACATGATTTAGTATAACTCCCTGTAGAATTTGGCACTGTTTCACACAAGAACTACTCTGCTGATTTTCTAATGGAGTGTACCAGTGTCTTATCTATTTTCAGCTCTTTGTCATTACCTGTCATAATACTGTGCATGTTGGTAACATGCCAAGAGATGCAATGTCATGTTAGTAATTGTTAATATATAATGTATATTTCAGGGCAGATATCCAAAGTGATAGGTGTTTTAGAAATAATAAAACAATTTATTTTTTTTGCTTTTCATATTTCTTTTCTAGCACTTTCTGTTTTATTGGCTGCTTGTTCTACTTCTCATCTCCTTGTTGTAGTTGCTGAAATACTTCTTTGTAGTGGCCACAAAATAAGGAGCGTTATATCACTAGTCATCTGTAAACCTTAAGTTAAAAATCCATGCTTTGGAAGCTGGTCATCACATCTGTTAAGCCTTCTACTGGCTTGCAGTCATGTTTTAAACAAATACAGCTTTTTTCTGCTAAATGTTTTTAATTGCTTGCAGGGCTTATCAGCATCTGCAGAGGTAAAATACTTCAACTCCCTAGTGAGCTGCATCATTTCCAGTTAGTTCCATGTCTTTTGATATCAATCCCATGTGCCCAGGATGTGATATGCTAAACACACACCAACCGTGAGCAAAATATGCACATGCCGAATGATCATCTGAGAGGGAGGAGGAATCTGTTTTAAGCTACTGCATTTACAAGTCAGTGAAAACTCCATTTATAGGCAATGGAAAGAAACCATCCCCTCCAGAGCACCCAGCATCTCTGTTTAAGACAAGTGAGATCATTTTCTCTCTCTGGGTACCTGGAAAGTTGCTGTAAAGAGACTAGGTTGCATGCTCAGGTCTGACCCATACTGATCAAGAGACATGATTCAATTAACTTAGCCACAGATTGTTGACTGACGTGTGGCCCAGTGTATCTCAGTGAGATGATATTCCATATTCAGGGCTGAAAAATTAATAACTGGATAATCTCTTATTAAGCAGGAA
>NW_008239110.1:18496971-18498436 GCF_000691975.1 Corvus brachyrhynchos
TGGTTCTTACAAGTCTGCAAATTTATCATTCACAGCGCATCAGTGAAATATAACCTGATGTCTGGAAGCCAAAGTGATCTTGGAATACAGAGAAACTTTAGACCCAAATCTGGAAACATAAGTCACATTCAAGACCCTCTTTAGCATTAGCTGATTAAGCACATCCCGTAACTCACTTCATGGTCATCACTTAAAAGAAGTATATGGACTATTTTGTCCCTTCAGAAAAGCTAGGTCCCTGTATACCCACACATCATTCTTACTTTTTATTTCAGTGTTCACTTCAGCACAATCAGTCATTAACTGTGGTTGTATGGTATATATTACTTCTGTTCAAATCCATACGAAGTCTATTTTTTGCATCTATAATTGAATTGATACAGAAGAGTTCTCAGGAGGAAGCTACTCTGTATGGCACAGACTTTGTACTTGGGGAGACATTAGCTGTACAGCTGTCTCCAGAGCAGGATGTGCATTTACCTGAACTGATAAATTTATTTCCCTGAGAAAAGTAAAAATGGCAACTGATTGACTTCCAATATATTTTTGAAGATATATAGGACTGTGTGCTAGATTTCTACTCTCCAGTAGACCTTTAAAGAATATTATTTCTTTAGAAAAGTAAAGAGAGATTTCTGTACATTTCAAAAGTAAGTATATGGATTTTCTATACCAGAGCAGAAAATCTCAATACCAAACCACTAGAGAACAATCATAGGTATAGACTCCAAAGTGCAGAGGGAAAGATGTTTACAAGAACTGAGAAAGCAGGATAAAGTCTAAGAAGGCTTAGGCTTTATCCTATAAACCACTTATTTGTGTGCTTCTTGTATTACATTCATAAAAGATGGCCTGAACTGTGGGATATCTCCTCCTCATCAACATGCAAGAGACCATCCACAGAGTACCGAGTTCTTCACGTCCTCACCCATGGGGAGAAATGATTCCGTTAACAGAACCCTAAAAAATAAACAGGCCGAGGCTGTGGATCATTTCCCACATAGCCTAACCTTTCCAAATAAGGAACTGCTGAAGGAGCCATGGACGCGGTGCAGTGTTGTTCTCGCCTGGTGCTGCCTATCCTTCTGCTGGAGAACAGGGAGAGAGGCAGCACCCATTGCAGCAGCTGGCAATCTAGGCACCCAAAAATACTCTGGAGGGAACTCCTGTGTTAGCCAGGTGCATCTCAGAGGCAGATGAGTCCAGATGGGGATGTTACAGGGAAAACTGAATCTGACAGAAGGAAGCCTGGGCTGAGTGAGGCTGGCACAACTCCAGGAACGCAGCCCCTCTATCATCACTAGTTGATGCCTCTCTGCGCAAGAGGAACTGGAGCTGTGACATCGCTCCTGCCCCTCTCTCAGCCGCAGCTTGAACGTGGCTCATGCAGGTGCAGGAGGAGGGCACCGTTTCCCAGACGCGCCGTCTCCCACGCCCTCCTGTTCCCGCGTTCTGGCAGCCACCC
>NW_008239110.1:18498492-18507394 GCF_000691975.1 Corvus brachyrhynchos
CTACAAACAGCGCAGCCCCGCTGCCTCGGGCCCTACAAACAGCGCAGCCCCGCTGCCTCGGGCCCTACAAACAGCGCAGCCCCGCTCCCTCGGGCCCTACAAACACCCAGAGCTGCAGGTGACCAAACAGACGCGCATGGGGACCATACGCTGTCACTGCAGTGCCCGTGCCTGTGCAGGAAAGCCTCAAGCTACCACATTTCAGTCTGTGAAAGAAGAGACCTTTCATTCAGAGCCTGACCTGACTCTAGAGCAATCTGCTGGACAAATTGTGTCTGACCCAAAACATAAATGCAATACATATCTTTATTAATTGTTTGGGGAAAGTTTTGGAAGCATTTTTGCAGAAAAGTTCCATGATCAGTTCTAGCCAGCATGGAAAATTTTATGCCGGTCTTGAAATGTAGACCTTCAAGCAGAAACTGCAACTGTGGGGAGCAACAGAAACCTTTACTGCAAGCTGTCATACCAGCCCTGCTGGAGTGACTACAGCCACATGGTATCACATAAACATCTGTAGATCTGGTAACTACAGTTAAATAGGAACTTAAGGGTGTGCAACATTTCATTTCTCTTCTTAGAAGAGTCCAGATGGGCCCGGATTCATGTCCCCTACCTTTAGGTACCCCAGGTAAGATGATGAATTAGGGCCAATTAGCCAAACCACTTTTCTAAGCAGCATCCCTCATTTTTAGCACCTATCTGTAGAACTGTTTCACTGGAGGTGGAAGGCTGTGCTAGAATCTCGGTTTTTTTCATTAATTTCTCCAGGCTCTTTATAAGTGTACAGAGGGTGGGCATAAACTACTTTTTACTCATATTTTGGAGGAGAGACAGGAACCTCCTGCTTAATTTGCTTATGATCCAATCTGTCCTCCAGTCTGCTGAGTATAAGGAACACAAGAAAAATAGTCACTAAGAAGTTTCTCTTATCTCCATAAGGCTCATGAAACGGTTCGTGGCTTATGGGACATGGAGATAAGTAGCATATACAAACCACGTGAGATGTCTGCATTTACGTATTTAAATGTTTTTGCATGCATTACGAATACACTCCACCCAAAGAGCATATGAAAGCCAAGCATGCTTGCCATGCAGAATACAATATAGTAAGTGTTTTAAGTTTTGTTGCATCGACCATTCTGCTAAATAAAGCTATCCAAGCTGGTGGTGATTACAACACTGCCACCAGCAGAAAGTGTGGATGACTATTTCCATTTTATAAATGAGTGAAATTAAATCACAGATTCAGCTCTTAGTCAAAATAACACATAATTCCTATGTCACCTGTCAGGAGTCCTAGCCCTTTGCTTCCCAGTGCAGAGACTTTTCTCTAAAGGAAATACAGACCTTACAGGCACAGAATTCGGTAAAACAAACCAACAAATCCAAAACCCAGCTGACTTCCACAGATTCTCCCTACAGGCATGACGGTAATACATTAAAATCAGTGAGATTAAAATCATGGACAACTTTTTCCCCTTTTCTACACCAAACAATTGAGGCGGCATGTGTTGAATATTCATTGCTAGCAGTTGCAGACTTTTGCAGAAAGCAGCAGCAGCATAATAAGCCTACGCATGGTAGAACAGTTAGAATTACAATCAGACATTGTTTTTTAAAAGTAACCCATTAAAATAATACCCTACGTCTTGGCAGAAATGAAAAGCACACGATGTACACCTTTGAGTCGCTGAAGTTTTATGCTTCTTTGTTATTAATTACTCCAGCAGGTTTTTTCCTTAAAAACGATAGATGGTATTTAATGTTCTGTTACCCTGGGGCTGCAGTTCTCGGCTCGTGTATCTGCACGCAGCACCTTGCTCATGACTGGGAAATGTGAGGCAAAGATAATGTGTATGCACAGCTTCGTTGCTTAGCAAGTACAGTTTCATTTTCTGTAGAGACAAATTAGCACTATATATTTTAACATCTCTAGCCTACAAGTCATCGTCACAAAAGATGTTTCAGAAACATTATAGCGGTGGAAGACTTTGCAGAGCCTGTCAGTACACTATTCAAAGAGTTATTGAATGCATGAATTTGGGAGTTTGTTGGGAGTTTGAGGGGGAGGTGACTGCATCTCTTTCAGATAATAATGGGATCTGAAAGGTTTCTTGGCTGCGATAAATTAGCATTTTCAGCTCTGAGTGTGGTCTCCCAGAAACAGTTCATAGCTGAAGCCATACACGTTTTTCTGTTCCTACATCCAACGGATAATAAAACATGGAAAATTACTGCAGGCTTTTATCTCAGAAATGAAATGAACAGAAATACCACCCCTATTAGAGATTTGCTTACACTGCTGTTATCGCAGCAGCCTAAGCAACATTCAACTGTCCAACTTTTCTCAGCAACTGCTCATCTGGGTTCTCAGAATTGCTACCACCACCAACTGCAGTGCCCAGTGGATAATGGGAGCTGTAAATAAGGTGCAGATGCTCAGCTCCTCAAACAAGAAAGCCATCCATCACCACACAAAAAACTGAAAAGGATCACCCCAGAAGTGGTTATCTTACTTCTTGGCCCAGGAGTCCCCCTCTTGCAGGCCATCTGGTAGTACTACTCAGTAATAAAAAACTATTCAATAGTTTTAGCTGAATAGTCAGTTTTACCCCATCTGCAAGCATATGATCAGTGGGTGAAACTCAGCTCCTGAATAGATTTTGGAACACTGGTAAACTCGAGGTACAGTGCACTGCCCCACATCACAGCAGCAATGTTTCTTGCTCCAGGACGGAGTCCCAGCAGGGACTGCTTCCATCAGCCTCATGAGAGCCGGCTTCTAGTGTAGGTCTGCAACACATTGTTAAACAGCTCCAGTCTTTGTTACCTAAGGACATAATTCAAGTGTAGTTATGCGTTGTCTACACTGCAGTACCTTTAGTGGCAGAGAAACTCATTTTGGGGAAGTGGGAGTATTTGCACCACGAAAGAAAACCCACTCTGATACACAGCCACTCTTCACAGCCCTAGCTGGAAGACCAAGTTGTATCCATGTACTTTGCCAAATTGTATCCATGGTAAGAAGTCTACAGATGGAATAACCATCACACACCTAAGCAAAATTATCTTAGCTGATTGGCAGCTTGGATTTATTTTTAATTTTTTTCTTTTTTAAAATCTTGCTAAAAACCTTTGTTTTAAAATAAGACAGAGTTTATGGAAGTATTTTTCAGGATTTTACTGCAAACCAATGGGTCTGGTCACAAAAAAATATGATACATATAACCAGGTTAATTATATTACATTACAATGACGGTATACATTACAAGTAAGTCTGTAAGTTTAAATATACATCTAGAGTTACAACTGAATGTACAGATCTTTTTTACAATACATACAATCAGGAATGAAAATCCCTCAAACCCCAAGACCATAAATAATGCCCATTTTACAGATGATATATTTTAAACTAAAAGAGAGAAAAAAAAAAAAGAAAAAAAAAAAAAAGAAACCAACAGCTTTGACCGACTGCAGCTGGGGCATTTTGGTCCATAAAAACCCTTTCTAAAAATAGAAATCTTTTTTTCATAGCAGCAATGCTTTCTTCAAGCATTTGGATACATGTAATTGTGAGCTCATTTCAATAATTTTAGTTGACAGTATAGATTTACAAAAGAAATTTCAAAATTACACTTAATTTATCTTCCAAATATGGAAGAAACAAACAATGCCCCACATTGTGGTATCCTGCAAGTGTCACACTGATGCTTTAAACTAAGTCCATCTGTAGTACGCAGACCACACGCATACCATTTGTTCACATAGTAAACCCACATAAATGAACTGAGAAACACACTCTGCAACAGGGAAAGCTTTGGAGCTCACAAGATCTCATCAGAAAAAAAGGCACATTTCATAAAATCCTTATCACGTTCAGATAGATCTTCAGGCAAGGCTTTTCAAGCACGATTACAAAACAGCTTGTTCTTACTCCTACGATCTGCCGTAGCAGTCTATGGCAACAGTCACTCTGTTTTTTCTTTCCCAAGGAGACAGCACCACTTTGGGGGAAGAACAAATGGAAATGAAAAGCCTGTAAAGCTCATTTAGAGAGTGATGTGCTCTTCAAAAAAGCTTCCAGCAAACAGTGTTGTTGAAATTAAGGCTGCAAAGCTGCCATGGTGGAAATGTGCAAATTCTCTTTCAAGGTGACTGGTCAACTGGCAGTTCCACCAGAAGGCCAAACAAAAAATAAAAATAATGGTAGTTATTATTATTAAAAAAAGAATTAAAGAAAAACGTTCACAAGAAAGAGTCCACAGGTGGGGCATAAGAGAAGCCCAAAAAAGCCTCAGCGGCTTCTTTGACGCTGGCGGTGATGAGGATGCTGTCTGGGGACTGGCCAATGGAGTTGGGGACTGGCTCATCTGTAAACTCCGGATCAAAGTGTCGCAGGTCACTGGGGCCGCTCTGTGGAAAGGGCAGAAGAGGAATTTAGACCCAAATATTTTGTGAGTGGGCAGTTCAATTCAATATGGAGACAAGCACCCTTGTGTGGACACTCACAGTGTTATCACCTCAGGCCCACTGTTTAGCAGCTTTTGACAGTTTTAGTTTGACCTTTATTTTGTATCCTGTTGCACACTGTCTCACTAAAAAAAAGATGATTCAATTTACTATGGCTACACTCACACTAAGCTCATGCAGCAGAAGCTAAATGCAAACATGCCACTCTGCCTCACAGCAGTTTGCAGGGGAGGACCTTGATCTCCTAGTTATTAAATGTAGTTTATAAAATGCTCAGGAAACAATGGGGAACAACCTCCACAACCTGATCCCTCACTTTCCATGTTAGTATCTGACAAGCCAAATGTAACTCTGCCTTAGGGAAGCTCATTGCTCTCTGTACCTTAACTTCCCCTTGGTAAAATGGGGAGGCTGGGGATTATTTTAAAATTGCCATGCAAATGAAGCATGTGAGACAACAAAAAAACCAGCTAAATTTAAATGGATTATCAGCAAAAAGTCAATTACCACTTATTTTTAACTTTGTTTGGACAGACACAGGGGAAGGAAAGTTGCACTCCCCAAACACAGCCGTCTGGCCACTTGCCCCTGGCTCCTGGGCAGCCCACAAAGACAAGGGGTAAAAAGACACTCTCCATGCACTCTATAATTAGAAGTGATACGTACCACATTTGGGTTAAAAGGGGGTGTAATCTTCTTATTAATGAGATCATCCCAGTTAATTGGGGAGAAGAAGATGTGATTCTTAATCTCCATCTGTTAAGAGAGAGAAAAATAGATTAATTCAGACCCAAGCTAATGTAAACAGAATGGCCCAGTCATCATCCCGCACTCCATGTGGGCACGGGCCAGTTTGCACTTACAAAGTCCTCCTTGGCACCAAGTCTCTTTGTCCTGTCCTTCTGCAAGAGGCCTTCCAGGAGATGTCTAGCCGAGTTGGTAATATTTGGCTTCAGCTGCAAGGGTTTGTTCAAGATATTGTCGTACATTTCTGCGGTGTTCCTGCTGTAGAAGGGTGGCTGTGGGAAGCAGAAAAGAAGTTAATGAGGCTGACAGGCAGGCATGGGATTTCTTGTGGGGAAAGGTCGAGTTAGCTAGTTTGATCTGTCATGAAGGATTCGTTGCTTACCAAGCCATAAAGCATCTCATACAGGACTGCTCCAAGGCACCACCAGTCCACAGTCCGGTCATAGGGCTGCTTATGGAGAACTTCAGGAGCAAGATACTGTGTAAGAGAAGGGAGAGATCCATGTGAGCTACAAGGATCTTTACATCAGGAAAGCCTCCCCATTCTTAAATGAAAGCAGCTTACTGAATCCCAGCAATAGCTAAGCTAAAGGAAAGCTACAAGACTTTTACAAACAGGCAGATGGTTTGAGAGCTGCTCTCTCCTGCTCAGCAAGCTCCACGTGTCCTACATGCCCTCACTGGCAGCCCTGTATTAGAAGGCCCTACACATCTAACCAGATGTACATACACGTGGGACAAGTCAGTTTTCACTGATGAGAACAGCTCTTGCTGTTGCTCTGAGAGTGGGGGCTGAGGGCTGGCTGTACCTCTGGTGTGCCGCAGAAGGTGGAGGTCGTGCCATTGTGCTCTATGTTTTCTTTGCAGAGTCCAAAGTCAGTCAAGACAATGTGCCCCTGTGAATCAAGCAGGATGTTCTCTGGCTTCAAGTCCCTGTAGGAGGAGAAGAAAGAAGAGAAATGTTAGTTAGAGGAGGTGCAGTGAAAATATTTTGGGTGCAGATGTTTACAGAGGTTTACTAAGCCACCACAAAATATTAAAAGCAATCCCAAGCACCTACTGAGCTGAACTTTTCAATGCTTATTCAACAAAGCACATATTTCTTCTGTACAACAAACTGAACAAGGCTGCTCACCGATAAACGATGTTCAGGGAGTGCAGATAGCCCAGTGCACTGGCAATTTCAGCAGCATAAAATCGGGCTCTCGGCTCCAGGAAGCAACGCTCCCTCTGGAGATGGTAGAACAACTACAGGAGACAGAGAGAACAAAGTTGTGTAAACGGCGCCAAAGCCTGTTAACAATGCACTTAATTAGACTCAATATATATAGCAAGGGAGAACAATAGCAGGAAATGGCCTAACGATCCTTCGGTAGTTCAAAACTTGGCAGGCAGAAGCATTCAATCTAGTAACTTCTCCCCCATGACTTTTCCCCTTGCAACTCTTTTTGTATTTAAAAGGAAGGGTGAAAATGTCTACCCTACCACCATGCACATGATAGGAAATAATATTAAATTTTCTTACTGCTTACCTCTCCACCATTGATGTAGTCCAGGACAAAATACAATTTATCTGCAGTTTGGAAGGAAAAGTGAAGCCCGACCAGGAAGGGGTGTTTCACATTTTTCAGCAAGACGTTGCGTTCTGACATAATGTGCTTCTCCTGAAACACCAGAAATCATTAATGTTTAGTACACTTGCTTAGTAGTTGCAGTAAAAATGTATTTGATGGACATTGGAATGGCATCGTGAAAGGTAGCTTACCTCTTTCTTCTTCAGGATTGCTTTTTTCTGCAGGACTTTAACAGCATAGAACTGCTCTTCTGCCTTATGCCGTGCAAGGAGGACCTGAAAGTGCATAAAATTCCAGAACTGAGCAATACTGAAATACAGAACAACTCGTAAACACAACAAGCAACAAGCCTTTACATTAACTGCTGAACACTGCTACATCCCTCTGGTTCAGTGTGCAAGCCCTTTGCTGGAAATGCCTAACACTGTTACCATGCTGGCAGATTAATCTAGCCCAAAGATAAGATGTCTAGTTTCTTTCCCTTCCAAAAGCAAAGTAAATCTATTCTTCACAGCTCTAGTGAACCGAATTCCCTGGCTCTTTTATGACTCATTCGAATGCAGCATCCCTGCTCCCACTCCCTCTCCCTGCACTGGGCAGCAGGACGTGCTCAGGTTTAAGTGACCACCATTAACCAAAGGCAGTACAAACCCCACTCTCCAGTATTTCACAGAAGAGCTCAAGAGTAAATAAATTAAAAAAAAAAAAAAGTTAAGTTTACCTTCCCAAAACTGCCTTTTCCAATCACTTTTAAGAAATGGAAGTCTGATGGTTTGGCATGTGGGTTGGATGATGGGCCAAGATTGATCTGCTGTGAAGGACTGGGCTAGAAAAATGAACAGAAACCACATTCACTAAAACAGTTCAGCAGTGAGAGTCTCAACAATTTCTCTTTTTAAAAAATGTAATTAAAGTCACCTTGAAAATAAAGATTAACACTCTTCTTGCCACTAAAACTTGATTTTTAACAGATATATTAAGTTAATAGGCACTGCCTAAGAGGAGTCTAACAACCATAGCTTACTTAGAAGTTCTTGTTGAAGTCTTAGACTAATTCCAGAATGAAATAACAACTAATAACACTTTTTAAGAATTTCTTCTTCATGTTTGAAACAAAAAAGTTTCAGTCCAACCCGATTACTCTTTCTTGTTTACATTAGTGTGCTATGAGCTGAACTAGCACAGTATTCATGATGCTAATTTTGCTACACTTCTATTAGTGGCAGAACTGATGTTCTAAAAACGTCACACTTGAGTAAAATCTACTTACCGGAGGAGAAGGATTAGCATTCATAAGTTCAGGCTCTTGAGGCTGAGAGATTTTCAAGATAGACTGAACTTCAGGGCTGCAAGGATAAGAGCACGCATTATTAGGAGAGTCGCCAGGAGCAGCAGGCAGATCTTTCCACCAGAGGGCAAGCGTGTATCGCGGAAGAGAAGTTCTGGTTGAGCCTGCTACAGAAGGCAACCAAAACAATCCATTCGATTTAAGGAGTAAAATTTTTCTAGAGACAGTAAGTTTCATCGTACAAAGAAAATTATTTATACGCTAAGTACTGCACAAAATAGGGACGGGTCCCTAGAAATCTTCTCTGACTTATTTGTCCCAAACCGAGCTCACAGAGATCGTTGAGAAGTGAGTAACACCTCAACAAGACAAATTAACTCTTCCGTAACAGTCATGCCGGAGGCATTACAGTAAACAAGCATTATTTTTAAACTAGATCTCGCAACATGTAGTGGTATTTGTGACTGAAATCCCCCCAAAAATTCTGATACTTACTGCTTGCATGCATAGGAGTTGGTGGCTATCTTCTGAATGAAGTCGTTTAGTCCCATTCTTCTCTGCTTCATAAAAGCTATAATGTAAAAGGAAAAGAGAAACAAAATCGTTAAGCCAGAAAAAATCACAGAGAGAAAAACCACAGCCCCTTGAATATCTTCAAAGAAGCCCCCACGCCGCTCACCGATGAGGATGGCCACCATCCCTCTCATCTTCGAGTAGGTCAAGGTAGAACCAGACGCCTCAGCTGCTTTCACGGTCATTTTGAAGCGAGAGGGGGATAAACAGTAAGCGCACCACCAGCTCCCAGCACCGCACTGACTTG
>NW_008239110.1:18507609-18509284 GCF_000691975.1 Corvus brachyrhynchos
CCTTGCCTCAGGATGCCTAGCATCCACAGGCAAACGCATCAAATCCCTTTTTTTTTTCCTTGACAGCAAACTCCCGAACCCCGGCTCTCTCTCCCTCTTTCCTTTTATTTTTTAATCCGGCCCTACTTATTTTACGGTTATATAAAGTTGAAATCTGGCTCTATCTTTAGGACGACCACCTCTTCCGAAATTGTGGGTGTCCCCCCCACCGCCCCGCAGCCCGCGTCCGCTCACGGTCCCGCCGCACCGGCTGAGCGGCGATAAGGGACGCTGACGTTTCCCTGAAGGAGCCGCAGTGACTCAGAAGAACAAAATTTCCTGCCCGGTTTTCAATAAAACAAACAAATGTCCCTTCTGTGCACTGCCCTGATCCTGGCTGGGACATAACTAAAAGGAAAATAAAATTAAAAAACTAAAATGCCAAAAAGGGAAACAAAGGGGTGAAAATAATCTGTTCCCTGAACTTGAAGGAGAGAGCAGAAATCTGCTTCTAGAAAAGGTAGGGAGATGACCGAGGGCTGGACAAGTGCAGTAACGGAGGGGGGGGAAGAAAAAGGGAAACAACTCTGCTCTGCAGATTTGGTTTTTACTGTACACGGTCATTTGGGAACACCGTATACCTGCGATTTAATGGCTCAGTCGCTTCCTTGCGGGCGCGCCGGGGGCACATCAGGAGCGCTGGTGCATGCACAAAGCCCAGGGTGAAACGATGCAGCCGGGGCCCTCCTGCCGGGGAGCGCGGGAAGGCACGGCGGGCTCCCGTCAGGCTCCCCCTCCGGGCGCATCCCCGCTCCCAGCCCTGGCACGGGTCAGGCGCGTCCGGCGGGTGCCGAGCTCCTGCGCCCTACCGGCGGCTGGAACTTTCCACCCGACGAGGTGTTATTCATGCGCGTGTTTCGCCTCGCTGTCTGAACGAAGGGCGCTGGGCTGCGGCCAGCGGCTCCAGCTGCAACCTGCCCCCATCCTCCCCCCGCCCGAAGACGGTCTTTTTACTCTTTATTTTCTTTCTCCGTACCCGCTGCTGCTGCCTCCCCCCACAACCACTGCCGGCCGCTGGGCGGCATCCCTTGGCAGCTCCCTGTACCTCCGCCTCGGGGGGGATGGCAACCACCGCAGCACAGCAGCCGTCACAGGCAGCAGCTCGCCCTGAACAGCAAGACGGATGACCCGGAGAAGAGAGAGACCCCTGTGAATTTGGCACAGGTTTTGAAAAAAGTGCTGGAAAGGCCTTATAGGGAAACAGCAAAGAGGGATGATTGCCGGCTCCGCTCCGAGCCTCCGGTGTCCTTCCCGGAGCAAGGGGCCCTTCCCGCCGTGCCGGTGCGGGAAGTGGAAGGGAGCCGGCGCCAGGGAAGGAAGCGGCGACGGGAGAAGCAAGGAAATGGGGACCGCAGCTGGCAGGGATCTAGGTTCTCCCACTTGTTGCTTTCCTGACTCTGTTCCCCACAGAAATTGCCACTCTCATTAATGTAAATGAAGAGCAAAAAAAAAAAAAAAATTCCCCCAATAAAATGTGGGATTCAAAACTATCCTTAAAAAACCAGGCTTGATAGATTGGAAGAGACACAGTTTTTTCTGCCCCTTTGTACTGTTTTCAGAGTGCTGCAGTTAAAAACCACTCGAGGTCCACTGTTTGGAGGGTCACCGGAATCCCCGTCCCCTGCCCGCTGCCCCC
>NW_008239110.1:18509337-18509766 GCF_000691975.1 Corvus brachyrhynchos
CGCCCCCGCTCCAGACGGCTACACCAGCGCCCGCGCCCCCGCTCCGCGTCGGTCTTCTTGCAAGGGCTCTGCTGCTCTCGCCAAGTCACCTGGCCTCTGTTCGTGCCAAGAGCTGCCTCAGCTGTGCCCCACACGCACCCGCCTGTATTCCCCGGTGCACCGCTGAGCGGGGACCCCGCTGCTGGAAAGGTTCTTTTCCCCGCGGAGAACAGTTCTCCTGCCAGGGCGGAACGGTGAACCCACCTTTCAGCGACGACTTCTCCTCTTTGCCCCTCATCTTGCTGCCTGCCGGGACCCCGGGCGCGGCGCGGCGGTGCGGAGGCTGTGGCTGGGCTCCCGCTCCCGGCCGCTGCTGCAATCCCGAATAACTCCCCTTCCTGGCCGGGCGGCCCGCAGGCAGGAGGGAGGCGGCGGGGGGGGCGGGGGCGG
>NW_008239110.1:18510420-18556067 GCF_000691975.1 Corvus brachyrhynchos
GGCGGCAGCAAACCTCAACAGCTGAAAGGCATGAGGGAACACAAGAAAGGAATAAGTAACCAAAGATCCCATTTCTCGGATGCCAAACCTTATGGGAAAGCATCAGACCTTGTGAATATCTCAATAAATTGCATTAAGAATTTGTATAGACAATGGTACAGCTGAAAAATAAATACAGGAAAAGAATCAAAGAATTACAGTGATGTTCCACACTCATGTTGCTCTTCTACCTCAGTATAAAAAAATTGACAAACTGTCCTGAAATTCTAAATTAAGAGTTTTTCAAAGCAAAATGAATAATAATAAAAAAGAAGGCGGATGTTGAAAATAAAAAGGGAGATTCCACAGATGGAATATTAAAAGTTTGTAGAACTCTGCCCCAGAATATGCGCACTCCAAAAGAATGGATGAGTTCAAGAATGGATGGACAAATTAATAGGAAAAAACACTCAAGATCTGACTACACAGACAGCATGTCTGACCTTCAATATTCCTGTACCACAAGTTCCTGTAAGCCAGGGATAGGTTGGAGCATATCTCTGAATAGTTGCCTGTTCTTTCCTTCTCATGTATTAATGCAGGGTTAGATAGTGATAACTAACCAGCTAACCCAGTAACCCAGACTGACCTGCCCCTACTGACCTTCTGACAGTCTTATATTGCATTTCTGAGTGGCATGATACTGCTTTATTAGTACCAGAGTTTAACCAACTCAGAAAACTCCAGGAACTGCTGCTCACTGGCAAGAAGGAAGATAACTGATTTGATTTGTAACCTAATGTGAAGCATTTGACTCTGCCAAGTAACTGTATTCCACGTAAAAGTAGCACTAGGTAAACTGATGCTCATCAAACTCTTCACCAGGACAGCATCCAAAACAGAGCCCTGCATCCAGGCTGTGAGAGATGCAGAAAGACACAGACTCTGCTGGAACCATGGGTGGCTTAGGCAGAGGGCAGAGCAGACAACGTGCTGGCTCACTGGTATGGGTCATGCCAGGGTCCTGCTGATACAGAGATTGGGACGTACCTGAAGTAAAGCCAGGAGGGATGTGAATCAATTTATTTTAAAGAACGAACAGCAGCTCATCACTAGTGTGGTCCCGTATTGCTCAATGCAGTTCAAAGCTCATTCAGCAGTAGCTGAGCTGTGTAAATTCGTCTCCCTAGAAAAGCCTCGCTGCTTGGAGGGCTTCTTCATCTGTGGTGGGCAGGCAGGTGGCAGTCCTGCCTGATACTACTTACAGGACACACAGAAGCTTCTCCCTCTTGCCCTTCAGGAAGGTCAGAGGCTTCAGCAGCCCACATGGTAACTGGAATCTGTGAGCTGTCTTCTGATTCTGTCCTGGTCCTCATTGTCTAATGTGGAATTCAGTGCCTCAATCCTTCAGGAATTCAATTCTCTGATAGCTTCTGAACTTCAGTTTGGCAATTAATTCAATGCTGAATAAATGAATTCCTGCTTACTTATCTTGCTGAATCAAGACCTTAGGATGCAGCAGGTTCCTAAAATTACTTGGCTGACTCTGGAAGGAAACTTCTTCAAATTCTGCAAATATTTTCAGCAGTATTTGGCTTTGGGTTAAATAAATGAAGATGAAATTCCGGCTTTGGACTGCAGGGATGACACAGCCCCCAACTACAGAAGACAATGGCACTCATTAACAGCATCTGTCTTCTGAAGCAAAATCTCGGAAGCTTTTATTTTCCTCCTGTAAATCCTGAACAAACAAGTCTCTGACCTTAGTAATTTTCGTGTGCAACAGCCAAAACTTTCAGTCAAGACCTTCATGCTGTCCCCACAAATGATGTCTACAAGTAGCAGCAAACAGATAAGGAACTGGGTAACAGCTTTAATAACATCCCCAACAGAGATTTTAAATCGGGAGCTTTCGAATGCTGTCAACAAGTCTTGTGGACATTGTGTTGACAGGAAGCTTATTGGCTGAAGCTCCCATTGATCTGGAAACATCTAATTGATTTCAGTGTCATATTTTGTAAAATACAAATTTGGAACATCTTTTATTTCCCTTTTTTGATGCATACAGAGCAGGTTTACTGCATAGTCAATAAGAGGCTTTAGTGCCAAGGGATTACTCTCACAGCATCATAGAGTGATGCAGGGCTCTGCTGAGAAAATGTAATTCCCATCCTTGTAGAAAGAGTGGAAAATTACAGCATTCTTTAGGTGAACTGACCTCTAGTTAAAATAGCTGATAAACAATGCCCTGACCTCTGATTTTATTTCCAGCACATGGTTTTGAGTCTAACACAGTTGTTGTTGCTGTGACTTTATGAGTAAATGTTGCAGGTATTTCAGCCTGTAGCAGCCAGAGAGGGATGGCTGCAGAAAAACCATATTTGTGTGCCTTCCTCTGGGTGTGCCTTCCTGGGAGTGTGCTGCCCCAAGGTTAGTAAAAGTCCTTGCAATATTGTGTAGTCTGTCTAGCTTATTCTCATAAAACCTCATTGGATGACAGATACCTAAATTCATTATTGATGTTATGAACTGTGACTGGACAGAACAAGGTCTTATCAGAATTGAATAATGCTAATATGGAAAAGGAAGTGAAAACATATGATGGAAAAGTTATTAAAAAAAACGAGTCATGGGAAAAATGAAGATTCTTAGTGATGCTATGAGTTCAGTCTGCTGGTTTCCTTTGGTCACGAGGCAGCCGTATGTGAGGAGCTCCAGAATTAATAGTATAAGCATGCACTGTCAGCTGACTCTTGCACTCAGGTTTTTTCTTCCAGAACTTCAATTTTGAAAGGATAATAGCAGAGGGGCATTTAGGCATTTTCTATCAAGGACATAATTTGAACAAGTTTTCCTTGCACATCTTGCATGAAATACATGGCCTGAAATACAAATATCAACTGAACTAACCTAGCTATGGGGTCACCTCTTTTTCCCTTATCTCTTCATCTGGTGTTCCACTAGGTGTTGGCTACCACGATATCTCGATGTCTTTTATGTATAAACAAAACCCCCATCATCATGATTGTCATCATCATCAGTTCATTATCTTGAAAGAAAGGGTGTGAATCCTCCAGCAACCTTGCAGATAAGGGGCCAAATGATGTAAATAGTGAGAGAATTTGTCAAAGAGAAGAATTTTTGCTAGAGAGAAGTTCATCTGGGTCCAAACTCAAAACAACAATTCAGATTCTTGGCAATGTGAAAACAGAGGCCTGATAAAGGAAGATGCACACTGCCAGGTGTCAATGCTCTTCCTCTTGGTGATACCACCATGTCTCTTGCCATTATATTGACTGCTTCAATATTCCTTGTTATTTGTAGGAGGTTTTCTTTCAAGAAGTGTTAAAAGGTGTCCCAGGCAGAAGGATGCAAAACATGCATCCTGAACAGGGCTTTATCTATAGTCATTTGTGTTCAATGATTTATAATTTTAGGAGACGTTGGGTCCCTTGCATGACCCAGATAAATGTGGGGTTATTACAGTATCTCTGAGCATAGATTAATTAGTCTAAGATAGAGAGCAAGGGAAGAAGTGTTAATTTTGCCCTAGGTAACTGGTCCAGAATAGAGTAAAAATATTTTTATATTCAGTCATAATATATTTACTCTCCTTAAGTTTTGTTACTTGAGTTAGGCATATAGTCATCAAAAGTACCCTCCTTGGTCAGAAGAGACAAATAAGCACCCTGAAGGCAACTCAGTGCATCTGTGGCCTGAGTCAGGCAGTGTCTGCTGTTAAGTTGAAGGAGTTTGGTCCTGAAACCCACAGATAACAAGAGGCTGATTTGAATTACAGGTGATTTTTTTCTTTCCTTTTTCTGAAGCTTTACATATAAAAGATGTGGAATCACTTTAGAGGATCATTTAGTCAACATACACTGAGAGAGCTGGTCATTTTATTCCTGATCTATCTATATTTACAAAAAAGAAAAAATCCTGTGGCAAGTTTAAACAACACATATGTTAGCCAGAGATTCCCAACCTTAGTCCAATTTAGTTATGGACCTGAAAGAATACTTTCAACATGGTTATAACTCTCCATAGTGCTCCTCAAGATCGAATTATACATGTTGGCTTCCAGTTAGCAGCCCTGTGTGGTTGTGTGGTGCAGTGGATATACAAGACATACCAGTTTTCTTAAAATTAATTGACTTTATCTTGCCTTGCACTGAGTCTGATGTCATCTCAGACAGATGTGAAAGTATTAGTTCTGTTTTACAAAGGTGAGAATTGAACCACAGGGTAGACAATGTGTCTCATCTGAGGGAGGTCTGCGGCAGAACCAAAAATTAAATGTGGAGCTAACTTTCTCCCATTCTAGTATCTAGATTAAGGTTACTGTACAGCAACGTATATTCCATATCTGCCTTTTTGTGTACCCTTATTTGTGTAATAACATGCATTGTAAACAGACAGTTTTGGATGGCAAGAGCCAGAGCAAGCACTGCAGGTATTTGCTCTACCTTGGAGGAATGCTACTGAGATATCTGATATTACTATAGCCCTTCTTCCTTTCCCAGCAGGAGCCACTCATCACAGTGAAAAATGAGGGACTTGGAACACTGACACCTAAAAGGCTGTTATGCCAGGAAGAACCTGAAGCCAGATTTGTGAGGAAGGAAGGAAGTATAACCATATTCACATTGAACTGGCAAGTGGTAGCATCACCTGCCACCATCCAACACGTTGGAAATGCCAAGAAAGAGCTTTTCCCACAGCACAAGATCACCACAAAGAATATTACTGTAAGACAAGTCCCACAGCTGTTTCACAGGCTGACACAGAAAGAAAAAGCCACAAATATTCCCAGCATTAATTTCTCTTTTTCACTTCCAGATGCCACCTTCAAACCTGTTCAGTCATTCACTGCACTGTGAATCTCTTTGTAGTGTTCCAATTAGTCAATTTTTTTTAACACCTTAAGCCCTAAAGTGAATTGGAAACCTTTGATATGGGTTTTATTTACTTTGCTAGAAGCTGTCTTTACCTTTTTTGTAAATGCTTTGTGTGACTCCACAAAGCTCAAGTGTTTTGTCCAGATGTTTACTAGGCTTCAAGACCAAAAGAAGATGCTGGAACATATAACCTGGCTGTCTGAGTAACAAGTCTTGCATTTGCTGCTATGTATATCAGATCCAACAACTTTACCTCTGAGGTTTCTTGTCTCTTCCTCTTAACTCATATTTGACTATCTCCAAATTTTCATCCAATTCAGGGATAAGAATCACAAGGCTTGACAAGCACAGACACCCACCCATGCACAGTCATGCAGTGGACCACAGGCTGTGAGTATATGACCTTTCCAGCCTGCAGCAAGGGCTGCCTCGCCCCTGTACATCTGCATCTGCTCATCAGCACCCACATGGTGGGTGTTACCAACCCTTGGATCAGCTGGCAGATCTCCATATGGGAGCTCCCACTGACTTGCATTAGTCAGCCAGGTGATGAGCAGCTGGGCACAGCCTCTTTAGCTGCCACAGCTGAAGCTGGAGGCAGACATGTCCCAGCCCACTCAGTGGGCAAGGCATAGTGCCATTGGCCTTGCACACCTTCCCTGCACTGTTATTTTAAACTCGTAAAAAAAAAAGGAATACAGATTTGCAAGTGTGCCATGCTCCAACTACTTGTGAAATTTCTGTAATGCTCCTGTCAGAACCTTATAATATTATATTTTTTCAGAAAATGCTTGCATGCAGGAATGGGGAAGAGCAGGTCTAGCTTACTGGATTCCTGGTGAATGCAGTGTGACTGGTACATAATTCTCAGTGTGACACTAATCTCTGTACCCTCAGTGAGATGACCACAACACCTCTCTGCCTAGCTGAATATAATGCCTCAATCTTTCACACAAGGCAGGCTTAATAACACTATAGAATTAATTTTTTTATTAAAAGGAAGAATATGAGAAAGAAAATCGACCATCTCTATATATTTTTAATAGGGCATCAGAAAAATTAAGTCCTGGAACTCTGAGTTGTTGTGAATGTGCCAATGTGCCTTGTTGCAATATAGGAAACATTACTAAGCAGCTTGTACGTTGTTGACTGTGGAGTTCTTTAGAAATACGGATAAAGTCCCAGCTGAAGAAATAAAAGCATAAAGAGATTAAGCAAGGTACTCTCCAATGAGATGGGGGACTGAAAACAAGACTTTTGGCCTTTGGTATTCTACCCCTAGTGCAGACAGACGAACCACTGAGGGCAAATTTAAAGTTTAAATGCAGAAAGTCTAAGAATAATTTAGCTGCTAATGGCAGCATTTAGTCACTTGCAAAGCATAACACTGTGGACTTCTCTACACTTATAGGGAACTCCATTACTAGTGCTGTTATTCACGATTTTCACTCAGCAATGATTTTCACTTATGCATGTTTTTATCCTGAGCCGTTTAAACCTTCACACAGGCAAATATTAACGGTGACATTTTAAAGAATGAGGAGATGGGGAAGTTGGATGAGTTGGGCCACTGTCATATGATGATCCTGAAACAGAATAAACATTTTGTAAGGCTTGTGACTTTCAATCCCATGCTCAACTCATTTGATATATAGCCCACCTCCTACAAAGCAAAACTTGACAGCAGTTTTGCTCCTTTGGTGACTGACCCAGACTGACTGACTCAAAACAGTGGTTTAAATTACAACTATTGGACTTGGGATCAAAGTCAAATGCTGTCTTCTCCCAGGTTCCATGAGGTTTGAAAGTAGCACTCTGTTTTTGACCTGATCCACAGTTTTGAATTCCTTAGTGCTTAGTGGCAGACAAGAGGCACAGAAAGGAAAGATATTTCTCAGAAAGGAAGAAAAGGTGTTTGTGCCAGTGTTTGAGATATGAAAGTATGAAATAAGCAATGATCTGCATATGCCAGATTCAGCTGAGTAGTAACTCTACAACTGCCTAATCCTATTTTGATTTCACTATATCTGTTTCAAAATGAATAGAATGGTAGTAAAATATGCTTAGCTTTGTCTGGAGATAGCATTATGAAGCATTTTTTACAGACCACATTTTTCTCATATTTAGTAGTATGTATAGATATATATTTATATATTTTTTGCTGTGATTGTGTTTTTAATGGAATACATATTTATTCTATCTTGTTTAACTCTTCTATGTTGAAAAGGATACACAGAACTTACAACTCTTTCATCAAGTCTCAGGTCACACTGATGAAAGGTCTGTAACCACTCCAACCCCAGAGCATTTGCCTTGATTATTTCATGTGTATTTGTCTTTAGGTGCTGCAACCACAACTAGAGAACTTCCAAGTCACTTTGGCTGTGTGAGTTGAATCATAGAATAATATAAAATGACTTCTATTCATGCGTTTGTGCTCACTGAAACATATGTACAGTAGTGACTAATGAATTAGTGAACATATTTGTTAGAAGCAGCTTAATAGGAAAATGTGTTTTGTTCTTGGAGGGGGGGAAGGCTATTACGAGGTTAGAAACTGTGAGAACCAACATTATTTCATTAATATAATGAGTGTTTTCCCTTTATACATATTTTTATTCTCAGATGTGGTGTTTTTAAATATTGAAGAATATTATGAGACTGATACATCAGGTCCCACTTTGTTAAATAAGCTTATTCGTGGCTGCCAGGAAAGGACATAAACATCTCTGAACATTTCTCATTATCTTGTGCCTTTAACAGTGTCTCTCAAGTCCTGTTAATTCAGGGATTGCTTAGTTTTTTGGAAAACTATCAATGGACCACCTTGTGCAGCACAGCTACAGGATTCAAATTCACAAAAAAACCTATAATGAAGCTAAGCTTTGAGTGTTCACTCACTTGCCTTTATCAAGAGTGTTTTGAGAATATTATTTCCTTTATTTCTGTGTTTCTTCTGCTTTACTGATTACCTAGAAAAAAATTTGCAGCTATTACTTTAGGTCACCATCTGATGTTTAATGGACTTCCTGTACTGTCAAAGACCGTGAAACACCTCTGCATGGTACCTAACACGAACCATTACTGGAGATGAGATCCTGGACCAAGAGAACCTTTGCTTGGAACAAAGAGGCAATTCAAATTCTCTTTAAGCAATTTAAGAATGCTAAACTGGTTAAAAACTATTTTATCAGTATATTACAGCTATCGACTTGTAAAAAGTCCTGTTTTGTAAGACACTGTCATTTTCACAGAAAATCTTAAAATAGATTCCAAAATCACATTTTACTCTGAACTGGCTCCACTGGAACAAAAACATGCTTCCAGGCTATATGCCATCATCCACGAGCATGGCTCAGCATCCTGACACTTCTGTGAGGCCGGCTTACAAGAAATGCAGAACTGCTGAGATGCTGAATTCTTTTCACAACACGAAATGTTTAGACTGCTAAGAAAAGAAAAAAAAAAAAAAAGGGAACTGGTGTGGGAGTGTGTGGGGAACTCCATATAGAAAGAGGAAGTATTGTGTGACTGATCAGGAAATGGGTACAAAGCATGTGTTTTGGTAGTATTTTCACTTGTTTTGGGGGCATTTCCATAGAGAACTGGAATCTGGCCCTGCATTTAGATATTACTTCACTCCAGAGTGAAAGGCAGGCACTAATTTGGAGAGAAACACACCAGCTGTCAGCCTTTGCACATAGCAACACGGCACAACAGCTGAAGGTAGGTCGCACAAACACAACATCCCACGGAAATAGCAGTGTTGTAGAGCCATTCTTGGCTGCAAGAATCACAAACAATGCTCTGACTTCTATAAAAAGAGAAGGCTATTTTCCAGGCTGTATTTTCTGAGAGGAGTTTGTTCTCTTTTACCTCCAAAAACTCTGGAATACGTCTGTGCTACAAAAACTCCGGGGAAATAGGCACGGCAGCAAGGTGCGAACACAATGAAAGCCCTTTCTGATCCTGCCTGCCAAGGCACTTCTTTACCATGCACAGATTTGACAGGATAGAAATTTAGCCCTCATCTTTCCATAAACATTGTCTGGTCTGAAGTACACTGCCAGCCCTTGTGATGTCAGGGCTGTTCACTCCTTTGGTTTTGTCACGTGATTATTTTTTCCAGAACCAAGAGAAGAATTCCAAAAATGTGACAGTTCTTCTTGTGTAAAGTGAAGTTCTGCTTATTCATTTTCTCTTGAGCAAGTTGCTGTTAATCAGATGTTTGCAGAGTTGTGGGAGGGTAGTGTACTGCCCTCAATGCAATGAAGTAATTTTTAAAGGAAGTCCTTGTATGGACAATTTGTTCATTGTTTTGGAAGATTTCAAATAGCATTTCCAGAAGGGCCAATTAAAATTCCAGATTTGATTCCCCTTACTAAGTCATTCCTCAGTCAGCTGGGAGGCAGAGAGGGGAGCTTGGGTATGCTGGCGCAAGTGAGCAGCACAGAAAGCTGAGACAAAATCCCTAACAGAGGATATTTTGGATCTTCCACTCCAGAACAGAAATGCAATTCTCCTGCAGAGTTATAAAGGGACTGAAATAAATGAAAGATATATTTCAAGGGCTGTCATCATAAAGCTCCTGAGCAACATGCTCAATGATGTAGAGTGGGACAATTATTTGGAGGACTCGTTTTGCCATTGGCTTTCCCCTCTCTGGAGAATGAAACTTCTTAGCTTAAATGATTTCAAACTTGACCCATCCCCCTTTGCTAAGTAGATCATATTAGTCTACATTTGTCCTGTATCACAGTGTAGCAAAAGTGTCATGGTGTAATTTCCTGCACTGCTCCCCTGGTCTTTGTCATGTCTTCTTTTTCAGCCTTGTTTTTCCCTCTGTCTTCTTTCCAACCTTTCCACTACTCCTTGGAGTAATCTTTTTGCCTTAATCTGCTTCTTCATTTCTCCTTCTACAGATGAAATGAAGCACACAAACCAGTGCTCTCTCAGGCCTTTCTTTCTTCCTAGCTGCATCACGTTGAAGCCAGCACTCTGAAAGCAACATCATCAGCTATAGTCACCTTCAGTGGAACATCATGAGTTCAAAGTCATCTTCAAAATTATTTCAAGTAAAAGAGATCATTTCTCATGGTTTTAACTCATAGGGCGAAGTCAAATAGGATGTGGAAAACGGGAGAGTTTTGGCCACCCACTTAGAGATGGACATTAAGAAACTGGAGGGAGCCAGAGTGGAGGGCTACTGGGTTGATCAGGGTTCTAGTGCACCATACCACTGAGGAGAGGCTGAAGAGCTGAGCTTGTGTAATCTGATGAGGAGGAGGCCAAAGGCAGTTGAACAGCAGCCTATGACTTCATGATCAACAGCTATGATGACACCAGAACCAAACTGTTCCCAGTGGTGACAGAAGGTGCAAGAAGAGGCAACAGCAGCAAGATGAGTGTTCAGCTTGGCCACTAGGAAACAAAATGCAATACTGGAGCGTAGTGCAGCCTGGGTACAGGCTGCTTTGAGAGCTGGAGGAAACCCTATCCCTGGAGGTTTCCAAGCCTTGATCAGACAAAAGCCACACTGACCTGCTCCAGCACTGATCATAGTCTGCCTTGGAGTGGGATGGGTGATCCACAGGGCCCCTCTAAATAGCACTAAAACACGACAAACATGTATTTATCCCCTCAAAACACTTAGTGAAGAGTTCTCTGTGCTTCCCTCAGTTAGCCAATCCCTCCTGAATGGGAAGAGGAAAATAATATTTTTTCTTTTTTTTAAGTGAAGGATCATATAAAGCAACTTGAACAGCTAAGGTAATTCTGGCATAAGTAGAATACCTCTAACTCTTGCTTTAAATGGGATACATCTCATGCAGGTATTGTCCCATCGGTTTTTCCTCCCTTTCAAAACCCTACATTTGTGGAAGTGCTAGAAGATGTGCAGGCAGAGCACAATGCTGAGAGCCCAGGAAACATGCCCAGCAGAGCAGAACCTGTACTTTCTGTTGTTAAAACTGTGTTGGGATTCTGACACATCTGTTATGTAGTAACAGACCTAGGAGGAAAAAGCTTGTGTGCATGGAGAAGTATCTCTATCCCCCATCCAGGCTGCTCTGGAGCTTGAAGGGTATCTATAGAGCCCAGGCCACGTAGGTCACCCTGTATTAGAATGTATACTCTCAGTTCTACAAACCAGTGCAGACACGGGTTTTTATTTTTAGGTAGACAAGTAGCCTTTTAGTTTTAGTGGGATGATTCACATCCATGCACTGATGTATATGTGTGCCTCTAGAATGAACATTCTTTATTTGTTGTTTCAATATTTATGTCTTTTCTCTGAGTTACTCTAATGAGATCTTTGTTCAATTTTTGTTTTTCCTGGGGCTGTCTACAGGCATCCAATGCTTTTTACAGGGCTGTGTTTCTTTTAAAGTTTCCAATTCCTTGGCATGAATAAATTCACTTTTTTTTTACTGTGATGCTTTAAATACTTTGTTTAGGACAGGTCGTAAGCCACAGTCTTGCATTCTCTTTTAACATACTTGCAATCTTATTTTTTGTCCAGCCACATTAAAAGCAACAGCAATTTTCCATCTGTTTTAATTTGCAGTAAATGAGTTTATGCTGCTGTGTTTTACACAGACAAGAGCTTGTCTTCTTCAGTAATTATTTCAAGACAATACTGTTTGAATGATGTGATAGACTAAATGAAAATGATAACATATCTCAGGTAAACTAAGTAAACTAAGTAATTTTCCTCAAATATATTAAATTCTGATTACAATAAAAGGGTTTTAATTCATTTCCCTCACCACTGAACTGATTCACAAATTGCCTTCTGAGAAGTACAGTGACAAAGCATATGTAAGTATCTACTTGAGACTACAGAGGATATCAAAGAGCATTGTGACTGTTGACATAATTTAAAATGAATCTATGCCAGTGACTGAGATCACATCCCTTAGTCCACAAATTCCTGAGAAGTGGGAAGATTTCCGAGGTTTTCAAACAGTCTTAGACATCAGTCATTGCTACTGTTTACATGGAAAAGTTTGAAACATAGTTTCTTCTCCACATGAACAGAAGTCTCTTGTCTCCTGTGCAGGAGCTGAAGAAGCAGAAGGTGTCCTTGAAGAAGCTTTCAACTCTTTCCTAAGGCAATCAGTCTAGGGACACCCTGCTCTCTGCCTAGGGCCTTGAAAGGTAATTAGGGGCTAATGCTTAGCAAGCCTTAGTTAGCCCTTCTCTCTTCTGAAACACCTCAGAGCACTTGCATTGGTGCGAAAAGAATTAAAAGTCTCCGCAGTCAGCCTGTTCTGTTACGGGGTCCATTCGTGCTGTGTGGTGGTAAGGGCTGATGGATTCCAGCATGCTGCTACATTACATTCTGCCTTGGTTAGGGTTCCCCTTTCCTGGACAAACCTCACTCATTGAGAAGTGCAGTCACACAGATTTCTTTGCAAAATGTATTGCAGAAAAATATAACACAGAGAAACCTTGGACCACCACGACAAAAGAAAAAAAAATTGTATTTTTTCCTTGTAAGGAAGCAACATAAGCACATGCCCACTGTCAAGGTCACTTTTACAAGCAACATCAAAAAAACCCAGAAAATTATAGCAACTTTTCCTGTGGGATCCTCACAGTATGACCTTTTAAATTAGTTTATTTCAATGTCTATAAAATTCAGAGCAATAGTTCTCCTTGGGCAGGAGTCAATCAATAGAAATGAACAACCAGGAGACTCCTGATACTCCTCTTCTGTGACACATTTTCCTAGAACTTCACCCTAATAATCTTGCAACAACCCATGCATTTGTGTTATTTATTGCTTAGCTGTGTGCATAACACACAAAAAGCTTGTAGATGATGGCCCCTGTACTGCTTTTCAAACATACGGTGCTCTCCTCTAAGGTCTTGCCAAAATGTGATCCCTGCTGGGGAAACAGGACCTCAAACATAATAAAGCCACAGTTTAGATACTGTCTGGAAGGGATACTGTGAAGGAAATGTTAGGGCAAGAGAAAAGGTCAGATCTGGATATAGTACCTCCTCATCACTCTGCTATTTTCTCCACTGGTGTTTTTTTCATCCTCTTGCCCTCCCTTACCTTCATCCTCCATAACTGCAGCAATGTAGCAGATCCTCTGGAAACCTCATCTAATGCCACACTCGGGAAGAAATCATCCAGAGTTCTGGTTTGGCCAATTTGGTGCTGACCTCCTTCACCATATGGTATAGTAGGTCAGGTGCCAGACTTTATATGGTATAGTATATATACCATATGGTATAGTAGGTCAGGTGCCAGACTTATAAATCAACAGAAAAAGATGCAAATTAAAAAAAAAAAAAAGTATTAAACCCCACAAATACTTAGTTCTGTGTTATATCTGAATGGGCTGTCCAGGAAAATGGACATCAAGGATTCCCTGCCACTGAATATCTCCAAGAATAAGTTAAACCCAGCTCATCCAGCCTTCCTTCATAGTCAAGGGAGAGAAAATGACACAGGTAGGGACTGATTCTTCTCCTCTTCAACCAGTTCTCCTGTAAGTCAGAAGAATGGTGTCTGTTCTTTGTCACAAAAACCAGTGACAACTGTGACAGCAGCACCCCCTTTGCAGCGGTCTGAATTCAGGTGAAACAATGGTTTTGGTTTTTATTTGAGAAAAATTCTTCAGAGCTACAGGTACTGGAAGCACAATTTTTCACAAAAAATTTAGAATGTGAAGTCATCACAGACCTTGCAAATTGCAGCATCTGAGTCGCCATGGAGTTCTGTTTCCTGCCTGACACCAGTGGCTCAAGGTTGACCTGCAGGGAAATCTGGAAGGACTTCTCATGCCTTCAATCTGGACTGTTACATTTCTTTTTTAGTGCAAGTTCAGTATGACACATAGAGAGACATGTATATTAACTGCAATTAAGCTTTATTAGACCTTTGATCTGCTACCATGTTGTAGTGTATAAATGAATGCATTAAAAGAAAAATCAAATGTAAAATAATTCTCTTCTGTAAGTTGCAAAGCTGAATTTCAAGCTGTGCCTTTAGAGCACCTTCATCACATTTTTAATCGAGCTAGCTTTTGTGTCAGGAAATAGGGCTTT
This sequence comes from Corvus brachyrhynchos, assembly GCF_000691975.1. Classification (NCBI taxonomy): domain Eukaryota; kingdom Metazoa; phylum Chordata; class Aves; order Passeriformes; family Corvidae; genus Corvus; species Corvus brachyrhynchos. The sequence continues at coordinate 18,524,361 of NW_008239110.1, forward strand.
GTTGGAAAAGATAAGGGAAAAGTAGAAAAAAAGCTGATGTTTCATTAAACTGAGAGATGCCATGGGCATGAAATTGTAATCTTTACATTTGGCAGTTGTGCCCTGGCAGAACAGCCCTTAAACTTCAACTACTCTGGGACGAGGTCCCAGATTAGCAAACCGTGAGCACTTTTTCTGCTTTAACTGAAATTAGCCTGGATACCCAATTAACATGGGTAAGAAAAGAACAGCTAGCATCCCCATCTCATCACCACTGCCAAGAAGTGGTCCCTAAATACTGTATTTTTAACTGGGTCATTTCCCAGATGGGGCTCCACATGTAGCCAGCTGTGGACTAAACTGAGAAGACAATAACTTGGTAGTGAAGAGAGTGCAGGAGCGAGCAAAAGGACATTGAGAGCCCTCCCACTGCACACATAGCTCGTAGCGGGGTAATCACTGGCCTAGTGCACTTCAGGCAGAAGAAAACACCACTCAAATGAGTTAAATCAGCTTCCCTGTGTGGACTACCATATTTTTTTAAAAAGAATCTGTTATAGCTATAGCTACCACTGCTTAGGAATCAGTGTAATTTGCAGCATTCACACACTACCGTGAGATCTCATGACTGAGTGAGCATATTAAGATAATTGAATGTATTTCTAAACTTGTTTCATAAAAGTTTATCATCTAGATCAGGATTTAATGTCTATGCATAGAAGCCAAGACTGGTTATAGGTCAGGGGAATTAACCAAGACCATTAAGTATTTGAAATCAAAGCAAGGAAGTGAAAGATTTCCTCCTAATGGGGACAGAGGCTTCTGGGATTTTTCCCAGGGGGGCAGTTGCAAAAATGGCAAAAAAAGCAGGAAAAAAATCACCCAAACATCCAAGTGAAATCTGCCTCAGGATCAGACATCTACTGTCATGTTAGGAGCAGTTTATGTTTACTGGGACATTTGCGCTGTGTCGTCACAGCATTTTTAGGGGTAGTTTTTTCTTGGTTTAAATGTACTTCTGACATGTCATCTAACCACAATACCAACAATCCAAGTTAATCTGGTATACTTTTCATTTGTAAATAATATCTAAGCTTATTATTAGGCAAAGGGAAACAAAGACAAAGCACACAAAAAAAATCCACATCCCTCTAAAAAACAAAACTCCAAGATAAAAAGGAGATGGAGTAAGAAGAATGCACGTGAGCTCAACATATTCAATTTAATCTATCTATGCCAAAACTACTGAGGCTCCTCTTTGTGCACAGCTTAGTTCTCCTGCATACAGACCAGGGGTCACTGAGTGGCCACTTTTGCCCTCAGATGCATTCAGAGGACTCTAGCTATAGCTAACAAGAGCTCTGCTCACACAGCAGGTCAATGCTGAAACGTGTCTGACAGCTTATTAAACAGATCTGCTAGAATTCTGTTATTTCTCCTCATTATGCCATTGCATAATTCCTCTGGAGCCTTTGTGCTGCACATTGTGCGCTGAGGCCATGCATGCAAGTGCGGTTGTTGTTGTTTTCGCCCAGCAAACACTCCGCGGGTGAGAGCCTGCGTCTCACTTTGACATGAAAAACATCCTTCAATTAGGCTTGGCTTGGAGACAAAGCACTTCAGCCCAGAATAAAGGCACATCAGAAGCAGAGCACGCTGCCTGCTCAGCCCCGCTGCCCGCCCTGCAGCACACCACCCGTACCTGTGTCCTCCCCACCCCAGAGGGTCCTGGGCTCCGGCTTGGGCAGCAAATCTCCTTTGCTCTGGGGCTCCTTCATCTGAAAAACACAGAAGGAAACATCAGGTCATGAGAGCTTCCTATTGAGGTGGGTTTTGCTTTACAGCACTTAAGACCAAAATTATTTTCCATCCAAAGTGCATATTTCAGGCAACAGTGCAAGGCCCCTCTCCAGCTGTTTCTATAATCAGGGGCAAACTTACGAGGTGTGAGGTACTGCGATCTTTCAGAAAAGAAAAGGGCCCTGTGAGTCACTGTATTTTGAATTGCATTTTTCCATTTAAAGTATGTGTGTTGATTTTATACCACAGACCAGATGGTCCAGCCCCATTCTCCTGCCTTGGCCCTGCAGAGGTAGGGGAAGGGAAAGGAAATGGTGGACAGGGACCCAGAGGGTCTGTCTCCTGGTATGGAACCGTTTGCAGAGAGCAACTTTGCCTGCTTTCATTCACAGCAGGGACAACTTTAACAGAGGTGGGATTTGGTGTAGGGGATGCACAGGTGTAATCCTTTCACATATCCTTGGGATATCGCCAATGTGGAAGCCACAGACGCATGTTTCCCTTCCTGATTAACACTTCATCCTCATCCCTGCTATTGCAGTACATCTAACTTCTTGCCCTCTAGACCTCTCTTACTCACACATGAGGTTTGAATCAGAGCTAGGCAAGAATTTTGAGAACTAGGGGTGTGACTGTCCTCTGACACCACTTTGATAAAAACTCTGGCCTCAGTGGTGCTGTTTCGGGGTGATAAACTGAGTGGGAGGGTGAAGTCAGTCAGCAGGATTACACCTTTGCTAACCTTATCTATCCCAAAGTACTTTCCAGGCTCTCCATCCTACTGAAACGCTGCATCCAGCATTAGCATGGGAAGCAGCAGTCAAACAGCAATTAAGGTGCTGCAGAAGAACAAGGTGAAGAACTCCCACTGGAATTTTGGCTTTTGGTAGAGTTCTGGTGTCCAAAAACAGGAGAAATTTTCTTGTTAGCATCAAAACTTAAACATTTCTTCATAGAAATGCACTTTTCTCAAAGTCTGCAGTCCTGATTGATTAAGGAGTTTGTCAGTGTGGGTCTGGAACTCTGGTGGGTCGCTCATGTAGTGTTTTCAACTGTCCTGTTCTTTGTAGTGTTAGTTTTAGAAATACTTTCATCACAAAGAGTCACAACTCAAATGGCACTTCCCTCCCATTACACACACTCTAGACAGGTGTGAAGCTGTCTGGAGGATGCACAGGATTGCAAAACATTTAAAAAGTGGCTCACTCTTCTGATTGCATATTTCTGATTATCTTATTTCATAAGATTAAGCACATGACAAATAATATGGAAGAAAATGGCATTCAGGACAGCCACTGTTCTGGCTACTGTAAAACTCCTTGATTAAAGAACCAGAGGGACTGTGGGAAAGAAGCAGCACAGAAATAGAAAGTAAGTGTAGGATGAAGGGAGAGAAGGAGAGAAACTTTGATGCATTCCAGGCAGAACTGTGATAATGCCCAGAAAAAATGCAAGCTCAGAAAACGCAGGGAAAAGCATTTAAGAGAAAGCACATGGATCTGCATTTACAGAAAAGCACATCTTTATGTATGTACAAAACAATATAAATGCCAAAGCCACTGCGTCAGAGACAGAAGTGTTGTGTCCACAACGCCCATGAGAAATACAATTCAGACTTCGGGTGCTGCGAACCCTCAACTCTGTTACTTAATGGAGTCCAGTAAAAGTGGAAACTCTTGGCTACCCTGCCATGAGATGAGAGGCATCGCTATCACAGTTTGCAAAGATAAAATCTGGGAAGTTGTACAGACGGGCCACATGGAAAGACTCCCAAGGAAGCAAATTTGTGCTAAACAGGTACTAAAGAGGAGCAGAGCAGAAGAAGAACAGTGCACTAAGACCAATGACCCCCTGGAGGATCATGCACATCTCTCCCTCACCTCATGCACACACAGTGTCCTGCATGTGCAAGCAAAGGCAGTTGGGGCTTTTATCAAGGGACCTGGATCAGCAGTGTGTTCATCAAACAGGAGCGGCACTGGGTGAGAGTGAAGGCACGCATTTGTACCTGCTGACAGAAGGAGGGTTCACAGCAGACACTGACACTGCAGCAGCATCACCCTTGTGTGTCTCATCACAGGTTAATGCCAGGAAGTCACAGAGCGGACAACAACCTGACTGCACTCCAGAGTTTGCCAATCTGCAGGACCACAGCCAGTAACATTTCTGTATTCCACGGCAGGGATGGAAGGTAAAAGAATTAAATTAGTGAAACCCCGAGAACACCAGGTGCAGAAGTGACACAAATGGGCAGGAAACCTAGTTTGAAATAGCTTGTGGAACTCCTTTAGCACTAAGTGTGCCCACTTTAATTGTATATTATATTGCTAACAGTTACATCCATTTCAATAATTTTGTAATTTGCTTTTTTTCTCCTTTAATTTCTTCACAATTATCTGTATGTACAGCGGCACTTCAGTCACACCTTCCATTTTTATGTCTGTGCTTCCATTTCAATTGAGGTTCTTAAAACCTGAGGCCTCCTTAAGAAGAGCCCACTTGTTAATGTATGCAGAATTTTTCTTTTGTATGTTTTCCTGGATTATGTTTACATACTACCAATTCAGTCGTTCAATTCTATAACAGTTACACTGAAGAAGTTTTTTTTCATTTTTGGCAGTCAAATCCTTACCACGGTGCTTGTAAAATGCTGGATTAAGTCTGTTTCCTAGCTGACATTGCCCAAGCTTAAAGTTCAGTGAGGGGAAAAGAGACAAGAAATTTAATGCAAGTGGCCAAGTCTTTGTGCTAGCTGAGTACACATAAGCCACAGCAGATAAGACCTCAGCAGATCAAATACTTTAAAATAATACCCATACACTAGTGACTCAGTATATTAACCAGCACATTTTTCATACCACAAAGCAGAACTTTTCCCTTCCCACATTTCTTGTACTCCAATAATGTGACCGTGAAAGACCAACTGCCCAGGTGAGAGGGACTGCTCCCACTAAGCCTTGCCCTAGGAATCAGCTGTGGAACACTACATCCTTCGATTTGCAAGGGGTAAACCATGTTGGAGGCTCTTTCTCTGAAGCAGAGTTTAACAGCACTAGACTATGTTTTGAGTTTTCTCCTATCTCAGTGTCACTGGAAGAAGATAAAGGGAAGTAGAAGTCAGAAGTTCATATGTCAGTGCAAGCAACACTTAACTTGAAGTACCGATTTTGGCTAACATTCAGTGCTTTGTATATCTTGGGCAAATATGCCATTAATTGCATGATCCTGCTTTTTCTTGTTTTAGAAAGTAAAAGGATGGCAGCCTTTATAAATGTTTAATAAAATAGCAACTGCATCACTTCCTTCTCTGCTCGTTTTAACCCAGGCACACAGTTCTCTTCAGCTGTAATGTGTCTTGTTGTGTCCTCAGCCTGGAGACCACCCCTAAAAGAAAGACTGGGAAAGAGACAGGGTAGGCAGACTAGCTACCCGTTCTTGGTGTGGGACAAGGAATGGGAAAGGCTGTTGAAATTCAAATACTTCATGAGATACTCTGAAAAAGCTCATCTTTCCCATGGCATCCAATATGGGAAAGGTTAAGGGCATCCAGACATTCATACAAGTGTCTCTGTGGCTAGACAGAGTTGAGCTGTTCAGTCTGGAGAAGTGAAAGCTTTGAGGAAACCTTATAGAAGCTTTCAGTACATAAAGGGGGCCAACAGGAAGACTGGAGAGGGACTTTTTACAAGTGCATGTACTGACAGGACAAGGGGAAATGGCTTTAAACTGGAAGAGGGTAGGTTTACATTGGATATTAGCAACAAATTCTTTACTGTGGGTGTGTTGAGGCACTGGAACAGGTTGCCCAGAGAAGTTGTGGATGCCCCATCCCTGGAAGTGTTTGAGACCAGGCTGGATAGGGCCCCAAGCAACCTGGTCTAGTGGAAGGTGTCCCTCCCCATCGCAGGGGAGTTGGAACTAAATGATCTTTAAGGTCTCTTCCTGCCCAAACTACCCTATGATTCTGTGGTTGCAGGAGCCCCAAAGGAGCTGAGACCTGGGGAAATTGCTTCCTCCTTTGCTGTGGTGTGGGGTCCACATTCCTTCACTGCACACAGCAAGGTATCAGGGGTGGAGAGCACCAAAAAATGGGAAAGAAGATCGTTTAAAGAAGACATGTTATTCTCTCAAAACAATGTTAGCAAGGCAGGTAGCACTTCTGGTCTAGAAGTGACCTGTGACTCTAACGCATGTGCTTGTAGAGGGATTGCTGCTGCTTAGCTTTCAGCTAGTTCCCACCTGCTCTGCTGACCCAAGAGCCAGAGAAATGTGGTTTACAAAGGCAGTTTCAACTCTGAAGCCTAATTTACACATCAACTTTGTTAATTATTTCATTGCTATACATCTTAACAGCAAGAGCTCATTATTGGCTGCATATTCTGTTCACTTGAAAGAACATCAATACCAACAGTGGAAGCAGAATATATTATCTAGACTAAATACCACAGCCACTTTGTATTAGAAAGAAAAGATGTTGCTCATAGATACAAAATGATACTCATTTATTAAACTGTCTGCTTTCACTGCTGTTTTCTGGAGTCCTGTAGAGGACCTACCTTATTCAGCAAGACATAGCCTGGGAATCCAGCATATTTTTGCCAGTGGGGTGACAATGAATATCCTGGTTTTGCTTGAGGTTATCAATTGTACAAATAAGTCACTGAATCTTTTATGACAGTTAGCATATTCTGATTTACAGCTTAATTCCTGTAGACAATCTCTTCCAATGACAAAAACATCAGAAAGTGACAGGGCCAAGCATGCATTAGCCCTGTGTGTTTGTGAAACATTCACCTAAAGTTAAAACATTCATAAAGTTGGTGGCTAAAATTTCTACAATCAGTCATAACAGCCAGTTACCCATTGAAATGAATGGGAGTCATCCATACTTCTCTTGACATGACGACTTCAGCACTCCTGAAGTCTCAGTGGTGTTACCTGAGTAAAGGTCCAAAACATCTGCCAAGACCACCATCACCAGGCCTAGCGCCCAGGAAGGGCTGTCACCACTGCTGGTGACCACAGTCATCTGCAGCTTCTAAAATGAGAATAGACTGGATGTCCCCATGCTGGTGTCCAAAGCAAGAACCCCAGGTGAGTCTGGAATCTGAGGTTGGCTAGATCAGCACATGGCTCCTGTAGCTTCTTACTGGCAGGTTCTCCCAACCTTCCTATGAAAGAATATTCAGAGGTTTACATAGCTGTTCTAAAAATTGTGAAAAGTCTAAGTTCTTCCCATGGGTGGAAAAAGCGGTGGTGCAGATTTCCATAAACCAGCCATGACTTGGACTGGGTTTGATTGTGCTGCATCACAGGGCCATAATTAAAAGCCATAACTAAGTGAGCTGCAAGGTGAGAGAAAGCCATTTCATGTGCTGCAATGCTGTTTCTCCAAGCTCTGTGTTGCTCCACACAATACTCTGCATCCTTGGACACCATCTCTGCAAAGGGTGCCAGTCCTGGGTACAGCGAGCTGCAGGCGCTCATAGTTTCAGGCACAGCTCCCCGGGCTATTACTACCATAAACACACAACACAGAGCAGCAAAGGCAGAGGTGTCTTTATTTATCTCTCAGGAGAAGAGGGTTTTCTATCTTAGCAAAATACATTTTTTTTTGTCTGTGGGACAGCCACAATATAGATACGCCAGTGGGATCTGAAGGATGCTCTTCCATGAAGAATCACCAAGACTGAAAACAATAATGTTCTTCAACTGCGTTACTGATTTATTCAAATAATTTCCTGCCATATCTTTGCTAAATAACAAAAAAGCACTCGGTGGTGCTGTTAATTATCGGAAAATATGTCCTCCTTTCATTAAAGCAATCTTACAATCAGATAGCAACTTTAATTTTCAATAAATATCAGGCTTTTGCCTCGACGTTTTGAGAAACCTTATTATTTGTGGCAATGTTTTGTTCAGTTAAGATTGTCAGGGAAGGGAGAAACACATATTATTGGTGGACTAAAAACTAAGTTAAAGCAGAGCACGAAGATCTAATAGCATAACTAGATGCATAAGATATTGTAAAACTTGCTGCTAATCTGTTCAGGTTCAAGCTATTTGGAGTAGCTCACATCTAACCTGCAAAAACATAATGACATAACCCTCTTCCAGAGGTTGCTTGACCATTGCCAGGGGACAGAAGATGCATTTTTCTGCAGAAGGACATATTTGGCACTGGGTTAACTGTGTTTTTGAACCAAAGACCTTATCCTAGCCTAAAGCCAAGCTCAGGGACATGACTGAACATTCTATGAATCAGAGCTTTTATGATTCATTGCCTTCAACAGCGTAAACCAGAGCTGTATTTGATGATGCTGGGAACCAGATCAGTTTGAATGGGACTGGTTGGTGTAACAGGAGGGGGGACTGTGTTGTGCTTCACAGGACAGGGTCCCAGGGACAATGAAACTGCAAACCTGCAGTGCAGTGTAAATGCTGCGTCAAACAGCAATTCATTATGAATGTACAGCATGCTGTAGCTATATCACCTGTTCAGTTAGTGAAGGAATCCTTCCTCCCGACAAAACAAAGTCATGGAACAAGCAGAAGTGAAAATCAGCACTTTTCTTACCTACACTTACATGAAATTTCACCAGTGCTTTTTCTACAGTAGAACTACACGAATCCAAACAATGCATATAAATGTTATTTGGATTGATCATTATAAAGCAGCCAATGGCTTTATTTATGCCAAGTGGTGGAAGTAAGAGAGCATTGAATGGAACATTTTTTTAAAGCTACATTTTTCTCTTTTAGTTTAAAAATTCATTAAAGCCAGAATATGAGATCCAAGGTTTCTAGCCTCAGATTTTGAAAGAGTTTGAATTTGGGTTCAGATTCATATCTGTGTTTTGTTCCATGGGACTGAATAGGAATCTTGAGACCAGACAATGCTGAATGGAGAGGAAATTCAGGTACATGACTGTAGATTTGGAAGTAGATGATACAAGGATCTTGCCTAATATTCTGCATAATGTGGCTATGGAATCTTGCCATATTTATTGCTACCTCACCCCCCTCACCTCTGGCATTTAATGTCTGATTTGGACTTCAGGATTTCCAGCGATGTAAAATCCACCTTTCCTTATATGAGTTATTTGTTCAACATTTTTTTCACTTTTTTTCCTACTGATTGCTTTTGCTTGATCTTCCAGTCTTGCTTTTATATCTTTTCTTTGAAGAGCTTTGTGTTACAAGTAGCTGCTTCACCAGGGAGATATTTGTAGGCCACAGTCAAGTTGCCTCTCAAATTCATTTTTAATGGAGTCATCATGGCCCTCTCATCCAGGGTTAAGCAATCTTGCATTTGACACAAGGAAAAACACACACAGTTCCTACAAACTAGCAAACAGAGCTATAAATTTGAGTCCTTCCAGTTGACTCACAATAACACGTACCTATATCCTAAATCAAGTTCGTAAAAAAACCCCCAACCTTTAATTAACATTGGTTGTGTTTTCCAAAATAAGGTGTAATAGAAACAGAAAACATATCTAGACTATCAAAAAAATGGGATTTATTGCCATTTTTCCTTTTTTATGTAGTCTTAAGGAGGTCAACCTAAAGACTGCAGTTTAACTATCACAATGCCTTCTAGACTATATCCTCACTCTGTCCTGGGCACTAGTAGAGAAAACTAGATGCAATATTGTTTTGTTCTGTATTTTTCTATATGTGGCAAGAAATTAAAGCAGTGACTGCTCATGCAGTGATGTATGCCTTCCATGAGCCAGAGAAAATTGATAATATGTGGCATCTTGAAGTACTGAGCCAAAGGATTAATTATCTCAATTTTACAGAGGAAAATCTAAGTAACAAAGAGTTTGAAGATTTGTTCAAACTCAAATCTCAGTTCAAAGAATCTGGAATAGGCTTTAGTTTCCAATCCTCCAATTAATTTTCGTGATGAAGTGATATCCCCTAATACATTCTTACATAAGTATGACAGTCAATTTACACATACAGTGGGGTTTATACCAGTGGAGAAGCCCTTTCTCTCTGTGTATTTTCTTGATGCTCATCAAGAACTTGGGAATCATTTTTCCAAGGCTTCCAGTTCTGCCATATATTCAGATACAAAGGGACTGAACTCAGTTAAGTGAGACAGTGGATCTGAAAGTCTTCCAACAGGACTAATAAGCTTTCAAAACCTCACATATATAGGATTTGCTCAGAAAAGGGTGAATTACTCAAGAAAAGGGCTAAATTTGTTCCTGAATTATTTGTTTTGTTGCAGCACAGCTCCAGACCTTGGCAACTTGGTGAGAGGAGGTGAAGGATAATGGCTCTGATGTGTGCAGGGTCCACCCTGAGCCAGCTGAGATTTACAGCTGTTGAGAGAATCAGAAGGAATTTATCTGAGGGGTTCTGTGAGACCTATATGTTCTCCTGGTAGTAGCCAGGTGTCCTGTTCCACCTTAAATGCCGCCATAGCCTAAGCCCTCTTGTGTCCCCTAGCCCTGTGCAATGTCTATGCTGGCAGTGATGGGGAGCTCTCTACAGTCGTCTCTGTCCCTGTGTACAAGGATGCTTGTCTGGAACACAAACTTATTTGTACAGGAAGAGGGGCAGATATGCTTGACTGAAAACAGAAGGTGAGGCTGAAGGAGGAGCAGATGACTACCTGGACCCACCAGTAGCAAGTGCATGGTGCACTCACCAAATGCCCTGCTTCATCGAGACTTCCACTGCCACTGCCTGAGATGTACATATCCTGAGGAAGCCAATGTCACTTGCTCTAGGGACAGCTTCAATATCCTACTGACTGGGAAGTGTTGATATTTTCATAGTACTGCAGTTCTGTACTGTGACAGCAAGGTCAAGAACATATTATTACAAGAGAAGATTGTCTACTATACTTAGGTTTGACCCTTTCTGTTTAAAGTGCCTGATCATTCTCCATTTCATATTCCCTGCTAAGGAATCATTTGACCTGAAAATGAAAAGGAAATGAGGCTTAGAAGCAAAATGTTTTTTGGAGAGTCATTGTCTACCTATGCTATACTTAAAATCATATTTCCATTAATTTCTGACAACTCAGTGACATAGTGAGGAAATAATCTTGTTCTCTGTTTAAAACAATGAAAAATCTCACTCTGTCTTCAGGAGACAAATATCTGCAGGGAAAGAAAGCAAATTAGCAAAATCTGTACTTTTTTACTTAGGTTCATTTATGGTTGCAATGGTTGAATGCTGAGAGGAAGAAATGAAGCAAAGCTGTATATGGAACAAAAATGGGTGTCTAAATAATGCCATTGTTGTATGCTGTGTGAGTGCAAAACTTGAAATGTAATTATATGCAACTATGACAAGCCCGTGTTATTCTACACCCATATTTTGCAAGAGGTGGTGGAGGTGGAGTGATGCTGCCCTGATAATGAGGACAGTGATTGTTATTTGCCATTTAGAAACAGGTATAGACACTGAAAATACTTAAATGGATAGGTTACTGCTATGTCAGGGGTATGATTAGCTCTTATCAGTGGGTTTCTTCTGGCTCTGCTGACAGGAAAAAAAAGAGGCTGGGTCACTCATGCAAGTTAGCATGCAACACATGCCCACTGCATTGAAGCCAGTCACAGAGGTATCCCCCACCTGCCTAACAATGGCTCTGTCCTGAGGAAGCCCCCAGCACTGGGGAGAGTAACAGCATGGTGACCACCAAAGCATTTCTGACATCCTTTGAGTGGCTTCAGTATGGGCTCACCCACTGTCAACAGTACTGGGATCATTTTCCAACACTTCCCTACGACTGGCTGTCAAGGCAGCTTAGGTGTCCAGTCCTATCCCTCTCTGCTTTTGCTGTCAGCCACCCTAGGTACAATACAACTTGTATGTCAGTATAAACATACATGTTGGCATTAAGACATGACTTTGGGATAGTGTTGGTGTAAAAAACCTCTAAAACTTCATTCTACCCAAGAAATAAATTGAGGGACTTAAGCCATAAAGTTCTATATGAACATAATTCTTATCTGGATGGATGTTTTTTACACTGATCAGCCACACAGCAATATCCAGTTTGGCTGAAACCTGGTTTAAATCACACTTAAACCAAATTTCTTTCCTCCAGTTGCAATCCACAATACAGGTTCTAAGGAATGAATGAGTAGGGCCTGTATGGTCCTTGCTGTCTGGCTTTGCATTTGCGAACAGTCTTAGCTCTGAACATTTGACAGTTTGATATTTGATGCTGTCATCATTAACAAGACGTGATCTTGCACAAAAGGGCTGGCCAAAGGTTCAGCATAAAATACCCGACGACTCTCATGTCCACTGAGCATATATGTTGGTCCTTAGTCTCTGCTGCTGTGAACTGTCTCTAGCCATGTGTTTTGAGAGGTAAGGGAAGAAAAAGGTATATTTCACTGCTTATTTCAAATCATAAAAGCACCAAAACAAGACTTCTGGATGTGTTAATACTTTCTCTTCCAATTCACTTTATGTCTAGTCATAGCAGCAAGAAAAATGGGATTTGTTAAAAGGGAAAAGATTTAACACACTTTTAAGTGTCAACAGTCATTGCAACTCTGAAAGGCAGTCGCTCCTTTTTTCACAGCACAAGTATTTGCTTGCATTTAGTTACCTAATCAGATATGAGAATGCTGGTTCATAGCTACAGATCTCTCTGGAGAAAGTTCCCACTTGTGGTTAAAGAGTCAGAGATTCAGTTTTTCCATTCCTCCAAAAGATTTATTCATCATGCAGGTCTTTTTCTTTCCAGCTGCCCACAAAACTTCAAAGCGGATGTAGTATAACCAGTGGTCCATCATTATCACTAAGACCATCAGCAGGATTAATTGATTTATAAATTGTGGCTTTGGTCCAAGAAGACCCTATGCTTCCCCCTCAAAGAAATTGAAGCAGCATTCTTAGTGAAATGATAGCATATGATTCCAACCCACCCAAAACTGGCAACAATCAAGCTAGAGCCAAACAGATTTTGAGGTTGTGACAGAATTGAGCAAGTCTGTTTCTATCAGCCTCACCACAAGACTGCTGCCAAGACACCGAAAATTCAAAACTCAGCATACACATCAGTTTCACTGAAAGAAAAATAATATTGACAAATGTTCTATGAAGGCACCAGACCCTTTTCCCCTCCCCAAAACACTTTTGCAAAACTTAGAAAGGAACAACAACCTCTGAAGATCTGCTGACAGCTCATAAAGGAAGCTGTATGGGGTTATATATCTGCAAATATTCCTAAAGGTCTTATTTCCACGCTTCTCAGTATTGCTGGAGTGAAATGTAAGGAAGAATCAGGCTGCTAATGGCATCCATGGCAGTGATACAATCTGAGTTTTGCAGCAACAGGTTTGGAGAGTGTCCAAATTGCCTTTTTCTTGTGCTCCTCCAATTATAGACTGGGGCAAGCGTAGGTTCAGTACAGACTTCAGCATGTGCTAATGCGGTAAAAACACAGATTCACAGACTACAGCAGCAATTCCATAGCTGTAAGAGGCCAAAGGGGCCAAAGATTACAATCACTGCCACCACGGACAAGCCTGGAAGGACAAGGAGGGGCCAGATCTGTGGTTAGAGTGTCTTCTGAATTGAGTGTGAAATGCCCCTCCAAATGCAGGCAAAACCTTGAAATGAAGTGGCTGTAAGTAGTGCAGAAAATGACAGGTTTGCGGTTGAGTTTCGTCTTCCAGTTGTGCCTATAATGCAGCAAGTACAAGAGGCACATTTTGACCGAGGAACTACCTGAGCATAAAAATCTTTTACGTATGTCTTCTATTTCCAGTTCCTGATATTCAGAGTCCACCCAAAACTGTAGAGTGTGGAAAGTATTAAGCAGTGCTTTATCAGAGTGGAAAGTTACTCTGCAGTTCATGTGTGAAGTGACATCCTGAATATGCAATGTGCTCAAACAGCCACACAACCTGTGGTAAGAACTTCACTTTGCTGCACCGTTATGTCATCCCTGTTTCACGTGGCTTTTGGAAATTGATGTGGTCACAAAACTCTGGTCTGCTTGCACATGGGGCATGTATGTTCTGCAGATCACACTGGATAACACAGTACTGGCAGAAGTTTTTCTATCTCTTCCTCAGGACAAGATTGCATTGATCAAAGTTGAAGAATTTGAAAATCCCTCCCAGGCAGTTGCTTCATTATCTAGCCAGAATGTGAACCAAAATAAGACAGTGAAAACTAGCAATAACTATGTAACTTCACTGTAGAGCAGAAGTTCCCTTCTCATCATATTGCCTTGTGTGCTCCTAGAGAGGGGAGCACTTCCTTTTAAAAACTGTTATCCCTGAAGGTCACTGCTGAGTAGCTTCAATTTTGAGAAATAATGAGCAAGAGTTCCTAGAGGTATTGCCGGCTCTGAGTGCCACAGTTTCTGAGATCCTGGCCTGAGCCCTGCACTGGTCCCTGGCATATGAGGGGCCTTTCTTACTTTCTGCAAAGTTATTAAAGAATAGCTCAGTGCCTGTGCATTCAAGAAGCAAAGCACCTAACACTGCTGGTCACTTCTGACAACTTTGTCAGTATCAATGCTTATAATCAATCCAAATGTTGATATTAAATGCTATTTTGACACATTAGTAATATAATAAGCATAGTTAGCTGACATGCTGAATTTGAAAAACAAAAGCCACCCTCAGAGTCAGCTGGAACTGAAAACTTTGTAACATTTCAGTGATGCATGGGGAAGCAAAACTAAACAGAAAAATTCTGGACTTCCAATTCTGACAAAAACAACTGATGATTGAAGTACACAGATGTCCGAAATTCTTCCAGTTATAGTAGTCGGATTTTAAAGATACTTTTCTTTTCAGATATATGATATTTATCTTGACAGAGTTTACTCAACAGTTTCATTGTTCCATGTGTTTCCCTTTGGTGCTTTGAAAAGAAAGCTAGTTTGTTCTTTTCATCTGTAGCCATTCCCTCAGTAGCTGTCATTTACTATGTAGAAAAAAGGATTGTGTTGTATTTCTGTATGCATTTGGCTTTGCGTGTAGCTATATTTTTCTTTCAGTAAATGTATCTTGGGGCTTGGGGAATTGTTTTGATGAAAGGACTGCTTTTTAAGCCAAAATATCTTTATCTCTCAATGAGCCTCAGCTCCTGCAGGCTAGATTAAAAAAAACAATCCTTAAGAAACCAAACATCGTCATCTTAATAAATGCTGGCTTTTAGACATCAGCCTTCTAGGTATAATCTGTAACTCTAAGTTTATAGGAACCTCTGCAGGTACCTGTTTAGCAGCACTAGGAGCTTCATAGTAAGAGTAACAACAGCCAATATCTTGACAATAGAGGGAAAAATGTTAGCATCAGCTATCTAACTCCTGCCTTTCAAGAGTGACTTTTGAAGAGCTTCTCAAGGGCATTAATCCCTGTTTGTATCTAATAGACCAAGCCTGTCAACAAATGCTCCAATTTTGACAGGTCTTTCCAACCTGTAGAAATCAGATCTCTTTCTCCTGCCTTCCACGAGTCTGCTTGAAATCGAGGTGAATCCCCGATGGCAAATCTTGGCCACTCTCAAGAATCAGACCTTTAGGAAGCAGGCAGGAGCTGTAACTTTCCTTCTCACCTGCACTTCAACCTGCAACCCCTTAATACCCAAATAAGGGGTCTCAGGAAGGCTGCCCAGGGTTCAAGCAAGCTTCAAGGTTTTGTGTGTGCTCTTAGAGAGGGATGCAGCTGCAAAAGGAGGCATTCACAGCATCTTCCATTTTCACCTGGACAAGCTTATTGCCGAGTAGTAGTTAGAATATGCTTTGGGAGTAGGGAGGTGCTTGTCTTCCCCACCTAACAGATTTGACAGTTATCTAAATTGTAGTCCTCAGATTTCCACTTCACACTTTCAGTAATAATATGCCGGAGGTACTCCCTCTCAGCAGCTCTTCTTATCTTTCAAGGGCAAGAGTGGGTCCTACTACATTCTCTTTAAGACCATTCTTAATGCCTATGGGAAATACAGCTAACCTCTTTTTGTCTTTTCTATTTGCTTGCTCAGCACTGTTCTGAAGCACTTAAATGTGTGCAAGACTTCAGCATGTAACTGTAGGCAACAGATGTTATCAGGTACTGCCACATCACTTGTCAAATGTTTATTGGAATTAATACATTTGTGTTTTGTTTTGGTTTTACTTCTGTCTGTAAGTCCACTTATCTGCAAAAAAATTCTTAGTTTCACAGGAAAGCAAAACCCCACATGGTTTCATATGACAGCTCACAGCTAAGGATTTCTTGATTAGAAGGTTTAGATATATTTTCAGTTCCTTTAAACTGGCATTTCTAATCTTTGGAAATCCCATGGGCCTGACTCCTTCTTCCAGACTCATACGCCTTTTATAGAAATCAGATGGGATGACACCCACCCCATAATCCCCCTGAGCTCTGTCTCAGAAAATTTTAAATTTTTTTGCCCTATAAAATGAATTCTCCAACTTATGCAAAACTACCACGGGATGTTAAAAACAGTAATGTCTTTTCCAGTAAGGCTCCAAAATAATTTTGAGAGAGTGTGACTGTTTTGAGTCTGAGCAGGGTGGGGTTTTTTTTGTTTCAATGGTAAATGTTAATATGGTGTGATGCAATACAGGCCAAGTTTTTGTGCAGCTGCACTGCTGCTTTGGGAATAATTATTTTTCCATTAATGCAAGTGGTCAAAAGATTTGATTTATCATGCATCCGTCAAATCCAGAGAGTGCATTACAGAAACTCTTAGAACATCCTGAACTGACTATTCAGAGGGGTGAAAAGATTTCACAAAATGGAAACTCTATAATTAGACTTAGAGCAAGCACACTGTACTAAGAGAAGGGACACTGAGGAGTCCTGGGGTGTGGATTCCATTAAATTACCTTAAATGGGCAGCAGGCAGTGTATTAACTAACATTATAATGGGATTTACAGAATACATGACTTTACTATGGAGTTCTTAGCCAATTATTATTTGTGCAAAGAGGAAAATTGTAAATAAGACATTATCTAGAACTTCTAGATGGAAAAATGGTGACACCAATTTATAAACTGCAAAGGAATGCAACATCTCCAATGCTAAGATGAGAACAAAATTGTTCACTGTGTTACTAGCACTGACCGAAACACTTTGGGTATCTAGTTATGTCTGTGACTTCTAGGGGTAGACACACTGGGGCATATAGAGTAGCCAGAGGAAGAAACAAGGTTTTCTTTAAGAAACATGTTTTGGAGTCAGAGATGAATTTCTTTAGAGAGAAAGGACATACAGGACTAGCCCTTGCCAATACTCAAAGCACAGTCTAGGCAGTCCATGAAATGTCTCGTGGCAGGGAGGGGTGGACACAAACTGGCCAGGGGATGAACCCAGCTATTTTGCAGATCTTTAGCTGTCTGTATGTGGTCTTATCAACACATATATGAAAGAGTTTGTTTTATCTTTAGTGCTGTTACTCTTTAAGAGGGGAGTATCAATTGCCTGTCAGACTGTTTTTATGACCTTGTCACACAATGCAACAGACTCCTTTATTTATCTACTGTGAAGGATGGAATTATCTTCAAAATGAGCTGAAGTAATGATTACAAGATGGGCAATAAACAGATTAAAATCAAACTCCAGTTGCTCCTGCTAAATAGAACCTTTGTAGACCAAAGGAATCTAGCACAGCATTTGACTGTAAAAAAAAAAAGTTCTTTTCAAACTAAGTGCTTTTTTACTGGTTTTGTTCACTTTCTTCTTTGATATCAGGTACTAAATATTACCAGAAGCTGAATTCTGGAGAAATGGAGAACATTTTTCAATTCTAGTGAGCAACTCTCTTGGCCTTATGGGGCTGACCACTTGATAATCAGAAATGAGCTTTGTCTGTCTTGCATGACGGAACAAAATTAAACAGAAATTTGGTCTACTGTGTTTGGTCCAACTTCTTCATACCCACTCTGCTGAGTATTTTCAGGTTACTATCACTAATGTAGGAAGGAGTACTTTTCTCTGATCTCTTTGACTGTCAGCAAAGCCATTCAAATCTCTGGCTCAAAAAGGTGCTAGATAGATACCATATTAAAAGAAAAATAACTTAAGAAAGAGAGAGAAAAGGATGTCATTTCCAGTTCAGGTATTATGGAAACCCCATGAAAAGAATAATGAATCATTTTCCAGCTGTAGATATCCTCAGGGAAAACACTTGACAGTTTCTTTAAAATAAGAGATATTTTAATTATCTTCAGTAGTGTTGAACCAGCATTCAAAAAGGAGGAGAACACGGTTTTAGATTTTGATATTGACTTGTCCAATTAATTTACTAAGTCTGTGGCACTTGAACAGACCTGTGATGGACATACAAATGACTGAGTGCCTCACTGCATATTTGTAAAGCAGATGATTGATGTATCACATCCTTTCTTTGAGCCATGTAGCTGATTTATATGCTCTGTGCTGTATAGACAATCCCTTTGTCAGTTGGGACTGTAAAACACCCCACAGGCAATTGTCTGCTATTCAGTCTTTCCCATTCACTGAAATTACACATAATTTTAGCCTGTGCATTTGCAAACTATGCTTTGCCATTTCCATCTGAAAATGCCTTTGTGTTAAACATTTTTGACTTGTCTAAATAAATATTATCCATAATAACCGTATATCAATCCATTACAAACCCATGGAACTACATAGTGCATTTAGATTTAATCCCTCAAACAAAGCCTGTTCCCACCTCACTCACGTGTTGCTTTCCCAGCTGATGCTCACAGCTGCTGAGAAATCTGAGCAACAGAGAAATCTACGATTGCTTTCATCTTGCTAAAGCTATAGGATCTGCAATAAAATAATGTTTGAGTCCTCGGTCTTCGTATATACACATGATCAAATTCCAAAAGCACAGAGACCTACTGGCAGGTAAATAAGCCTGTACTTATGGGTGGAGGTAAGTATTCAAACATACTCCATTCCAAATTCCATCAAAACCTCATTAGTGACGCATTTATGTCATTAGCTGAAAGAGCTTCGGTGTAGCCAGCTAGAAACAACTATTTAGGAAATAGCTGTAAGCTCTGCTGGTGAAAAATGGCTTTTTTGTTAGAGACTGTCAACTCACAAGATTAAGCTACAACTTTGACTTGTGATGATCCAGAAAAGACAGACTTTCTACAAGCAGAAACTATGGAATGAAGAGAAGTACAAAATACCTTCTTTACTGTTCTAATTGCTCATCTTGAACCACTTTCCTCTCTTAAACTCTCTTTAATCTTCAGACAGTGCTATAATACATTTCTGGAGCAGCATATCATGACTGGGTTTACTTGTACATGAAAAATAGTCAAAGAGAAACTGTGGAGTTCCAGTGGTTGTGGTTGTCTGAAGTTAAATTACACATAGCATGGAACTATTTCCTTTACTGGTTTTAACATTTTCTTCCTTAGGATTATGTTGCAAGTATCCTTGTCAGTCTAACATGGACCATTGAAAAAAGGGTTATCCAATAGATTATCTCTGTGTGTCACTTTTATGAACACAAGGTACAGTTTCCCAGCTCAGTGAGATAAACCCCCATCTTCCAGTCTTAGGGGGCATAGGAAAACATACCCTGAAATCTGGAATAACCAGCTGTAAAGGCAGGAACATTCTATGCATGAATATATGAAACTTCAGCCAGATGTCAACAAGTTTGAGTCTTCTGTTTTGGCAGACGGTTCCATATCCCTGTAGCTTTTATATTTAAAGTCTGCTTATAATGTTAAGTCTTTTATTCCACAAATATTTTATACAATATTTTCTTGTTGTTTCTGTGCTTAAATAGGAATTTTTCAGTTGTTTTTAAATTTTCTCTTTCCAGATCTATTTCTACTTTTCATTACTTTTCATTATATGGAGCAGGAATATAAAGCTGCATAATTTTTCTGAAATTATGTTAATAATATGGTTCTTTTTCTCCCGCTCCTTTTCCTGGAGAAAGAACAGGAAGGGACAAAAGAAAAACCAAAACTCACTGAGATGATCTTCATAAGTCTTTCCTAAATCACTGCATGGGGTATGCCAGCAAGACAATAAAGCTCACACCAGTGTCAGCCTGTGCTATAGGCTTGTGGGAGCATTGGCCTCTTTGTCCGTCCTTTGCTCTTTGACAGCCTCTTTCCAAAGGATCCTACTTACCAGGGTCTCTGCCAGCCACTTCAATGTGGATTTCACTATATGGATGAAGAAAAAAGTGATATAATTTGCTCTGCAAGGCCTTTCAGAGGCATGTGTTACCCTGGTGTTGCTGCTCTGTCCTAACCCACACTAGATATATCTATTTGACGTTCTTCCCCATGTCACTCCATATGGGACAGAAGTAGATTCAGTGGATGGAGGGCTGTACTCTTAAATAAATGCAGAGATTTTCTGCTTTGCTTAGTGTGGGATTGACCTGAGCCAAGCTACTTTCTGTGGCATCCTTCTAGAACAGTCACACTTTATTCAGGACCCAACAGTGTGTGTTGAGTAGTTATAATTATTCCGTCAAAATGCATTACTGTGTTTCTGTCTCTTATCAAGTGTAATCTGCCATCAGGTTGTTAATTTGTCTAGGTTTATTAGAGCCTCTCACAGTCCTCTCCAGATTTGATTTCACTGAACAGTTCTGTAATTCTGTTACCCAAACTTCCTTTTTTTAATCTACTTTTCTTTTCCAAATTGTCTTTTATTGCAGCACTTTTCACACATATTGGTTTTAGGAGTATTTTTTTCCCTTACTGGGCTTTCAGGATTTTCATTTCCTCTGTCGTGTACGTGCATATGTTAGTGTATTAACTAGCACTTACCAGGGTGTAAATCACAGGGTGCCTCATTACCAAAGCAGATTATTAAATGTAGGAGGGTTATTTACCCAAAATGTATGAGAAAACCATCTTTCCACTCAGATCTGTCACCAAACTCTTTCTTTATGGAAAGCTAGTCAGATTTTTTTTCATCTCCACATTTTTATAGTCTATTAAAAGGCATTTATTTTTATGATGCCCCTTTGTGCAATATATTTTGCCTGAAACATATTCTTACCCCATTTCAAATGCAAGTTTCTAGAAGCTGTAAGTTATTTGTAGGAGAGATTTGTAAGTAGAACTGTCTCAATTAATTGCCCAGCCTTTGGCTTGGGTACATTACTTTCAACATTCCTCATCTCTGAAGCAAGACTTGAAATGTGGTAAAGTGCTGAAATCTGACTGAAATCAAGAGCTCTTCTATACACAGGAGCCTTGAATGACTTTCAATAGTAAAATAAATTCCTGCTATGGATCTAATACCATGATCCAAAAGTGTCCGTGAGAGTAATTAACTTCCACTAAGCTGCAAAGGACTTATCCAAGAAGGTGGCAGCATTGAATTCCCTGCAGCCCTAATTAAGATTTTCCTGGTGCTCCTTTACAGAAGTCACTAGGCATGGATGGACTGCTGTGGGTGGAGGAAGACAAGGCAACTGCCTCAGTAGCCTCCATCCCTTTTCCAATGCCTGCCTCACAGAAGTGATCAGAGAGAGAGTGATCAAAGCGCGCCATGTGGCACCTGGCATGGGGACAGGCCCCTTCTGGGGCCGAACGCCCCGCTCAGCGCCCCGAGCGCCCCTCACACTGCCACAGCCGCACTGGACGTGCTTCCGACAATCTGAAGTCACGTTGCCTAAACGGAGTGAACACATTAGCTGCCCCTTTCCCTGCTCTCATCCCTTAGCCAGGGGCTGCACAGGGGTTTTAGCTTTGGAAAGAAAAGACAGCTCTAGACATTCAAGGCTTTGGTCTGTGAGATGGAGATGTGTCTGTGGTGCTTCAGGGCAAACGCCAGCTGATGGATAGGGCAGAAGAAGTTTTTTTAGACAAAGAGAAAAGAACAAAACAGGCCTTGAACCTAGCTCTTGGCTCTGAGGAAAAAAAGAAAGATATTTTGAGCTCACTAACAAGGTCCTATCTTTTGCTTATTTATACTAAGGTTTGAAACAAGGACATAACAATACAGTGCAAGTGGAATACAGAGGTCACGCAGAGCATGAAAGAATTTTATGTGTGTGTGTGTGTGTGTGTGTGTGTGTGTATGTGAGTATGATTTGCTTCTTATAACCCAGCTTGGTAAACCCTCACCTGAGAGATTTAAATCACACCCAGTTTTCACCATGTTTGCTTCTCCCTATTTAGCAGACTGCCATGCAACTCTTAAGAGGTGG
Source organism: Corvus brachyrhynchos (assembly GCF_000691975.1). Lineage (NCBI taxonomy): Eukaryota > Metazoa > Chordata > Aves > Passeriformes > Corvidae > Corvus > Corvus brachyrhynchos. The sequence goes on from NW_008239110.1 coordinate 18,546,283, forward strand.
GTTGCCCACTCTTTCAAAACCAGCTTATTCACATGAGGTATTCATTGCACAGCATGGTAATTTATTTTGAAAGCAAATTTACCCTCTTCATCAAGCCAATGAGTTATGTGCAACCTGAACTATGCAGATAGACATAGAAAAGTGAGGTTTGGTTATTGTAAATCACTACCCTGGCAGTGGTCCAAGCCCCTAGGGCTTCAGCTGTTACACTAGTAGAGCAAATATAAGCTCCCATATAACTAATCCACATCGGTTACAAGAAACAATAATATACCTAGGTAAGCCAGTCATGTGAAAATTAGCATGATTTTCTGGCAATGCTTGGTAATTATCTAGTCCACTGTATACAAAGCAGAAAAAAAGTCATCAAAATACAGACATAATACATTATCATACAAATAACCGAGGAGACTTAGTAGGGGTTACATCAGTAATAATTTTTATAAATTGCAACTGGCACACGCCTTAATGGAAAAGCCTGGGGAGGTAGAAATGAGGGCATATCGCAAGAAAGAAAAATCATTATTTAAAATACTTTTAGTTTCAAAATAATCTTACTTACACTAAGTCAATCTTTAAAGATTCCATTACATAATTATGATCACAGTAAACAAGCAGTAATGATTTTTTCCCTTGTTCTGTGTTAGTAATAAGAACGGGAATACAGATATTTGTCCCTTTGGGTGACATGTTTTAATCAGGTTGGTTTTTATAAGGCCTTTTTCAAACTGATCAGAATAGCCTGAAGCCTGTCAGAAAAAGCTTGTTGCCTAGAATAAGCCTTTAATAATAATTCACAGCTGATTTGTTTTTGAGTTAGGTTGCCCTTGAGCAAAAGAACAGGGTCAGTAGGACCCTTGTATGAGCTGGTGTTGAGCACAGCGCAAAGGAACCATAATCATTATACCAGTACCTGGTTGCATTATTGAAAAACAGAGAAGGAAGCGCAGTGGAGAAAAAGAAACAAGAATTATCCAGGAGAGACGACTGGCACAATCCAAGCTCCCTGCTGATTTAACAGAGGTCACGTTCTCTTCTTCTTGAAATACAGAACTATCTGTTCAAGTTCATTGGTTTAAAGTGAAGGGAGTTATTTCACATTTATGCAGCTTGTGCCATTTGTAACCCTCGAACACGATCTCACCCAGAAACTCTCTTTAAACCTTGAAAAGGTCAGACACGGAACTCCTTCAGCCTTTATTATTAAAAGCTTCCTGCCTGGTTTTACTGTAGAGAGAGAGGCAGTGACCTTACATTTAATCACATCAAGGACTCTGTGCTTTAACTTACTTAAAAGGCTCCTTATGCAGGATAGCTTTATCCAAGAAGTCTTTTGCCAGATAATGATGTTTTTAAAGCAGCGTGCAAAATATCTCTCTTGCTGCAGACTCCAGCTGCTGAGTAAGCAGCCTCTCCACTGTCTGCAGTAAGGAGACTGCGAGAGAGGTCCAGGGGAATCTGCATTCAGCCAAATCTATCCCATATGCATGTGAAACCTAATGGAAATCAGTTGTGAGGCTGTACAGGAGGAGTACATGTGATTTACAGCAAGGCAAAGGATTTGCAGAATCCTGCATCTTTGGTGCTTTCATTTTTTAATGCTTCAGCCTGAGCAAAATTAATCTTCTTAATGAACTAAAATGGAAGAGCAATTAGCTCCTTCACTTGCACATGTTTCACCACAATGCCTTTGCTGTGTTTCAGAAGAGCACAGGACTTCCATTTTTACCTTCTGCTTGGATTTCTCTGTTTAAAAATGCAGCAGATGTAGCTTGAAAAAAATGTTTCTGCTGTGAGCTGTATGCTAAGGCTCTGATAAATGCCTTGTCACATTTGCTCTGCTTTGTACTTGGAGAGATTCTTATTTGTTTGCTTTTATGTTTCTACAACTCTCTCCCCTTTTTTGTGCACCATTTCCAGACAGGGATAATTCTGTCAGGGATGACGGGCTCTGAGCAAAACTTTCTGTTCTGCATTTGGCTTTTCTCCACAGGGATTAGGTGGAGCTGAATGATGAAAGAAAGGTCCAAAGTCTGCCTCAGAAAAGCCCCTTCTTGACCATTTCATCTCAGCCCCTACACTTTTGCCATCCTCACATTTGTGTGTAGCTGCCCAGCACTAGATGAGGAATGGTGTCGTCTATAAAGTACTGACATGGATTGAGGAAAAACAGGGTTCCCCTTCTGCTAGAAGACCCACTGAATCATCCACCTCCTGTCTGGGAAAACTCCCTCAGCCAAATTCTAATTTCTAAAAAGAAAGCTAGACATGGTTTGGGGGGTAGGGGGGATAAAGGGTGGTCTTGTACTTGTGGGACTAAAGAAAAAAAATTAGCAAGTCCTTGTCCTTTTCATTATCTTGGAAGGATGATGTCACCTATCCTCACCTCAGCTTCTGTAAAACAGGGAAATAATACTTATTGTTACTGCTAATCTCTTCAAATACTGTGAGAGTTCATCACAGCACTTTAGTGAAGAATCTTTTGTTTTTCATGGGTACCAAATTTCAAGGTAGAAAGCAGAGCCCAGATGTGCACAACAGCCTTGGTCAGCAGAGTTTCAGGTTTTGGAGCATCCCTTCTCTTCCAGGGCACACAATCTCATAAATACAGACCCACTGTAAGTACAGACCTGCTATCAGCGTAAAACATGCAAAGTTTGTGACTCCACCTCCTGAGGAGCAATCCCTCGCTGGAAAGGGTGGTCGCTCAGGCAGGTCTGGCAGAGTGGAGGCTCAAGCTCTGAATCCCCTGCAGGTAAATTCATCACAGTGGACCCCGGGTATTTGAGGCTGGCTTGTGGATGCTTTTCAACGTTGACCATCGGGCTCTTAATCCACCTCCGCACCTGCCAACACAGAAAGAGATTATGGACTCTCTTTGCTTTACAGCAGTTGGGATGGCACAATAGGGTTTCCAATGAGGATTACAGCACAGACTGGGAATTTTCTGTAGGAGAAAGTACCTGGCCAAGTCAGGGTGAACACACATCAGCATAGCCAGGCTCTTTATGCTGAGAATTTTTTGCTGCTTTGTGCAAGTCTGCCATAAGTTTATATACAAAATAAAGGCTTTATAAATATATTGAAATACACAGTAGACTGCTAAGAAGAGAGAGACAACTACCCAAAGCAAATACTTCCAGCCTAAACAGCTCAATTTCCCCCATGAGAACAAGCAGACTGGTTTTGCAGGAATAGAATTGTAAGACTTGCTTTCTGCAGTCCTTTCTTTCAACAGCAATTTCTCCTGTATCATCTCTGACTTCATAAACTATTTCAGCCTTTTCTGTGCCTCCTATCACTCCATTCAAGAGTTGGCAGGTTGTTGACCTGCCCCAGATTTTGACCCTGACTCCTCTAACCTTCCTTCTCCTCATGCCTGTAGCTTCCCAGCTAGGACCCAGTGCACTACAGCAGGAAGGACACTGGTTATGAGCATAATACACTGCGCTGGCAGGGCACAGTGTCAGCCTTGTGCACTTTGTTTGCTTTTCCTTTCACTTCTGTGACTGTCTCTTTTCTGCCATGTGAATCAAAAGTACTGGATTTTCTAAGGAGTTAAGTGAGGAGTGAGAGACCTTTCTGAGCTCTTTTTCCAAGTTATTTTGCACTGTGAAAGCAAAAAGACCACTATGTGAGCTGTGGTATATTTGCACTGAATCTGATCAGAAATCTGCCATTTGAATGCAAAGGATGGATAGGGATGTCTCAGGACACACTCTCCCAGCCTGGAGGGGGAGGGCTGAGACAGCCAGGGCTGACAGCCCTCCTAGTGACAGGATGCAATCTCTTTGCTCTGTGATCTTGGTGTCCCTGACCTCAGCATCTCCATTCTTCATTAGAAGATGATATTTGCCATTGGAGGATGCTTTACATCAGGAAAACAAACATTTTATGTTACATTAGTCATGAGCAGGATGGCAAGTGCATGATTAACAGTGGAAATCTATATCACAGCAACTGGTTGCCAGGATCACGTATGATAAACAAACAGAATGAGACATCTCTAACCAGCCTTCTGCTGCTCACTCCTCCATGAGCAAAGCGCCTGCAATTGCCCTGCTGTGCTGACCTGCCGGAAATCTCAAGATTAGGAAAATTTCTCTTTCCTCTCTATGGAAACCAAGCAAACACTTCTCCTTCTGTGGGCAAATGAGCCACTTCCCAGGGCATTCCCCACTTGCATGTTTTAGTGTCAGTTCGTGTGGATAATACTACCCTCTACTTCCATGCTCTGGAGGATCCCCACAAAACCATCCAGACTGCTTTAGCTTCAGGTTGGTGGGTTGAAGTTGTAGGGGGAGGGATTACTTTTTTCAGAATTCATTTCAACAAATATATATTGAAACTAATCTTTTAACTCAGACAGATTTTTTTTAAAAATTCTTTTTGCCACGCGTAATTGATTCTATGGTTATTAAGCATATCACTAAATATATTATTCCTCCCAAATAACTACGTGGTTATGTGTCTTGATCTAATTTCAGATTTTGGTGTGTTGAAAATAACAATTATATTAGTGGTAAAACAACCCCCATGCTTGATTTCCCAGTGTAGTTTTATTATGGGAAACATCCAAAATATTTAATGTGATTCTGAGAGAAGTAAATATCTGTTGAATTTGTCCTTTTTAAGTAAGACCTGGTGATCAGTTAAGTGTTTTCTGACCTGGTTCTGCCTTTCTTCCTTGATATCATGCAACTTCAGTCATATCTCTATGGGTGCACACAGTGTGCAGAAATGTGCATGGATGAAGAAGCAAACTGATAGCAGAAAAGGATGGGGGCTGCAATGAGCTGCAGGTTCATTTTTCTTTAAAAATTCAGGAAACATAGGCCAGTCTTTTCCTTGAGACTTCTCAATTGAATATGGAATTCACATGTAAATGTGGATTTAAGCTTTCATTTAGACCCTATGATGTTTGGTTTTATGATTTCAAATTAATGACATTTGCAGTGATACAGTTAAACAATAATTTCTATTGTAACTTCACCTGTTTTTTCACTGTCCTGTGTTTCCATTTACATATCTCTAGCCTGCCTGTGTTTGAAAAAGCACTCAAAATGTGTCCTGGGTACTTCTGATACACCAAAATCTGTTGGTATGGAATGATCTTGTAGCTGTACCTTTTAATGGTAATGAAATATACATTCTGCAGTATAATGATCATAAATTAAAAATTAACCACCAGTGCTTTAATGTTGAGGGAAAGTAACACAGAGTGTATTTTATGAAGCTTCACACATCAGAGTGTAGGTGGCATCTTCTATCTCTAGCATCAGCAAGTGGTCCCTGAGTTCAGGCTGAATTCTAAAGAATTTTTTTTACTATCACTTATTCCAAGCTGACTCCTGATTTTAAGTCAGATACATATCTTTTTTTATGGATTACTTTTTGCTGTTTAAAAATGTTGGACTAAATCAAAGTTTTCATGCGATAGGTCCATATTATTTGTCCATTATATCCTGTACTGAGAGATGAAAAATAAGTATGATTATGAACACTGATCTGATCATATTATTGTTCTGTTTAATGATGCAGAGTTTTGGGGAAACTAAGGTGAAAAAATTTCAGGAGCATCCAGCTTTGAGATTGAATGGAACAGCAGGCATTGTTTTTTTCTTTTTAACAGTTGGAAACAGTTCAAATAGGTTAGCACACCCACAGTTCAAATGCACTGTCAGAGGAGAGCTTTAAAAACTGTTTTCCTTCCTTAGGTCGGACAAAGTCCAGGTCCACGTACATCCAGCCAGGTCTGCTCAGTGCAGGATGCCGTGCTGACTCAGCGAGACACACCTAACATTTCAATAAACTTCACTGAGTCACTATGAAAAGTAATATATAATCTACAAATTTTCAATAGAAACCCAAGGCCAGCATCGCTAAGCCCAGGGAAGCTGTTATTCTTTCCTCTGAAGCCTTTGGCCCACGCGCCCCAACGTGCCTGGCAGCCGCCCGAGGGGAGCTGTGCTGGGCTGGGCTGGGCTACCACGGCTGCCAAGGAGCTGTGCCGGCACCTGGCATGTGCGTTGCTTCTAGGGCTTGCCTACATGGATGTGCTAAAACCTGCTGGTCCAATCACAAGTTAGGTAAATACACATTCAGCCCTTGTGTGGACTGCTTGGTTCAGAGTTACGGTGGGTTTAATTAACTCTGCAGCCATGTACTCCATTTATCTAAGTTAAAATTTCAGGTTTTATTCTGAATTGAGAGGTTCAGGAGGACTTTAATGACATTCAACTCCTCTCTAATTTTACTTCTTCAGCTGATTCAGACTAATTCCCCTCAGTATCCCTTTGCAGACAAACACTACATTTGCATTTTGAAACTCATAAATAACACAGTTAAATGCACAGACGAGTGTAGAAAATGCAATGATTCACCACTGACTTTCAACATATATCCATGTCCGAAAGCATTGAAAATACCCATTTGAAAGCAGGAATTGGCAACAACTTCATAGCAGCAAGGTCAAGATCAGACTTTGGAAGAAAACCAATTTCCGTGGCCACTGCTATGCAGGTCTTAGGTTTCTATTGATGCTTGTAGATTATATGTTACTCTTCAGAGTGTCTCATTTAAGTTTATTGAAATGCTATGTGTATATATTAGTCACTGAATTGTAAGTCTACACTATAGGCTTTTGTCTAGTTCTAACCTTAATAGATTTCAAAGATTTTTTGAGGCTTTAATACTTATATTTACATTAGACAAGTGCCTTAGATCTATAGCTCTGTTTGACTTGGGCTATCTTAACTGTCACTAAAGGATTCAAAGTGCAAAGGTTCATTTCTTTTGAATTCACTTCCACTAAAAAAACTCCCACACTAAATTGCACAAAAATAAAAAGAATTTTAAAGAAATTTCTCACAGTTTCTTCCCTGATTTGACAAATTGAGATTAACAAGTAGCAGATGATAATTTACTATTTAGGGCATTATATGATCATAGAATCATAGAATGGTTTGGATTGGAAGGGACCTTAAAGATCATCTAGTTCCAATCTCCCTGCTGCGAGCAGGGACACCTTCTGCTAGACCAGGTTGCTCCGGGCCCCATCCAGCCTGACCTTGAATGCTTCCAGGCATGGGGCATTCACAACTTCTCTGGGCAACCTGTTCCAGTGCCTCACCACTGTCATAGTTAAAAAGTTCTTGCTAATACATAATCTAAGCCTCTTTCAGTTCGAAATCACTCCTCCTTCTCCTGTCAGTACATGCCCTTGTAAAGTCTCTCTTTAGACTTCCTGTAGGGCCCCTTCAGGTACTGGAAGGTGTAATAAGGTCTCCCCAGGGTACCAATACCACAGTGCCAGATGCATAATTCTTCGTGGCACCATGAGGAATATTTGATCATTCAAATACGTTCTTTTTTTATTCTTATAATGATATCAATCTACCATTTAATAAACTAGAGCCTGCTCCTAACTGCAGGAAGCAATTCTCTTCTGAACTTCCTCTGAAGATTTCTGTACGTTTGTTTCCAAGGCAAGGCCCTTTAATCTCACCCAGCAATTTCATCCACCGTCACAGAGTATAAGCAGCAGACTCTCTGAGTGTGTCTGAAATAATCCAAGTAGGATTGAGCAGAACAGAACGAGCTCCCAGTGTCTCTTGCTGTACTGTGACTACAGTTTCTTTGTGCCTTCTTCTCATCAACAAACCGTATCTGCTGGAAATTGCTTCTACTACATGCCTGTTGTGGAGCACCCAGCAGTTTCTGGTTAAACTACAGCTGCATTCCTGAGAATCACAGTTCTCACACTAATTCTGTGAAGGGACAGCCTCGTAGGCCTGGGCAGATGGACAGGGGTCTGAGAAGCTGGTGGTGTGTGCTGAACAGTGGCTGGTCAGCCACCGTACTGAAGCTGCACATCAGCTCTGTCACACTCAGGGCTGCTGTCTCTTGATGTCTTCTAAGGCTGACCAAGAGATCAGCTGTACCCATTTGTGCAGAGAGGCTTGAGATTTGTCAAATGTTGCCTTACTGCTATTAGCTAGAAGTTAATTCAAAATACTTCAGAGAACCCCTGCCTTGCCTTGCTTGGAGAGGATGAAAAATGCAAAGCAAGAAAAAGGAAGTTTACCAAAATTATCTGTGAAACCTAATCAGCTTCAATATAACTACTCATCTGAATAATTTCTGAAAAGAAAGAGTTCTGAGGTTTTCAAAGGGAATAATTCCAACTTTTCCAAAATAAAAAATTTCACATTTCCAAGTCAAATGACATTTTTACTTTCTTTTTATTATTATTTATTGAGGTAGAACAAATTATTTTGAACAAATGCAGTCAGCTTCATATTCACAGACTTTCATGACTGGGAATAAACACTTCTGCATTCTGTCAAATTTTAGAATTTTTTTGCTGTTGGTAGTTTTGTTGGACCACCAAAGGAACTCTGGAACTAGTCAAAGTTGTTTGGTATTTCTGGCATTTCTTGCAATGACAACAAACAAAAATGATGAAAATTTTCCCTGTTCTTCCAAGAAAAGTGAGTTCAGAGGAGTCTTGTGCACCCTTCTAATATATAGCCATGTTTCACTAATCTCAAACTAAATTGAAATGTGACTGTTGTTAGAGAAAAGCTCTAAATGCCCTTTTCCCAAGCATGGCCTGTAGCATTGCTGAAAGGTACACAAGTATTTTTTTTAAAGGCCCTTTATTTTCTGAGCCTTGTTTGCTGAAGTTTCTTTGTTTGCTTTACTTTCTAAAAACATGATATCTGACAGTGATAATCTCAGACTAGAAAATTGCCAGATGTGATTAAATGAGATTTGCCAAGTTCCATGTTTTTTTTCATTCCAGTTTTTTCCTGTTATGTAATAGCAAACAGATACAGCTTTTAATTTCATATGGCTCAGTTGTCAGTGGTATCAGTCGACTCAGCACATTTTACACTTTAATCAGTTATCCATAAGCCAGTCCCCATCACTGTAATCATGAGCAATATTTTCCATGAGAGAAACACCAGCCTGTTCTCCGGAACCATCACCGATGCAGGTGTGGCTTTTGCTCGGAGGAAGAAGATGCCAGTGGCACCAGTGACCACGCTGGAGCATCCTCTCTATCTCTGGAGACTCTGAAAACCTGGTGCTTCCCAGGACATGACAAGCTTCTTTTCTGGCTTCACAGCTGAACATTTGACTTTCAAAACTAATGAATATAGGAAAGGAAAAGGCAGGTTATGCAGGGACATAATGTCTTGCAGGATTAGGTCCTTTGTGGATGTGGGAGTCACTTCCCTGCACTAAGCCCCAGTGTCTGTAACAGACCAATGATTTTAGTTGGATTTGGGAATAGGGTGGGAAGATCCATATCCTGGAGTAATGTTAGTGTGAAAGAAAAAAGGTACAAGTTTGTAGACAAATTTGATAGGCCATTAGATATCTAAAATTGCAGACATTTGCTGAGGACTGAGCGTAAACTGAATGATGGAATGGCTTGAGGGAAACTGTGGAAAAAACTGCTTGGAGGTCCAGTATTATCAGGCAGTTCTCAATGAAACATCACACCCATCAACACAATAGTATCAAATGTAATCTGACAGCCTGTGCAACCATGTGGTCTGTACAGCAGAATTTTCACCCTCTGAAACTTTGGACGGGCTTTTTTTCATATTTTTGTGGGAAGTGGGAATAAACCACTCTGTGCCCTTGAACTTTTCTGTACTGAAATGTCCATTCTTCATGAAAATTTGTTTGCATCAGTTATGATTATTCTGCCTTTCAGTCAGCTCCTTTACTCTACATGTTGCATTACAAAGTCTCAGCATATTCCTTTCCCT
>NW_008239110.1:18556183-18563308 GCF_000691975.1 Corvus brachyrhynchos
CCCTACCGGCCAATACCACATGCCTCGACTGTGATCTAGGTCAGTGTATGTGCCCGTGTTTTAGTTCTGCCTTCCTGTGATATCAAATGTACATTTCTCCTTCTCCGATTGCAGTTCATCCGACCCCTTCTTTCCTTTTCCTGACGTTATCTAATTGCACCCTAGACAGGGATTTGAATTTTCATCCATTATGTAAACCCGAGGTGGACACGGAGCTCTTGGAATCATCTCCCCTGCAGTCTTGAGGGCGACTGTCAGGAAAGCTATTTAAATTACAATTAGGGAGATTAGGGAATGAAAAGCTCCATTGTTCAAACTGTATAGAGTCATCTACTTAAGTGGAAAGTGGTAAACGAAAGGCAGGCTGATTAATGCCCCGACTGAGATATAACACTACTCTCTAGCTGGCTCTGACATTTAATTTGTCATGTCCCACGGGAAATGCGGCACAGCAAAAGAATCAGTTTGTCAAATCACCTCGAGCTATTTTTTTCCCTGCAGATCCCCGAGACATATCACTTTGTTGATTAATAATCACATTTTATTTTAAAAGGGAAAGTGAAGGGCAACTCGCTGCATAGTCATCATTTGCTGCTTTCCCTGCAAAGCCGAGAAGCTGCTCGCTGAAAAGCAGACCGAGGCCAAATAGCAGAGCACATTGTTCCTGCCCGAGCCTGGGTGTGCATGGCCTGGATTCATGGAGAGCTTAGTCCTCCAAATGTGCCAGGAGAAAGGTTACCTGCACGTGAGAAAGATCTGGCGAAGGACAAATTGGCCACAGCTCGGGGTGGAGAAGTGCAGGGAATTAGAGTGTTCTGCAGAGGAGCCCCAACACACTTTGGTATTGCAAGACAGGGGAATGAATATACAGCATCTGGCAGAAGTCAGATCTACCGAAGGGAAAGCATAGCAAATTTTCAGTACTTGTTGTTGTCATCACTTGCAATGTTAACACATCAAGTAAATAAGGCAGATTTTTATGATCTTAAGTGTGAATGACATGTCTCCAGGCCACAGAAGAAAGTCAGCAAAGTCCTTAAAAAAATATGTCAACACGTGACTGCGTTCAAGCACTAATCCCAAAGGTGATGGAGACCAAAACGACTGAAGGAATCTGGAATCCTCTAAATATAGGTTTAAAATACTCCTGCTGGAAAAGCTGTAAACCATGTAAGTCAAGACATGAAGAGCAGCAGAAAATTTAGGCACACCAGTATTGCAAATAACTAGTGTTAATGAGCACACAGAAAACTGCCTGGCTGATTTTCCTGTTCCAGCAAATGGGAAATCCCTTGCCAGCTCCAGCAGTGCAGGAGAAAGTCTGTAAAACCCACATCTCACATTGATAACTAAATTAACTTTTGCTCTGCCCTCATACTGATTTGTTTGTAATGTAGCACCAAAAAAACCTAAACAACTGAATAGGTACCACTTAGGATTTTCCTCTCTTGCTTCCTCCCATGTTGTCCATGATAACAATTGTTAGTGTCATGGGATTCTTTTCTCTGTGAATAAATAAATAACTGATGTGTTGGAATCAGGTAAGAGCTCTTGGATCGATTGCAAGCACTGATGGCACTTGTTACTACACGAGATGAGACAATAGATTCATTGTCCATTCTGGTGTATAAACACCCTCTGCGTATTATGTCAAAGAGGAAAACAAAACAAAATGGGGCTTATTGTGTATGTGCAAGTCTAATCTTTCCAGGCTACCAAGTTAAAAGTGCTTTTCATCTAGATCAAATAAAAACAACAGGAACAATACAACCCCAAATCCTATGCAAATAGTCCGAGGCTGCTCGCTCATACCTTCTCTTCTCTATTCTCTGTTTTATGTGAGCAAAGCCAATTGTCAGTAAACCTAGGCAACGTTTATTTTAACTCCTGCTCTGATAAACACCACATCCCACAGCTATTAGTCAAAGCCTCAAATCAGTCTGCAGGGCACTGTGAGCATCTGATCCAGACACAAGAGCCAGGGAATTCATGTTTGGATGTGAATGGGCAGCAAAGGTAGGTGAATGAAAAAAAGTCCAGACAAAACAAAGATACCTCAGTGTACTTTTTCTCCATCTCAGTTTCTTGATGCAACAGTTATTTTGCATCCTTCAGTAAACTGGGCTGAAATAGCCCAGTATTATAAAGTTTAACTGCAGAGCAAGAATAATGACTGCAGTGGCAGAACACTATGGATGACTGGTTACAGCACCAAGTCCCATTCAATAGTCATCCTTAGCTATTCAAAAGCTTCACACTGTCAGAGCACGGAAGTATACTTTGTGTGGCCTGAAATTAATAACTTTCCTATTTCGAATTTGAGCCTAATACTGCACTTCACTAATCTCCTTTTGATTTGGCAGAAGGTGACCCTTCTAATTTGTTATATAACTTTGCACAGCATCCTAATTTTTTGTCAGTCTTCAAAGCAACCAGGACCACTGGGGGGAGATGATTTAGGATGCTTGGTCCTTCTGGCCCTGCAGGAGAGACATGCCAAAACCTTCACAGAGCTGTGAGACAGACCATATATCTTAGAAAGCTGCAATATTCCCGGAGGGGCTCCTGGTGAAAGATGACACTAGTTTTTTACAGATCAGCTCCTTTGCCAGGCAAGGCTGGGCTGGGACCTGGCAGCAGGGACTTCAGCAGCCCGTGCAGGCCCATGTGTAGTGTGGCACGGCAGTGCCATGGGGGAGGCTGCCACAGCCTTGGTCAGAAGCCCCACTTGAACTCTCTGGGGTGCTCCTGTTACCTATCAGACTGGGTAACACAGACACGGCAAGTGCCTTTGCTTTTCTGTTCCAAGTCAAAGGAGACATAGACTAATAGAATCATAAAATAGGGTTGGGATGGAAAGAACCTTAAAGATCCTCTAGTTCTCAACCCTCTGCCATGGGCACCTTCAACTTGACCAAGTTGCTCAAAGTCCCAGGCAACTTGTTTGCTCAAAGGCATATCTTTCAGGAAAATGTCCACCATTTCTTTTCTTAACTTTTTCTAGTGGCCAGTTTGCCTTTGCTGAGAATAATGTTTGAGAAGAAACAGAAAATTCCCATCACTCAAATCAGCCATTTCTAAATGGCATCCCAGCTGAGATGCAGTGTGCAAGACACCAATAAATTTCCATCAGGATCTAAAATATTCTTTTATTCTGAACCATGCAAGAACTTATGACTTAAAACGCCGTCATCAGCAGGGATTTAAGCTAGGAGAAGGATTTATAGTTCAAGTGTTTTGACAAATTAATTCATTGTCAAATGTGACCAATGTTTTTTAAGATCATTCACTGATTTTCATCACTGATTGTTTTCCCCCTAGGATGATAGAAATGAACTTATGGAAAGCAGACCACTTGATACATACTCTGTCACTATAGGAGAACATATGGTCTTGAATAATTTGAAAATAAATCTTTGTCTAGCAATTGCACAGAGTGAAAGTAAACCTCCTTGATACAAGAGACTCTTATGAGGTTAACATTTGTTGGTTAATGATTTGAAATTTTCTGTGCATGATATTCTTTAGAGATATGTAATGAAACCTTAGCTCAGGCTATCTGAAAGGTGGACCAAATGTTTATAGCATTTCCCACTCCAAAAGCTGCAAGCAACATTTATTTGTAGTCCCATGAGGAGAAAACCATTATTTTCTAGTTACATTTCAATCTACTCTGAAATCTGCTTGAATTTTACCAAGCTTCCTCTCACTCTGTGGTGACTAGATGCCTCCTCCACTTGGGAAATAGGTCTTAGGAGTCCTCCTTGGAGAGGGGGAAGTGACTCAATGCTTCAAAAACAAAACAGCAAACACAAGATGAACAACAAATGTGAAACCCCATCCCATTGCAATTTCATCACCTATAAAACTGCAGCTGTTTCAATTTGTGAAACTAAGCAATTTCTCCTGCACCTGTCAAACCTGCCTGGCATTTCAATAAATTGTTCCATGTGGTGTTTTTGCTCATGCTTTAAAATAGCTTGAGAAATACAGTTTTTAAAAGAGCTAAGTACAGACAAAAAGTACAGTTAATCAGAGTAAAGCCACATTTTCAAACTGCTAGTCAAAACCAGTCATTCATATATATTAAAGAAATAAGTGTTCTTAAGTGAAAAATGTAGTAACAGATGCAAACCAGACACACTCAAGAAGTATGAAACAAGGGAGGCTTTCTTTCTGCTGCTTACATTATTTCCTTTCTTAGCTTAGTATTTTTCCAGGGGCACACTCACACAAGAAACATATTACCCAGCACTTTTATTCCTTGTGGTCTTCACTTTATTTACAAGATGATGGCAATAAAGATCTTTGTTTTAGAAACATGAGTTAAAGTGTAAGTCACCAATGCTGACTTATCAGCTTGTGGGTTGGAGTCTTCCACATGTGTAGGTTGCTGGTTTTGGGAAGACTGTGACTGAGGCAGCTTGTTTTGAGTCTCTTATTCCATATGCTTGGTTATGTGTGGATTTTCTTTTGCTTAACTCTTGCAAAAAAAAAAAAATATTCTGAAATTATTTCGGGCAAAAGCTACTGAAAGCTAACACATTTTTTCTCTGAGGATGCCAACATTTTTTGAGGGTTCAATGCCAAACAGGTTAAACAATAATTATGACATCAGAGAAAATGTTAAAAATACCCTGCAGGTAGGATGATTTACATGGTTTCAATTTGGTGTGTAAATCCTTTTACAGGACCTCTAGTCACCAATATAAGTTACTGTGTCAGAGAATAAGTGAAATGGAGAAAGAGGTACCACTTTGCTTAAAGCAAACAGAAAATGAAGAAGGCAAGGAGAAGGAGAAAATACCTGAGACAGATAGGTTTCTAAATGCACTGAATAGTTTTCTTAGTAATGTGACCATGAAATAAGGGAAATCAGATGATGGCCCAGCATTGTGCACTTGGCCAGTAACTTCTTCACTGAAGGCAACATTTGGAAAAGCAGCAAATGCACCAATCTCAGCTCCTTTCCATCCCTGTGAATCATTTCTCTCACTGGCAGAGCATCTGGGCATGTGGAACACCTGCTTTTGATTCACCTGCTAGGCCAAGGGAACTAATTTTTAGGTGGCATACCTACACTGGTATGAAACCCAGAGTGGTTGTCTGGATCCCATATAAACACGCATCTGCAAAGATACTTGGGTGCAGAAGCTGCTGGGGTTTTCCAAGACTCATACAAGTTACTCCAAGAGCTTCATAAAGCACACTGCTAGGCTGAACTCTCTAGCAGCTTGCAATGGAGAAGCAGCAATCTCTCTCTTCATCTCTGTATGGGCCTATTCAGTACACAGGTTACTATATGGGAAAGGTCCAGGTAGGTTAGCCCTTGAAGAGAAAAAAGAGACAAGTATGGTAAACAGAAGAAATTTGGTGAAAAGAGGATGATTTATTTATATATTTGACTTCTGGAGGACTGCCAGTGTTCTTGGAACTGCACAGAAAGAGAACCTCACCAGGCTTGTCTCATATCTAATTACAGCTCTTTCAGGCTTAGTATGTACGGAATAATTGGGGAATGGAATGAACAATCTCAGAGCAGCTCTGACCTTTTTTCCCTTCAACATTTCTTAATTAATCTTAAGTAGAGAAGGAAATAATTTATTTAGTCCAAGCAAGATATCCTGGAGCAGTCACCTTTTCTCTCTTACAACTGTACCAAAAAAAAGAAAAAAAGTGCAGCACAAAAGAAGAGACATAAAAAATAAGGGAACTTTTGAATCTGAAATGAGACCTGTTCCTCTCACAGGGAGCTGGTGAAAGGTGCATGCATGGATACCATAGGCTTAGGAAAGAATGGACACTAATGAATGCTTCTGACAGGGTGAAACAAATCTCACAATCTCCTTATCAAAAATATACATCTCCCATCTCCACCATGTGCATCATAACTCCTGCACTGGGGAGACATTGTCAAACTGAAATGCAGGAGCTAAAACAGAAGTGTCAGGGCCAAGATAATGAAGAGAGACTCTAAATCCCCTTCTGATGACTGTGTTGTTTCTTGCCTCTCCACCTCTCTAAAGGTCTTGGTGGTGTTAAAAATACCTCGAGGTGAAGGCTGCATCTTTAGGATGCCTATCTACAGTGCTGCTAAGCATCAAGCAGCATTCATGTGTATCTTTTTTTTGAGAGTTCAAGACCATCCCTGACTAGTAGTCCTAAATAAAAAGGCTTGGTTATTAATTAACTTTGTCTACCAGTTTCTGAGATGAACAAGAAATCAGCCTGAAGTCAGTCATATTGCTGTATAAAGGGACAGGGTGTCTGTGGAGCAGGAGAGATGATGACATGGAGCCAGGATGCAAACTGAACACAAAACTTGGAGGCACAGCAGATTTGGTTTTAATCACACCTCCAGTCTGTTGGCTTGAGAAGAAAAGGTCACACTACTGAGCTAAAGGTTGCTTTGCTTTGTGTATCACAGCCTGTCCTCCTCCAACATTACCTTCCATTATCTTCTCATCACATGAGTTTTCTTACAGTTGTTCTTTGTATCACAGCCTAACAGTCATAAAGGTTTTACACAGAGGATTCCCACAGTGACTCTGCTCCCATAGCATAGAGGTTTATTCCAACACTCCAAGCAGAAAAGTTGCTATTACAACTCCTGTCCTTGCAAGGAGCCCTCCTTTAAATTAACCCTTGAGGAACACGGGATCCAAAGTTTTGCATGAATCAGACTGTGTCAAACAATGTCAATGTGCTTCAAAATGTAATTAATTTTAAAGTAAGAAATAAATTATCATTATTCAAATTCCAACCTACCTACAGTTTAGGCTATTAAAGCTTAACAGTCTTTCATTAGAATAAGGCAGGGATCCTTTTCGAAAACTAAAGGTACTGAAAGAACTGTGTATTTTTTTCACTGATCTTAATTAATTAACATGGAAAGAATTTCAAGCCATTTTACAGACCTATTCTTGGGTAAAATTTTTTTCAATACGTCTAAATTTTTATCATTAACCTGCAGTTCAAGTATTTGACTTAATAACCTTTTTCACTTATTTCTGCTACACACTTGAAAACTTTTAACAGCCTCAGTAAAAAGCATACATAGGAACCGACTGAAGCAAGACAAATATCTAATAAAAACAGAGCATAAAATAAAATTAAAGATCTCTT
>NW_008239110.1:18563497-18572845 GCF_000691975.1 Corvus brachyrhynchos
TTTCCCAGTCAGTCATATAAAATAATTTTGATGGCAAGAGTACCCAGCGATTTTCACTATCTTATTTGTGCCCATGAAGTCTCAACTGAGATTTGAACCTGAATTATTTAGGTGTTGTCAGTCTCTTTTTCTCAATTTGGAAGAGCTTGCAATCTAGACAGCTGGCCAAATGATGTCTCTTATGATAGCTGAGGTAGCTTCCCAGGGTCAAATGTTACACAGGAGTCTGAGTAGCAATGAGTTTGTTTTCCTGCGTACTCCTTTAGCACCCAGTACTGGTGCAAGGTAGCTCCTTAAAAATACCTGCTGAAAAGGTCCCAGCCCACAGGGATGCTGAAAGAGTGCTGCTGTGGGTAGGTGAGAATGGAGCCTTTCCAGAATGGGAACCCCAGGGCCATGTTCCATCCCCATATTACATCTGTAATCAGCTGGCAGTGGACGAAGGGTTCCCCTTCCTCCTTTTGAACATTGAATGTTTTGAGAAAAGCCCTAATGTGTATTGCCTGACAACAGAGATTTTTAGCACATGTAGTCCTCTGGACCTTTTCAGAAGACAACTGAACGTCCACGGGACGGTTTGCACAGTGTACAAATATTTGTGACCCTGAAGAGCACAAGCAGACTGGTTGTTGGCATCTGTAAAAGTGGCCCCTTGACTACTGAGCTGCAGCATCTGACTGTATATACAGCTCCTCCTTCACTGGAGTTGGGACATTAAATGGTTTGCTGCTGCTGGTACACCAAACCAGAGTCTGTCCATATCTCCAGCAAAAAGAGGCTGTCCCCACCCCGTGCACGGCTCACTATCTGTGCTCCTGATGTTATGCAGAAATTTGATTATTGGGGTTTGCTTGTGGGAGACACAAAAGCAGTGAAATAAGCACTGGGTTATGGAGCACAGCAGGCTCCAGTCTCAGGCTGTCACCTCTTCAGCCATTTCCTGATGCGCCACAGTACAGGAACACGCTTGGTCATGCTGGAAGACACTTCTAATACAAACATGCCCCTTGGCACTCTTGACTTTGCAGGGCAGGCAGAATCCCAATTTGTCATGGTTTTTTCTTTTGCAATTTTTTAATGAGCTGAGTAGACTGGAAATATTAGCTTTTCAACTTAACACAGTATCTAGCATCTTGTGATGCCACTGCCATGTCAGCAAGACTGTATTAAACATTTCTGACCACTTGAAAGAAAATTATTTTGGTCCTGGTGTTGTTAAGCTGCTTAAAATGCCTGCATAAATTTCAGCCATACAAACCCTAGCAGATGTTTGCTGCTGCTCTTTCAAGAAATGGAAATTTTTATTTTAGTGGTGGAAACTTAAAGTAAGGGTCAGGAAAGAAAGAATAATGTTTGTCTTCTATATGAATTTGTCTGACTGACTGAGTTACCTATTTTCTCTTTGTGCACTTATCTGTGAAATGGGTATGATTATTCTACCTTGTAAGGGCATTTTGAGTCTTGGTTAATTGCTTGTGAGCTGATCTGGAAATCTCTCAGTGCAGAGTCTTCAATAAACATTAAGATTTATTGCCTTTGGAGCTATTGTTTTCTTACTCCCTATATTTAATCGACTTGCTATAAAAGTGACTGTTGTAAATAACAACCACTGGCAATTATTTTGTGATAACATGCTCTTTAGAAAAAAAACATACTGCGTTATTGATTTGATTTTGCAGCACTGTTTTGTGTATTTAGGTCTTGCTTGGTTTTCCACTCTCCATTTACATGGTTTTCTGTAGAGATGGTTCCTGTCCTTCTGTTTTCTCCTCCTTCCATCAGCCAATTTGTTAGAAAGATATAAGCTTTCTCCCTGCTTTCAATTCTCTGATTCCTTTCTCTATGGACACAACCCTTGACCTCCCCTGAGCTTTCAACCCTCATCAAATCCAGGTCTTTAATTAGCAGATAGGGTAACATATACACAGAGTTGCTCCAAACTCTTAGTCCTTCCCAGCCCCTGCAGATTCTATTTATCAATCTCCCCATTTGGCAGAGGAATCACATTGATTTTTCAGCAGACACAGCTGCCTGCTTTCTCAGTATCTCAGTTTGCGTCACCTCTTACCACACAGCTAAGGGTGTCCAAAACCCTCTGTGCTGCTCTTCTTGCTGACATTTTCTTGCATCACAACGTTTTTCAGACAATTTGGATGTTTAGACTAAGGGTAAATGATACTGAGGCTGCTGAGCTATGATAGCATATGATTGTGTCAGGGGTAGAATTGCTCTAAGAATTTGACTTCAGACTCTGTGGCATTTAAAACAGTTAATATGCACTTGGCAGAAGACTGGGAGATCTCACAGCTGGCCCTTCCCCAAACAGAAGCCATGCTCATCTCTGAAGGCATGTAATGAAGGCAGACCAAAGCACTCTTCAGACTCAAGCAATATCTAATCTGATCTTGAAAGGAATGAGCCAGAGCAGGCTCTCAAAGGAACCTCCCCCCACTACTATTTGATTTTAGTGATGGTGGATAATGAGGACCTGAAAGTGGTAGAAGAGCTGTGAGTGTGTCTGGAAAAATCCAGTCAGAATCTGAAATTTAAAAAAAGTTAAAGTCCGTTTGTCAGAGTGAGGTGAGATAAAAAGTAAATCCTTAGATGAATTCTGTGCCCTGAGTTTTCCAGGACACTGATGTGCAGCATAGAAGAAAAAACCTTATGGAACTATGTAAAAGACACATCTGAAGGGAGAGCAATTTTTAAAGAGTTCAGTAGAAAACGAGATAAACATGCAACATGCATTTACAAGTATGCCAGGCTTGCCTGATATCTTCCTTTGATGAAGCAAATGCAGATAATCCAATCCATATGTTCTTTGGTAACTCAGTAACACAGTGATAACACAGGGGAAATAAGTTAAAATGGAGAATAAGAACAGTCTTACAAAAATAATCATGAGATAAAGGAACAAGCTAAAAGTGTATTGTCAAGAGGAACATTACTACTGGAGATGGGTTTGATACAGAACCTAGGTTTGTGCTCAGAAAATTTGCCAGTGACACATAGATCTGCTTAGCAAAAGAGGACGAGAGTGGGAGGAGAAGAGTGGGATGGAGGTTAGAAGTGTGTAGCAGATTCCACGAGAAAGAACTTTGAAAGAGGACAGTATGGATGTTTCAGTAACCCCGAAGAGATCTCTTGGCCAGCATATATGATAGCTGTCCCTCTGCTAGAGTTACTGGGCAATGGAAAGTCTATCCTAAAGGAAGAGACTAAAGGAAGTTGTCTTGTTTAGCTTAGACAAATACAGCTGAAAGGAGAAATGACTGCTCTCTGTAAATACACCAGTGGTATATATGAGGGAAGGACAAGAGCAGTATAAGTTGTTGCTTTGTGTTAGTAGAAGAGCACATGGGAATAAATTGGTCATGTGTAAAACTAGGCTGAAAATGAGAGGAGGATTTCTGAATTTTCAAGCAGAGTGATTTTTCCAAAACTGGAAGAGAACTGGGCAATTTCAAGCATTAGCTTGACATATTTGTGGTAGGAATTACAAGACGTGTTTAGGAAAGAAGATCAAGCTTAAGCTTAAAGAGTGTGGATGTGCTTTCTAGTATTACATTTTTTATGAAAGAGAAAGAAAGAGGTTAGAGGAGGGAGAAAGGAAAAAGAAATAAGAAGACTTTCCTCTGTTTTGATATTTTTTCTTTCTTTCCTTTTCTTTCATTCTGCTGTCCTTCCTCTATCCTTCCCTATTTCTTTTTCCTTTTATTTATTTTATTCCAAGCTTTTATACTTTAGTGTTAACATTTTCATATTTCACTTTTGAACAAGGGACTCAGATACTTTCTTGTCTAGGTGTTGCCGGTTTTGTCTCATAAATTTTTTCCTGTATGCTAGCTGAAAACCAAAATATTACCACTGATCCCAACCCAAAACTCATCTTGGTTTAATGGGAAGACAGAACAAAACAGATTTTTATATGGAAAACCAGTACTGGGGCCTTACACTGTTTCTGACCCATTCTCATATTTCATCCCATGCGTTTATTTAATAGGCTTTTTCAGGAAATAGTTGATAGACAGAAGATGAGAAAATTACTGGTCAGCTCAATGAGCGTCTGTAGCAGGTTTGAAGACTGACAGAGATATAAGGCCACCTTCATCTCAGTTACCTTAAAGCCCCATGGCAGTTGTGGCCTGCAATACTCAGATTATAGACTGATGAAGGCATTTGGGGCTGTGGTGGGCAAGGCTGAGTGCTTACAACTTTGGCTGATGCTAAGAAGAGCCACAGATTCTCAGCACCTCTCTGCACAGAACAAGGGATATGGGAAAAAAGTCTCTGCTGAAGCAAGTCTCTGCCTTGTTTGCAGTCAGCCAAGATCCTTGTCTCTGGAAATCAGCTTTAAAATTTATGTACTTTTGTGACATTGGCCCAAGCAGCTAAGAAAAGTAGCATTATAATCAGTCATCCCATATAAATCTGAGAATTTCCTCAGGTACAGTTAGCTTTGTCTCTCATTTTCTTCTAAGTAAGCTCCCAATTACCCTAAATAAAAGGTAACTCTAGCCCTGAAATGAATTTCTAGACTTGTAAAAGTGGCAGAGCAGAGAGCAGTCTTCCCACAGCACAATCTACCAGAGGGAGCATAATCTGTAGGAAGTCAGCTGGAAGTACTACATTCAAGGGCTTTCTGTATCACTAAATTACTGTAGTCCTAAAAATGGTATTCAGGTAGTTCTGCAGTCTCCTCAGCCATGTATTGCCTTGAGCCCTAATGCAGCCTGAGCTGTCATCTTCATGCATGATGATGTTTATGAGTTAGTCTCTTCAGCTTGTGTATGGAGAAAGCTGCCGGTATGTAGTGCCATAAAATATCAACCTAGAAAGGAGAAGGGCATGGCTTCCACAAACTACTTATTTAAAAAAACTGCATAGAAACAAAGGTTGCTATTTTCTCTTCCTTCCTATGTGTTCACTCTAGCTTGACCTAAATTCCTAATTAATGTAAATTTTCTCAGTGAAAAAGGATTATGGATATTCTTTCCCTTATCAGGTTTCAGACTAGCAAATCCTTAATCCCTGAAATAAACTTCCTCTCTAAGACATGCCCTGTTTCTTTTTTTTTTCCTTTTATGGAAAACAGCTATTTCTTTTCCCATTTATCAGTCATTTATCTTCTTCACATTGTGAATAAATTTGTATTTGGTCTGGGTCCAGACCTAAGAGGATAATGAATTTCCATATTCACTGAGGTTACCATAATGAGTACAGTGTTTAAGTGGCAGGGACAGTTCATGATCATTCATCCTGGTTTAACCATGTTGGTTGGCGTTGTGATATATGACATGGCATGTTACTTTGATATGAAGAAGGTCATATATTGTAAAATACTATCCAAATCTTTATAAGGTAGGCCAATGCAACAGAAGAGGCAGTGCAAATATCACAAACAGCCACCTGCCAAAAAACATCTGGCAGGGATGGCAGTAGGTGAAAATGAAAAGCCACTCTGCCCCGGGATATCCTGTTGGCCAAAGAGGAATAGCGTATTTGTAGGTTTACCACATTCAGTGATCTTTTGAAGTGGCAGGGTCCTGCTGTGTGAGTAATCCTGCCCAGCTCTGAAGAATGAGACCTGCAAGCCCCTCAAAACAGAGGGATGTGACTTCTGCCAATTAGCAAAACATTTTTATTTAACTTTGGGAAAGTCAAATTGCTGCTAGTATATGAAAAAGAGGGATTTCTCAGCCATTTATAGCCAAAGCTGTTTAATGGGCTGTTTATATCAGTATCCAGTATGCAATGTCAGTGGACAGGGAAAAGGATGGCAGTAAAAAAGAAGGTAATTATGTGCCTTTAGACAACAATGTCTTTTAACCTCCCAGCCTTGTCAGAAGGTAATCCTTTCATGCCATGACCCAATATTATTTGAACAATGGTGTTTATAATTTATCTTCATTGGATTAACTTCAGATTTCCACCTTATATCTGTATATGACCTATCTTCTTCTCTCCCCTCCTCTTTTTAGACTTGTGCCATCTTTACTTAAAATCCAATATTTAACTATTAAAACTTCTGATTCTAGGCACAATTACTTGTTACACCTCTTGCAATGAAAAAAAGACAGGCATCGTAAATCCATTGGTTTTCTTCCAAGCTGCACCCATTTTAAGTGGATGAAGTCCCCCTATTTTGTTGCTTTTCTGCAAAAAAAAAAGTTTCTATTTCCCCTTTTATTTTAATTAAGTGTGCTGCCCTTAATTTCAGCCTTTCCTTCCTGTTCTCTGACCTCTGGACATGATTAGTCCATACCCTGAATCATCTGACACAGCAGGCAGCATCCCAGAGAGTCAGTACTTTGTCATCAGAGAATAAGCCAGGCTTAAAAAAAATCTGTTCCTCAAATTCAAGTCAATGTTTGAATGCACTTTCAGCCTAGTCTAAATCCACAGAGCTCTGCCAGTCCTTTCTGCACTCGGACACAGCAACAAACAGGATTGCAATTTAATGAAAGCATAAGTCTCAATGGAAAATGACAACAATGAAGATATATCTGGCACCTTCTTCCAAAAAAAATCTAACAGAGTTGAAAAAATAGTAGCATTTCCCAAAAATTAGTGTGTTTTAATCTATATTGATTTGGATTTTCTAGAATTAGACTTGGAAAGCACCTCTACTTGAAATGTGAGATTTTGAGGAGACAGACACAGTGATTTCAAACTGGAGAGATCGGAGCCCCATCCTTTGTTTCATCATAGACCCTGCTGGTGATCTGGGAGAAGCCTACGCAGTACCCAGATAACAAATCTCCTTCTCTGGGTTTCAGGCATCTGCCAGTAAGGAGGGACAGCAATACGTCACCCAGCAGCCAGGAGTGCCGGGCTCTGCAGTGCAAGACCTGCCCCTCACTCTGGATGTGGGATGCATCCACTGGTTATGGAGCACTGGTGCTGTGGGACTGCAACCTGACAAACCACTCTACCACACACTACACTCAGACCTTGCAAGTATGCTTCTGTACACGCAGGATTCTGGTGGCTGTTCAGTCAGAGAGTACAGATCACTGGCAGGGGACCAAATCAACTCTTGAACCATCTCTCCCTGTTCTGCCAGTAGTTAACATGCAGCATGTCACCAGTCCAGCAAATGCAAGATATATTGCTGGGAGCCAGCAACACGTTATGAACATGTAGCTTTTTTTGGTTTTGTGTGTTTCAAGCAGTGACATTGGACAATGGGGATTTCCTGTGAGGAGGGTAAGAGGGGTAAGAGAAACATAAATGAAAACATATATCTATTGACCTAAATGTATAGGGAGAGAATTCCCTTCTTTTTGTCTCTAAATTGCTTTTAGTGATTTCATCTATATTCATCAAAATAGTAAAAAGGCAACATCTGTTAAAATTAAAACCTTCAGAAACCAAAGACAGCTATTTGTCCCGATCCACTGTCCAGGACTGTATCAGTATGCCAGTTTCTTCAAATGTGAGTACAATTAACAATTGCTTTCAACTGAAAATTCACTGATTATCAATATAGCTCTGAAAAAAAACCCAAAACCACAGATCAAAATTCTCCCTTCTTCTAGAACAAAATTAGGTAGAGGTTTCCAGTGGTAACTTCTCAGTGGCTCTAAACAGAGATAGAAGACAGTTGCCAATACAGGAACCTTATACAGGAATTGCATGCCAGTTACTTTCCTCTTTAAAAATACAATTATATTAAAACCTTCAAGCAGTTTAAAAAAAAACAGATAAACCCTTGCTGGAAAGCTGACTATCAGACATACTACTACAGTAGTAGTGTACTTAAATGAGAAGCATCTTGGGATGAGAACCATTTTTATGGGCTGAATTTGCATGCTGTTTGTGTTATCAGTCTGAGACTTCTACAAACCACCTTGGAAGCAACAAATGTTGGCTCACACTGCACTTTTTTCCTCTGAGTATTTTCCTGCCAGTATTTTCCACATCTGCCCTTAAATGTGGTATCTTCATGCCCAAAAGGGTTTGACCCCAGCTTGCAAATTAGTTACTGGTGTAGGCTTCATTTTCTTGGTCTGAAGGGTTAAATGGACTGGCCATATTCTTGCCATAATGGAGAGAGAGAGAATGAATGGGGATGAATGAATGAATGAACTAATGAGTGAATGGAGCAGCTTATCTGCTCCTACTCCAGTCTGTTTAAAAAGAGGGTTGTCGTTTTAATCACTCAGGAAATCCTTTCCATAGTGTAGTCCCTGCTAACAATCTCTTTCTGATGCTTTGCTCCTCCTGTCTGGGTCTACCCAGACTTACTCAGAATACCTGTCCTGCTCCCACATGGAAATGACTCTGTTGCTCAAGTTAAATAAACAGTGTGCAGTATTGTCACTATAAAAGAGTCAAAGAAACAGAAAGGACATAACTAAAGTGATGAGAGAGTTACACTTGCATTTCCTTGAGGAAAACATCCAATAAAATACATAGCAAATGTTTTCTAAATCCTAATATATCTAAGTTAAAGGATAGAAAAGAAAATCAAATCCAGGTGTAGCTCAGTTTTACTCTTTTCTCCTGCATTAATTATGATTACAGGCAAATTACAAGCTGTGAAGTATTTTCCTGAGCTCACAAATGCTTTTTTGCTCTAGTTCTTTTCCTACTTTGTGAGATGATGAATGGATGTGGGTAATGCCACACTTCAGGAAAGTGAATGGAAGGTGTGGAGGGAGTCATAACTGTAGGTGGTGTGGAGGAGCATGTCAGAGACAAGCTGCAACATCCCTGCACTCTGCTTTGGAGAGCCTTATCCCAGCCTGAATAGCTGGCTCTATTGCGTCAAGCCCTGGGGTCAGCTGCGATAGAGGCACACATTCCACAGCAAAGAGTGCTGACACAATGCCTTTCGGGCCCCCAGCCCCGTCCCCCTGCCCAGCTCCTCTTCACCTACGCTGCCACTGCCCTTGGTGTTCAGTAGAACTGCCCGTGCCATGGACTCGCTACAGTAGGAGACCAGTGCCCCTTCCTTCTTCAATGACTTTCTGCCTGCTCTGGCTGAGTAACAAATGCAGCAATAATAGAAGAAAAAGAAAGAAAGGAAGAAAGAAAGAATTAAAGGAAAATCTTACCCTCTTTTTAAAAAACTGAAAGGCTGAGCACTTCTTGACTGGAAATCCATTCATGTCTTTGTTGACCATTTTCCACAGTGAAGGGTACACAGTGATAGATCCAGTGTGCCAGTGTGGCACTTGCTTAGTGTTTTCTTCTGTATCCTTTCAGTTAATGAAGACAGAGCAGGACAGGAGGCTCACCGGCACAGCTGTCTTTTACACGTTCATCCTGCTGCACCAGCTACTGCAGGAGCAGCAGCAGCAGCAGCAGCAGCAGCAGCAGCCGCCGCAGCCCTCTCCACCC
>NW_008239110.1:18573306-18598936 GCF_000691975.1 Corvus brachyrhynchos
CCCCAGCTACTGCACCCCCAGCAGCAGCAGCAGCAGCAGCAGCAGCAGCCTTTTCCAGCTTTCAGATGCAGCTCTCTATTAGCTTCTTAAAAACATCCCCTAAATACATATACTCCTGTAAAATCCCATGACAGCTTCCAGATCACAGGCAGAAGACCTCAGGCTAAGTGGGTCTCACATAAACCCAGGTCCATCCATCCTGAGTGCTACTGGTACCACATGCTGCATAAGGATAGAGGATACCGTGCTCAATTTGCTATTCTTCTTCAGGTGGTGTGATTCACTGCTGTTTGAGATGAGAGCTGGTTTTGATTGTGCAAATTTCAGTGGGAGCTGCAGTTCAGCAACAGCATAGAGAGAGAGAGAGGGAGAGAGAGACAGAGAGGGAGGGAGGGAGAGAGGGAGGGGAAGGGGGAGGAAGGAGAGAGAGAGAGAGAGAGAGGGAGAGATGCACAGGCAGAGCAGCCAAACACAAATAACCATACAAAGGATAGTAGGAAGGCTCAGGGAAAGAAGTGCTGAAAGGCAATATCTTTCCCTTGGGAGAGTGACAGGGGTAGCTGTCATTTTATACGTGAACAGCCTTTGAGTAAAAAGAAAAGAAACACAGGTCAATTTTAAAAAATGGATTTTTTATGTTGTTCTGATTTAAACAGTGGTACTTCGGAAAAAAGCCCATCGGATGATCAATGCAACACTGGGTTATGTGACAGGACATGCTGTAGGGAGTTCAATGAGCTTAAAGGAAACCCGCAGTTCCTATAAAGTACATTTGCTATATATGATGCAGATAAATGTGAGCCAAGCAGACACAGACCCATTTGTTCAGGTATTTCTGTAGAAATATAGATATATAGCTCTCAAAGCCAGAAGGGTTATTTTATTACAGAAAAATAAGACTAAAAGGATCAGAAATGACACCTTTTTAACTTCCTTTTTATTAAATTCAGTTGAGTTAAATTTCACCAAGTCCAGTGAATCCAATAATATGTGGGTTTTCATTACTTCCCGTCAGCCTGTGTTCAGGTTAATAAACCTCAGTTTCAAGAAAGGACTTAATTTCTGGTATTGATCTGGCTTCTGGTTCCAGCCATAGCTTCCCATCCAGCCTTTCTCTGTAAGATTGGTGAGCCCTGTAATATAAAGTATGTTTGAGGATACTGGTCTAATGTCAATCATCTCCATGGTTAGGTAAATAGACTGAGCATTTCACATTTCTCAGTGGAAGACTTTTTCAGTGGTCTTTGAAGATACTCTGTCACCCTTCCCTGTCCCTTTTATCCCCTTTTTTGAAGATCCTTTAAAACTAAGAGTACTTATGCTGTATATCCTATCCCAGTGCAAGTTTCTCCATACTGCATGTAGAGGTGAAACTATGAACTTACATCTACTACCATGGCTGCTTCCCAGAGAATCCCACAGGTCTTCGGACCTCTGCAAGTTGCTGAGACCCCAGGCTGAGCAGCTTGTAGGCTACAATCTTTTTACAAGTCAGCAACATGTATTTCCCCACTTTGTACCTTTAGTCTCAATAACTGTTTGTAAACAATTTGACTCCACTCATCTTAGACGTGGAATTTCTTAAGGACGTAGCACCATAGCACTCATTCAAAACCTCCTTTCCTCTTTCCTATTTCCCCATTTTTTGCCTTTCCCTTTCCCTTTCCTTTTCCCATCCTTTCCCGTCCTTTTTCTGTCCTTCTCCTGTCCTTCCCCTTTGTCCTTAATTGTAGCAGTCACAGTGGTCACAATAATACTCTAAGAGATATTTCTTGGGCTCAGGATGAAAATTCTGGTCAGAACTATGAGGAGAAGGTACAGCCCCATCCCAGGTCACAAATGAGAACACTCATTGGGAAGCTGCAGTTCAAGGTCCAAGCAGCACAAAAGACATAATTTTGATTTTGGATGTTCTTCCAGGACTGTCTGAAGCAAGGGGCTGAAAAGCCAATATCTCATCAGAACTGTTTCACTTTATATAACTAATTGTCACTGGAGCAAGGACAAAGGGAATTTTCCACTCTGCTCCTCTGTCTGGGGCTAATGGATTTTACCAAGGAGCAATTCAGCCTAGCCCTTGAAAACTGATCAGCGATTCAGAGGGCCCAGCTAGAGGGACATTGAGGGGATTTTCAGAAAATATGGAATTTTCAACATGCCTCAGCCAGGCTCCCCTGGAGTGAGCACCACCCTCCTCCACCTTGCAGCCAGTCCCTCAGTCTCATTGATCTCTCATTAATCCTCTGCTGTGCTTTAGAGCTGTCAGAGCTATATTCTGGTGCTTACAGAGAGAGATGTAGACAATGGCGAGTGCCCAATTTCTACTGGTGGTGTCTCTCAGTACTCTGTTCTGAGCACCACGTGCTTTTTTGGCTAATCTGAAATGCAAGAAAATGACTGCCAAAAGAATGACTTTCACTCAGGCAAACCAGGCAGCTTGCTGTGCACGTACATTTATTTTTGAGATCTTTGATCTATTCAGCCACACCTTTGATCTGTCTCTCAGCCTCAGATATTTCTCCTGCAGGCACTGTCTTCTCTTCACAAAAGCATTTGTGTTGTCTCTACCTCCTCCGTAAGATTTCCAGACTGCTGACTGAAATGCCATTCTCCTTCCAGCCTTCTAAACCTGGCACCCTGCAGGCTGCTGGGGGTGGCAACTGGCCCTGTGAAGATATCTCATGGGCCCTGGTGCCAGGGCCTTGACCTCTGGACCTTTCTTGCTATTTATTTTGTTTGGGTGTTTGCCTCTTTTCAGCCAAACAAATTATGCACTTAAGCATATTTTTATTAGAGAAATAAAAACTCCAGCTGTTTTTAAAGTAGTCTGATAGTTTTAAAGTACTGTAGGAGTTTATTTTTCAAGGCAGGTGCATTGCTGCAAGGGGAATGACCTAGGACACTATCCCTGAATCACAGAGAGCCCTCCTTGGCCTCTCCAGGATATCCATATTTTGATAAGAATTCTTCTCAGTTGAAATCCTGTTGGCTCTGTGGCCTCAAAGGATTTTATTTGCAAACATTTTTTTTTTACTACAGATATCAGAGGGCAACTCTGTGCCTGCAGAGCTTGTATCAAGCACAGGAGATCAAAAATATAAAAGAGGAGGAAAAGGGGAACACCACATATTTGTTTTTACACCAGAAGCTAAAGATTTAAAGCCAGAGATATTTTTCCAAGAAAAAGTGTTTCACTTTTTTATGATGCCAAAAGCATGGCTTCATAATTAAACCTAAAATGAAAATAAAACTCCATGTTCACTGCATTTAACTTCAATCAAAAGGCATAAAAATTGAGTAGGAAAATAAGAACTTCAGCCAAGCCAACCCCCTCAGCTGTGCTTTATTGTGAGTGTCACGAAACATCAAGGGCTTTCATCAGCTTGGTGGCCTGCCAGATATACCAAACACTTTAAACAAGTCCTACAGGTACTTCATGCTTTAACAGCCTTTAGCCATTCCATTAAATTGTCATATACTCCCTCAATGATAAAATAAGCTTTTTATTAGGGCAGTCAGGAAAGAAATACACATATATTCTAGCTACAAAATTTTGGAGAGCTGCAAAGCACACAGTAGCATCTGAATCCCCTCCCCTGTGAGGCAGCCCCACAGGGAGAGCATGAAGGTTTTTTTTGTTGAAGATCTTCTTGAAGAAATAATATAAACTTAGACTGACATAGTATGCAAAGGGCACTAAGCCTGGACCAGAATTCTAATTCTGTCATGCCTCTTATGAACACAGCATACCAATAATTTGCCTTGCTTTAAATGCTTACAAGTGTAATGTCGCAGATAACAGGTAGTAAATCAGTCCAGGGTTTATCATGGAACAAGTAGATTACATTGGCAAGTTTAATTAGCTGCAACCTTAACAGACTAAATCTTTTTCTCCCACTGACTAAGAAGAATGTTCAGTGTGAAGTCACAGTTTTTAGTATCACAGCCCTTTTTTGTGGTTCTCTTTGCTTTCGTAGTTGCTTACATCTCTGGCAGGGGCCAAAACCACATGTGGCAAATAATTTCTAGAATGTTATGGGTTCTCACACAGCTGCTCAGTCTGTGAGTATTGCTTCCCTTCCTTCCTTTGTGGGCAGGGAAAGGTGGATAGCTTCAGCACCCATGACTGATATTTTACCCTGGTATCCAATGATGAAGAAGGGCACAGCTCATTTACCAGAGTACCCCAGAACCACCTCAGAAAGTAAGAACGGTAACTGAAGAGAGAAGAATGGGTGTTTCAACATTTTCCAGTCCTTATGCTATCTCCAGAAATAAGACTAGTTGAGTGTCCATATGGCTTTCATCTCAGCTCTGCCCTAGAGCAGTTCTTGATACCTCTGTGGTTGTTCCTCTAGCTACTGGCCTTGCCAGCATCTACCTTGAAATCCTGTTGTGTGGACACTACCCTCAGGCCAGCTCTCATGTGCTCTTTGTCTTGCATTGCTCACAAGCATCACTTTTCCCCCAGTTTCCATTTGTATTTGCCAACCCTGCCCCTCACCATATGCAGCTCATGACCTCATGGACTGCACGGTGCAGCTTGTCAGCCAGATTTTCCAGCAGTTCTTCCTCTGTGCTCGCTCCATGCTCTTCCAGTCACTGTGAGGAACGGGGCAGTGAGTGACAGGGTAACAGATCCAACATACAGGCACCACATTCACACACCAAAAGTTAAAGCTGGCAATACAATGCCTAGCAATAAAAGACTAATATTAATAAAGTTGTTGGGAAGAAAAAACTGCGTTTTAGCACTTTGGAAGCTTGATCAGAACTAGCACTAGTTTTATTTAGGGAAAAATTAAGACAGGTTAGGATCCTAGGTAAGTTATGGTACTTTCCTGCAGTAAGATAAAACCCACAGTATTGTAGGAAGACAGAAGAATGCAGATGGAGGGGTTTCCTCAGCTGTGAGAGAAGTACAGTGCTGTCCAGAAATATGGCACAGCTAGAGGCACTGAGCTGGGCCCTGCCAGAGCACTCCAGGCTGTCCTTCACCTGACCCAGCTGATTATGCCAGTCTTCCACAGCTTGTGCTGGTTGAATAGAAAAGGAAATCTAGCTCCTCCCTAGCATTTCAAGCTTCTTAAAAATGGCTTACAATGCTTTCTATTCATACACAATATCAGAAGCAATTTGAAGGTCTGATAGCCTGAAATCCTTCCAGGCCTGGAAGCAATTGTTCCATATTTTATAGGTGAGCTGAAATCCCCTTCTGTCCAGCTGTATGTAGTTCCCATTTCTAGCTTACAGAGAGCAGGGGATATAAAACCTATTCCATGGGAAGAAAACATCAATCTATATCCTATAGGCCACAAAACAATCACCAGAAAATAATGAACTTTGCTTGCTGCTGACCTGAGCAGAATTCAAACTATGAAAATTTCCATGACCAAGATCAGTCAGCTTAGCTAAAGTGCCTAAGTGGGTAGCTGGTTTTAATTTTTGCATACTTGACTTTCACTGTTTGATTATTTCAGGCATCTCATTTCCTCGAGTGTTACTTAGAGGAGGAATGAAAATAAAATGATACATGAAACCATGAAATGAAATAAAACTGACATTCATAAAAGAGAGAGAAAGAGGAAATCTGGTTCTAAAGCAAGCAAAACTTCACTGGAATAGACAGAGATGCTTTGTTTGTGCCAGGACTCTGTTTTTCACAGAGAAGTCCAATCTAGGAGAAAAAAAAACAGGATAGAGGAAGGTCATCATTATTACTGTAGGCCCTTAATTAGATTTCCTAACTGTATCTTGATTGATCTGTAAGGTTTTTATAGATAGGGAGCCAAAAAGCATTAGGGGGAAAAATTGAATTTTATGGAAACCTTACTGAGTCAATAATTTTCCCTGGCTTCTTTTTTCACTCCTCGAATCCATTCACAAAGCAAAACCTCCCTCCAACCCCAGCAGTACCTTCACGGCAGTGCCTGCCAGAGTCAGAGCAGGGCTGAATGAGTTCTCTGTGCCTGCTCTCCCTGCAACTCTGCCTGCTTCACCCACAGCACCCGGGCCACTGCTGGCCCTGGCCTCGGCACAGCACTCCTGTGCCACAGCCCAGCAGCAGCGGGATTTCCCCAGCTGCCTGCAAGCTGCTGCTGGGTGTGTTATCCCGGCCAACAGATAGAGCTCGTCAGGTAGAAGGAAGCCTGCAGAGAAGTAAAGCCCCTACAAAATACCTAAGCAATTGACAGATAAAAAAAGCATTAAAACTGAAATAAAGGTCTTAACATGAGAATATTTCACTTACATTTACTTCCCTTGCTATCCACCAGGATAGGACTGTGTCATAAGATTTACAGGGATGGGGATTTATGAACCATACAGCTTCTGAGCAGACAGAAATTGGTAAAGGTCCAAGCTGGGACAGATTTAAACAAAACCATGGTGTTTCGAGAGTGGGTTAGCAGCTGCCCTGAACTGAAATCCAGGACTGAAAATCATTAATAATACCTAGTTACCCACAGAAGACTTGGTCTCAATCCTCCACCACTGACAACTTAGATGTGGAATCAGTACTGGGTTTAGATGACATTACAAATACGCATGCTTTGTGGAGGACATCATCATTTTGTAAGGATTTGGTAGTCTAAGCTTCCTACTGCAAGTTCATTCAAATATATGCATTTTGTTTAAAAAGAAAAAACATCTAGGACACACACTTCTCTAGGACATTTCCCACTGCTGTCAAGGTGGAGATACTGTTCATTTTCCCCAGCAGGCTCAGCATGCATGCTTGAGTTCTCATGCTGTGGAAATCTGCTCACTCTGACTAGCAGGTGGAGAAACGAATTACAGCCACCATCCCTCTAGGCAAAAAAAAAAAAAAAAAATCGATTGGTTGTCACAGCAGTTAGGTGTGAGCTGCCATTGTCCTTCACTTTTGGGGGAATTCTTTTTGTCTGCAGATCAGCTAATATCTGCTCACTTCCCAGGCTGTTGTTTTATCTCAGCTGCCTTTTTCACTCATATCACAGAGCCATTAGATACAAACTGGACTGGATTGCCTAATGAAACCCAGCGATTGCCACCCTCAGCTTTTGCTCCCTCTCCCTAGCCAGCTGGCCCTTGGGGGACTACCTCTAGACATCCCCTTCTTGATTCCTTTTCACCTGTTCTAGGTCACTGCCTCCACACTCCCTATACCACAGCAATTTCCCTCTGTTTCTTTAAAAAAGCAATTCAATAGAATGGAAGTTTTCCAGCTACTTCAGTCAAGTAAATAACTACATTTAATTTGGGACCTGAAATTCCTTTGTTTCACTCTACCTTGCCATGTAGAAGCAGAAGAAAAACTCAATGGTACAAAATCAACATCTTGTAGACAATAGCATGTAGTCCATCTAAAATGAGCTGGCTTATGACTCTCTGGCACAGAGACGAGAAAAATATTCTGATATGACCAACATCAACTTAGAAATATTCCAAAGAAACCTGATCTCTCAAAAGTATCAGATGAGTCACAATTACTCATTCACTCCCTCACTTGGTTGGGGAGGGGGACACAGAGAAATACCTTATTAATGCTGGCTCATAAAATCTAAAAATTTCAACAACCCACATGCAGTACAGTTACAGTGGCTGTCATGTAGGGGAGACAGAGCCAAGATCCACCCAGTCTCCACTGTTTCTCTCCCAAACTTGTAGCTCCACCGTTTCCCGTTGCAGTCAGACCCAAGGTATGAGCTGTCTGTGTAGGAGTGTTTGCAAGTGGTATTTCTCCAAGGCAGTGTAACACTGACACATTCTGATAAGTCACATCATCATCTATCCCTGCAAAAGGGCAACTGAGGATGGCTGATTTTTGCATTATAGCTCCAGATCTGCCAACCAATCTGTGCCTGCTTGTAAGATCTGGGCTAAGCAGCAGCACAGTCCAAATGAGCATGTGACATATTCTCAGGAGGAAAGAGGGATAAGTTGCCTGTCCAGAAGCATATGCTTTTGGTGGTTTGAAGACAAAAGAGACTTGTATCAGAAAATATTTATATATTGGAGTTATTGGAAAACATCCAGGTAATGTTACAACCAAATAACTTGACTCTATTTTCAGAGTAAACTTAGCCATAGCAAAACTCCCTTTATAGCAAGGCAAATTAAAGTCACTAATTGTTTCATATGTGCAATGTGGGAATTGCAGTTTCATTTATAATGAAACTTTGATTACACTGTAATTGTTCTAGCAGAAAAATTATTCCATTTTCTGAGGCTTCTGCTGTGTTTTCAGACTCTGTCTGTGTCTGCAGTAATTTTTATATTTCTTGACTAGCATTGTGTAATCACACATTTTTAGGCTTCCCCAGAACTGTGATTCATATCGCCTGACTGAAATTCTGGAAAAACTCAACAGAAACACTCTCCTTTAGTTGTAAAAACTAACAGAAATGCAGTGTTTTGGATAGCCTGGTAAGTCCTGACCATTCTGTGCAGAATCCCAGGGGAAATACCAACTCATGCTTTTTACTTTACTTGAAAGTATTCTGCACTTGACATGTCCTCTAGTGCTTTTCCTGTAATGCAAAGCCACTCTTCCCTTCCAGAAGGTGCTTTTGTGACTTCCTACCGGAGTTTATTTAGTAATTGCCTACAAAGTATGAGCATGCCTGCACTGAACATCTGGAATGAGAAGGCATCATTGGAAAGACCTTCACAAACTTGTTCCTAAGGTAATTAAATGCATATCACATTACTCACGACCTTCTCCCCACTGTAATATGTTTTGCTTCACGCTCATCCATGAAGATCACCTCCAGGTGGTTATTGGCCTAACTTTGAATTTTACAGTTGTTGATATTTCTCCTATATGTTTGCACTGGTGAAACAGCGATTTAAGACTCTGAACTGTTTGTAGCAGGGATCTGGTTTTCTTGGATTTCTGTGTCCAGTGCCTACAGGTCTGAGAGTTTCATAGAATAATACATAGTAATGAGCTGATGTTTATCACCTCTGCTTCCTTTACAGCTTTTCCACTGTGGTCTCCTATTACAAAGGAATATTGTAGCTATCAGGTGCCATAGGAGGGGAGCAACTCTACACCTTTTGTTGCTTAGAAACCCTAGGATAATTACACATTTTACAGTGAGGGAAGAAGTATTTGTAATTAATGTCAGCAGATATGGGCATGAAGTGACTGACAACAGTGTGCAATTGTGGCCCAAAGCAGGGACACTTGCAGCTGAGACCACGGGTGTTGTTTCCATGTCACTGATAACAGGACTGAACCGTGAAGAGAATATTCACATCACTGAAGTGAGAAGTATTCAATTTCCTCAAGATAAACTCTCTGTAGTCTGAAAGTGTGAAGAAAATGTGTCAGGCCATTTTCTGGGCATCCTTTTGTGAAAATGAAACGGGTTTTCAAGATATGAGAAAATGAACACCCAGATAAAGCTGTTTTGCCAGATGACTTCAGCCTTTTCATATTAAACACTCTTCCACAATAAGACTTGAATTTTTCTGAGTAACAGTTGTGGGCCTCAGCAGTAATGTCCTTTAGCACTTAGCTGGCATTACTAATGAATTTTCATGTATGACATAGTTCTGGATGGGAAAGCTCCAATATGAACCATTGAAAAGTGGAACCATTTTAGCTGGGATTATGTAGAGGCTTTTCCGATGCTTCCATTTTATAGACGCTAATGACATGTTCTACTACTCCTGTTATAAATCGTCCATGTGACACAAGCACTCACTTCTAAATATTTGAGTAACGCACAAGACGTGTCACTATTTTAGATCTCAGTGCTCTCAACTGGAGAAACTGGTAATTCTAAAAGTCTGTTCATCCCTACACAGGACTTGCAATCTTCTGAAAATCTCAGTGATGGAAGTCTGGTGCCATTAAAAACCTCCCTTCAAATTTCTTCTTGTGATTTGTGTTTTACTCTGAAGGTTTTTCATTAGTCTTATATTTATCTCCTTGAAATTTCATGGCATTCACAGAGGCTGGATTTATAGTAAATACATCTGCATCTTTCAGTACGTTGTCAAGTACCAGGTTGGCTGAAGAAATCCTTTGATCACTTATAATAAATGTCTCAGTTCAGATAATGTCAAAAATATCCATTAACAAATAGCATTAGTGCTGAGATACATACCATAATGGATTATGTCCGACTGTATTCTTGATCACACATAGAGACATCTGATGATGCTGGAAAAATATAATTAGAAAATTTGATTTTAATATATCATAAACAAAATTAACATATGGAAAATGATTCCATTCTCTAAAGAGAATTCTTATTATATTAAAATGTCATATGTCAGACATTGCCATGAAAAGAAAGGCAAAACTAATTAGAGCATTTCCAGTAAAAAGCACTTTTCATTGCAAAGGTCTGTATGTCAAAACTGAAGCTATTCACAGAAGGGGGTTGGTTTTAGTAAGTTCCAGGATAATTTAAATTCAAAATTGTCAAATACCTCTTTTCGGTTCTTTAAAGCAGAAGTCTTTTTTTCTGATATAAGATTATCTTTTTTTTCTGCAGCAATTTTCATTATGGATCATGGAAAAGGTTTAAAAAATAAAAGTCAATTATCAGGAAAAAAACCCCATGTTTTGACTAAAACAGTCATTTTTATTACTATAACATCACAGAGAATTTATTTTCCTTTTCCCTTTGTCCTGAGTGAGCTTTGAAATCTCAAAAATTCATACAGATCAGAGACCTGCTTTGCATTCAGCTCTTGCACACATGTCAGCATTTGATTATCTCAGCATACTGTACCATTGGTTTTAGTCAGGAGGCATGAGACAATGTCAGTGTTGTGAAACCTATCCAAACTTACAAATTCCTTATTTGAGGGCATTTTATTTTTTAGCATTTCTTTTCAGACAGATGTAAGTTTAAAATGGTTAATATTTTGCACTTTTTTTTTCTCCCTAGACTTTATTACATTATAAAAATAGCTACTGCACAATGTTAGGCCTTTATCAGCCAGCAATAGACAGTTGATCCATCAGTGTATATTTCATGTGCAAATCCTTTGATTTTCTGTTATACAGTTCTGTTGCTGGTTCCATGATTTATTAAATGCCGTTCCTTTGATCTTAAATAAAGTAATTTGGAACCACAAGTAATTGACTGATTTTCCAACAAAAGAGCATTTAATATATTACTTTTTGACCTCTTCTCTCTCACATGCTAAGAGGAATGTTAAAATTCTTACCATGTTTAGCAGAACAGCAAATCTGGGCTTCTCAACTACTCACTGCTTAATTGGATGGTTTTAGTTAAAACTACGGTGTTGTCATGGCCAAAAAGACACTGCCTCTTCAGTAACAGCTCTGAAATCACTGCAGGGACTACATGATAAAAGCAAAACTTTGACCTTCACATAGATCCTTATCACGAACCAAACCTAAGCATCAAAGCACTAGTTCAGTGCACTACTGAGACTTGAGTCAGAGGCAGGTCTCTGCTGTATCAGCTTCACTTTTGCAGGATTTTGTCATGAGCACGAGAGCAGCCTGTTCCCAAAGTGACTAGGACTTTTGGTTAACAGTGAGGCAACGCCTGTGCTGTGCGTTGAGGCAAGACACAACCACGGTCAGGGTTACTGTCTGGCAGATGCCTGGAGGCCCTGAACCAGCACTGTTATTCAGCGCTACTTCTTGCCTTGGAGCCCCATGAGTCTATGGTGGGTCTATGGTTGGTTTTATTCAAAATGCAGGCAAAGCAATCTCCCTGTATGCCATGAAGACTTATCCAAAGTGATTGCAAGGAGAGTTTGTGCCTCTTTCACCAGCAGCAGGTGCAAAGGTCCTCACAAGTACAAGAGAGCCAAATGCAAAAGGCTGGTGCGTCTGGGCCAGTGGCACAGTGAAGCTCTTGACAGTTGTTCTGCCAGCCCTGTAATGCAACTCATTCTTTATCTGCTTATCACCTAATTACTCCTGGCAGGACAGTCACTGGATCTGTGCAGGCACCCTGTCACTCCTTTAGGTGTGTGGCATGGGTCAGAGCAGATGGACATGCAGAGCCAGGAATCATTAACATACTGATACATATCTATCACTTATTAATGGAGTAAGACTCTTATGCATGTTCAACAGGGCACTTAAGAGGTCACAATGCCACCCGACAATGCTTTTAGGGCAAACTCTGATCCTCTCAGGCATCAAGGAAAGGAACAAAGGCTTCAAATCATCAGTCTAAGAACCAGTAAGGGTCACCTTGTCAGTCGCTGACAGATTCTGCTGATGTCTAGACTTAGCTGAATTAATCTAACTTTGACTTGGACCAAGGTCTCCATTTCTGTGACCCATATTGAAAACCTTGGACTTTATCTATCTCCAAATATACAAATCTGATTGAGCTTTTCTGGGCAGGCTTAAGTTAGGGCTACACAGAATTTAGGCTAAAATACTCACCCACACTAATTAACCTTTCAAATCCCCCTGCAAGGCTCTTCTGAGGGAGACAAATGCTCTCTTGGCACTGTGAGAGCCAATGAAAACTATTAGCAAAATCATTTACAGGTGAACTTCATCTCTTCTGAGTGCAGATGGACAAGTGAAGGGCAGGGAGGACATAGGATGATGTGTAATTGTGGGGGATGTTCATGTCCAAGTTAATGTAGGTGCTCAGAGTCTGGCAGCCACCACACAGGATAAACCAAAACCCAGTAATTCCCTATCTTGCTTCACTTTTCTGAGAAATAAACTAGAAATAAGTCATCTACAATCCATAGATTGTGTAGCATATGCAAGAAGGAAATCAAACAGTTGCTTAACCTGTCATTAAAAGAGCAACCATCCAGTTCATTATCTGATAGCCTGCAGAGGGACCCTGAACTGTCCTAATACCACCTGTATTCCTAATGCACCATATTCTTGATTTGTCAGTAAAGGAATGGCTCTGTCTAAAAATACTCACACTTTCAGTCTACTGTTTCGTAGAGAGGGCCACCACAACAGCATCCTTCAGATTGCAAGCATCCAGTTTGTGGCCAAAAACATTCTAATGCCTTCTTTTTCTCTATAATTGCTGCTTTTAATATTCCCTGTCTGACCAGCTAGGAAACAGGCAAAATAAAAAATCAAAATACATTGATATTTACCTTCTCGGTATATCTTAATGCTATGGAACTGCATGTAAAGGAGAACACAGTTACAAAGGCTTCTTCATGACAGAGTTAAAGACAACAATAATTTAGCAGCTTAGCCAGCAGCAACACATTAAGAACTAAATCCAAAGGCAGATGTCTTCGGCTTTGTAAGCGTATACCATGGCTCACCTCCAGCCAGCCAGTCTGCTATTACAGGAGATGAGATTTTGCACCTTTACACTCAAATTGGTCTCAGTATAGATGCCTCTCTTACACAAGTTTTGCCATGCCCTTGAGGTTATGTTAAATACGAGAAAATTGTATCAAGCATGTAGCAGAAGAGGAGGCTTAGCATGTTAGAGGCACATCCCTGCATCACTAGCCAAGAGTGCCCATTCGAAACGTTGAAGCAGAGAGGGTGAGTTCTGACTGGATGATGTCATCTACCTTCTACCCCTGCATTTTGACACAGATTGATTTGGCCTGTTCTCAGTACTGCCTCCTCTGAGATACAGAGTCAAGAGGTAAGAAGGTTTGGTATATCTCAGGTTAATGCTGGGTGACCCTCTAGCATAAGATGTTGCTCAGTGTTTAAAGGTGAAACCTTACCACAGCAACCTCAGGACCACGCATGCAAAGTTTGGATCAAATAAAGCCAGATTAACTTTGAAATTAAAAAGGAGTTTTCCACCTGATACAGATCTAGATGTCAGGACAGGTAGAAACCATAAGGATCACAAAAGCAATAGAAAATATCAGCATCTGCTCAGGCTTCATCTGGAACAGACATGTTATGCTGTGTTATGTTTAATAGAATCCAAATTCTATACGTGATTGAGTGAAATATGCTGAAGTTTGCTTCCTGTCATTATACATGGAAATTCCACTTAGTGATTATAAGTACTGAGCCATAAAACTCCTCAGAGTTCAAAAGAGATTTCTTGTTTTCAGAGCATTCTTCTGTTGTTACAACAATGTGACTCGGGACTTATTACACAGAGCTGTTTCTTTTAATCTTGTGCTCTTAGCTTCAATGTCAGTTTTAGACACTCCCCCTGGAGCTACATGAAAAACAAAGTTCCTGATCATTGCTCAGCTTTATGGAAATGCAGTGCAAGCAATCATGAGCTGAACCCTGAGAAGGTCAGGCTTACAAGAGTGACTGAAGGAGCTTAGTGAGAATGACTACTCAGAGTACTGAGCAACAGAGACAAAACAAAGTGTAGGTGTGCTCAGGGTGCTCGCTGCATCCATGGTGCATGCTGGCCTGATACCAACCATCACATGAAATCCAGGATCCCCTCCCTCACCACTGCCCAGCTTTCGAAAGTTTTGGGGTAGAGTTACTTTTTCTGATGGGTCTCTGGTTGCAACTTAAAAAACCCCCAGTTTCAGTGCTTATGTCAAATTGAATTATCTTGGCAGGAAAGAACTTAATGTCTCTCCTCCTTCCATTTTATGTTATCATTATTTACCTCTGAGTGAAATAAAAAAACACAGATTTTACAAAAAAGAAAAAAAGTTTGTTTGTATTTTGCTTCTCTTTTATTGCATTTCCTTTTTGGCTTTCTACACCATACCTTTAAATTTTTCCACTGTTTTTTGAAAAGTTGCCTAAAGGTAACAAGTGAAACAGGACATTGCAGTGCTGCAGAAATTGATTAATTTCAAATAAAACTACCTTTGGTATGGAATG
Source organism: Corvus brachyrhynchos (assembly GCF_000691975.1). NCBI lineage: Eukaryota > Metazoa > Chordata > Aves > Passeriformes > Corvidae > Corvus > Corvus brachyrhynchos. Next base: position 18,588,056 of record NW_008239110.1, read on the forward strand.
TTTTCCAAGAAATCCTTTTTAATTTTGCCAGCTCCACTATTCAATTTGCAGACTTGAAATTAAAGAGATGTATGGTGTTCTATCAGTCCTGTATGACTTCTAAAGAATTAAGATGACTTATATTTTCATCAGTCGTTAAGGAATATTTTGGGAACTGTTAAGTGTCTGTAATTTATTTCAAGAAAAAACTGTTGAATGAGTAGAGGTATCATTTATCTCTTCTAGCCTACTCAGAATTGCTATATTACTGTACTGTAAGCATACTGAGATAATTGCTAATGGTGACTGACAGAATACTCAACAGTTTGCCTATGGACAAGCTCACTCTGGGTATCATTGACACTGAAGAGCTCTTGTGAACCACAGTGAAATCAGAGAAAATATTGTTTCTTTATGGACTTACAACAGAAAATTGCATTTTTATCCAAACTGCAAATGCAGTAAAGGTCTTATATAGTATTTAAGGGGTTCAATTCACAGGGGTTGGATTTTTTATTTTCAGTCCTTATAGGTTTGCATTTGAGCTAAAACAGATGCAAATTGTTCCTGTTCTGCTCTCATAGTGTTTCAGATAATAACTGTGAAAGAGATAAACCAAGTAATTACACAGCTTATATTTGTGAGGTGATTGACAAAAGTGCTGCAAAAGGTGGGGCAGTATAGGCTGGGAGTCACAGCATGTCTGCATGTTTACAAGACACATGACTGTAAAAATTATGGGGTTTTTATTTATGTATTTTCTGGTTAAATTTCATAAGAATTTATTCTATAGCTCTCCTAACTTACTACAAACAGTATATCAGCCTCCCACTCCTCATTCTTTTCTTCTGGTACATAAAATTTCTACAGTTCCTGTATATTTTGGCAATCACAGGGATTATATTGAAAACCAGGGAAAAATATATTTTCATATGCACACTGCTTTGTGCCAGGAGACTTGCCATCTAATATTAGACAGATGATTTCATACTTGACACAGATTAGTAGTGCCTTAGACCTAGCATCTCTAGACCCACATTTGTCCATTAAATATCTTTGACTCTTTTGTAATGCAAACTAGCTGGATGATAGTTTCCCAGGCGTACAGAGCTGCTCATTATGTCAGCATCAGTGTCTGATTTGTGTTTTCGGTTGTGGCAGTAAATGGACCTGCAACTCCCATTTGTGCTAGCTGAATATTCCATGAAGGGAGAGAAGAAAATGGAAGGGGTTTTTTTTGCTTCCTTTAGTCTTTATTATTGTTATCACTCAATAGTAACTTCTACCTCAATATGGTAACATGGAAACGCAGGTGTCATGGGTTAGCATTAAATCCAAGTATTGTAAAATAATTCAGTGCTGAAAAGAAAGCTGCCACAAAATCCATTTGCACTGCACATGGAAAAAAAAGAACAAGTGCAACTGGAGAAATTAATAAAACCTGACCACTGGAATCTCTTAGAGAAGACTCTTGAGAAGTGGGTCTGCATGGACCTCATGAGGCTCAACAAAGCCAAGTAAGGGCCCTGCAAATGGGAGAGGGTGGTGACACACTGGAGCAGGTTGCCCAGAGAAGATGGGGATGACTCACCCCTTATTCAAGGCCAGACTGGATGAGGCTTTGAACACCCTCATGTAGCTGAAGATGTCCCTGCATGTTGCAGGGGGGTTGGAACTAGGTAACCTTTAAAGGTCCCTTCCAATCCAAGCTGTTCTACGATTCAAAACACTATGGAAATTCTCTAGGCTCTGCTGTACCGAACAAAGTAAACCTTTTAGGTTACGGCTTGGCCCTAAATGCATAGGATTTTAAAAATAATGGTAATATTATTCAACATGGATTGATTTGATTTGAAACAAGAACATTCATAAGCACTGTGAAGTGGGAGCTGCTGGATGTGATTTGATAAGCTGGAGCTCAGTGATTTTTGCATTTCTTTTCAGCTACTAAGATGTTCATCCTCCTCACTGCACCCTGAGTGTGCAGGATGGATTCAACCCAGATCACACAGATAACAGTGGGCAGCCATGAGATCTGCCTCAGTGCACACCTGCAGCTGCCGACTTTGTGCCAAAGCTGCAGGCACGTTCAGCAGATGGCTGGGAGCTTCTAGGGCATGACAGAACACATGGAGCCATTGTCAACATCTAGACACAGGCAAGTAAGAGACATTTTTCCCTCTCACACACACAGCCAGTCTATTTGGGGAAATAAAATGAAGATTTAAAAAAAATCCAACTCAAATTTGATAGAAAAAATAGGACATTGACACCAGAAATTAAACTACCATGAGAGTTTTATGTCAAAGGGTACCCCTAAATAGAATAGCTCCAAGTTGCATTAATATTTTCAAGTTTGTATTCATAGTCCTCCAAAAGTCTTACTGCTTCTTTTTCTTCTTTAGCTTCAGACAGTCACGTGCCTGTGAAATGTTTTGCCTGACTTGGGAGGGAAGTACACCCTTCTGCTTTTCTATGCTAGGTTATGTGAAAGGCTTTTCTGCCTGCTAATGAGAGAAGGAGAGGATGAGCTTTCACTGAGAACTTTTCTTTGAAGTTGAAAATCTTTAGTAGAGCCTTCTCATTTCTAAGGACACTATAATCATCTTGATGGGAGGGAAAAAAAAAAGGATTCTGGCTCTGTACCTATCTTCCTCCCACTCTCCCCCTCATTTTCCCTCTTTCTCTCCTTCAAGCACACGTGCACGTCTGCGCACACACACACACACACACAGAATCTTTATGGAGCACAGAAAGAGCAACCTACAATGCATGTATTTTTGGAAATGCACATTTACATCTACGCAGGTACAGACTTTTTTTTTAAAATGGTTCTTACCTGTAGCACATGCATGCCAACACTCACACACCATACTTCAAGGACTTTTATCCTTTTCAGTACGCTTTTATGGTTTTGACCTTTATTTTCTGCACACATGCCGTCAAATCTTTTGCAAATGAATTTTATAGACACAAATATTTGCTCTAAAGGAATCTGGAATTATAAACACCCACACTCAAGGAGACTTTACTTTAAACATGAATACTTTGCTATGGAAATACTTGCATTCTTCACTCAGGGAATAAAATCTGCATCTTGTGTGACCGCTTCCAACCAGACAGCGCAGCTTCAGTTACAAATATGCACCGTAATTCCCTGTGATAGGATAGTGACAATAATCAATTCGAATGCATTCAGATAAATAATTTTAAAGTAAATGCATATTGCTGGAGGATGCTCAGCAAGCATAAAAAAAGCCCAGTAGCCTAATATTTTATTTCTTGGGAATAGTTCTGTCTGCCCTTAGGCTGATGTATTCTTTGGGAATACTTTAATGCGGTTCCTATAATTAGCGAGTACTTCATAATCACCTTCTAGAGAATGAAATCTCTCTGTAACATTCCGGTGTGTTTTGAAGGCATCGAAGCGTACATGGTTCTTCTATCGGCAGCAGAAAGGTTGCAGGGCAGGACGGGAAGGGTTTTAAAAGGTTGCCAGGAGGCATCAACATCGTTTCACTGTAGCAGACTGCATCTCTCCTCTTTGAGAGATACTAGTGAAATCCTGGTCTCACTGAAGCCGCTGGGCATTTTGACAGCTGCTCCCCCAGCAATCCAGCTCGGGGAATGGCGTCATTTGCATTGCGCAGGGGTGGGGGAGAGGTATGTGGGGACCGAGTCAGGTGCTCCTTTCCTTACCTGGATAAGGAGGTCACACGTGGGCTGGGTCCCGGCCTGGGGAGGCAGCTGGCAGCTCTCTCCCGGCCATTTCCCTTGTGCCCTTCGGCCACTCCTGTTCTGCCCCGCGCACCCCTCTCCTGCTCACACCCCGAGGCTACGATGTCTACAGGCAAAATGTGTTCCTTCAAATAAGATTAACTGCCTGTGATAGTATGGGAAGATTACCATGTGGTTTTTAACTCTTTGAGTGTCCTGGGACAAACTCTGTCTCTGGGGGCTCTCCCTCCGGCTGCCGCTACTGCTTGCCACTGCATTTTCTGTTGAGATGCCATGCCAAGAGATGTAAAAATCATGTCTGAATATCAAGCTGATATACTGTCATGCTTGGTAATTATTCTGTCAAGTGTCTTATGGGAGGCAAGAGCAGAAACAGCTGTGGAAAACCGGGCAAGGATATCGTTCTTGTAAATATCTTCGAGCTTGTTGTTCAGTAATTGCATAGCTGTAGGAAGGACCAGAGTTTATATGACATATTTCATTTAATTTTAAAATTAGTCTGGTGAAGGAAATGTCTAGAAAAGAAATCGTGAGAAAATTTTACTTCTGATACTGCTTGCCAGGTGTTTGAGAATTTAAAAAGAATAGATGACTAAAAAAAAAAAAAACAAAAACTCTTTCAATGCAGTTTTTTCCCTTTCTTTCTTTTTCTCTGTAAACTTGCAATTGGTAAGAGAGGGTTGCACATTTACATAATGCATTAGCTGATTACAGATCAATCCCTGAACCCCATGGATCCCTGTACCTCTTCATGATAAAATTTTTTTAAAATTCCCTATTTCTCATTTTGAACCAAAGAAGGGTTTTATGACATTTCATGTTAAAATGTATTTACTTGACATAATTTCTCAGAAGTGACCTACAGGATTAGGATTTAGACTGCTCAGGATTTAGACAGGGATAGTGCTCTATATCTCAAAAAAACAGAGCAAAACACTTATAACCAAATGTCTCTGTGGTAATCTGATTAGACCAAGCCTTCACCTTATGCGTAATATAACACAGCTCTTTGATTTCCTGTAGAATTTCTAATGCACTCACGTTTGCTTGGTTCCACAATTACTGGAATGCTTGGAGCAAAAAGTTAAAGGCAATTGATCAAGCACTAGGCAGCATTTTTGAGACGTTCAATTAAAATGTTTAAGGGGTCTATGTTTTTCAAATACCTGAAAGCAGCTACTTAAAAGGGTGATTTTTTCATCGTTGGAAGTTGAGGGGAAGAGCATTTGTAAAACTAACCTCTCTTGCAAGGATAAGTTAGATTAATGGTTTACAAAATGTTCTGGGTAATGTAGCTCTTTTACCTGCAGGGTTTTATGTAGGCAGGCATGTGAGAAGTCTGCTTGCAGTACTGCAGGGTTGGCATGCACTGTTTATTTAGATTCATACCTGCAAAGCCAGTAGTGATTTCATGCCATCAGAATGAATTTGGAACAGAATTAATTGCTCTTTCCAAGAGAGAGAATTTTTGAGAAGCCCTCCTGGTACAGGTTAGACTTGTTCTTTCTTTAACCTTCACACCTTTTGAACCATATGCTTCCGAGGAGGATGATATAAGGACATTGAAAGACTTTGGTCAATGTATAAAACCAGATTTCCAAGTCATAGATTCTTTGTCAATAGTACAGATATCCTGTGGGGCCTGGAGCTTGTCATCTAATTTTTTATGTGCCTTAAATTTTCTCTGAAATTGTAAAATTTGTCCATCTCCCAAATAGGTAGCTGATATTAAAACATATTTTTACTCTAGGACATGACGTACAGTACGTACGAGAGGTGGCTGGGAGTTTCACTTCATCACTGCTTCTATCACACTTTCAAATTACCAGCTCCTAAGGTGTAAGTGGAGATGGACACAGTTCTGGGAGTGGCCAAGCCACATATTCCACTAACCAAGGTGCCAGTAGAGAGAATTGAAAATCTCCTACAAGAGCACAGAGAATCAAGGCATACTATAGAGCAGAGTTGTGTAGATGCACATGCATGCATACATATCTATGCACAGATATCAGTCAATTAGCCTGATAAACCTAAATCATTCTGTGATTCTATAAACTGTTTAACATTCAGGCAGAATTGTTTTAGCTATAGGTTAAAATGGCTACGTAAATCAGACATTTCCCTTTGCAGTCCCAGCCACTGTCAGAGAGTATATATGGAGATTATCCCCTCAAGTACAGTACAAGTAAAGAGCAGCCAGCCCTTTCCTGGCCCTCCATTTCCAGGACTGCTTTTCCATAGTTCTTTCAATAAGAAGGTCTGACTTTCCACCCCAGTTGAAGGTGACTACACTTTTCTTACTATCTGTTTACTTCTTTCACAGCTTTCAAGAGGTGTGAGGACCATGAGCCTTTGTTGGGGATATTGTTTGCCATGTGACAAATTGCCTGGGGCAGCAAGTTCTAGAAAGTCCCATTTTCTCTTGCTACAAAGGGCTGTCATTGTCTCTTCTAGTCAGTCATAAATGTGTCTTGCACATGTGACAGGGAGGAACACAGTCTTTAGCTGTATGGTAATGAAATTGTCTTCAGAGAGGAACTGCCCATACTTAATAGACTATAATACCTTCTCATGTTCTGTAATAATAAGCTTGACACAAGTACCAAAAATTCATTAAAATGTACTTTTAATCCTTTCAAAAAGAAGACTCAAACAAGATGGGTAGCCATTAAAGAGGAAGCCATGCAACACTGTAGGATCAGCCTCTGAATATATGTAATCTGAATTGATTAAATTCCAACTTTGTAAAACTTCCCTTTCTAAATGAGGAAGAAACCTGTTCCCTGTTTTTTTCTTACTGGAATAATTGCAGTATATTAAGACACACCAGGTAAGCCAGAGCAAAGATTGTTTGGAGTTCTCATTTCAACTGCACATTATGCACTTGCATTGTAATATATTCAAACTGACAGCTTTATTATGGGGAATTAATCTAAATTATGTCTAGACATATATTTGCAAGAACAAGCATCACAGAGACTGTTTGGTGGCTGACTGTTCAGAGGAATTAAACAAGAAAATCCCAGGCTTAAGCCTTACAAATAAATGGTTAAATTGATAAACAAAGGAATAAATGAGTTTAGGTCATGCTTCAGGAACAATAGCAAAACCTTCTCCCTAGATTTTTACTAGTTTACACATTCCTTTGCCGTTTTGCCATTTTAATTATCATCCCCTCTGCCACCACAGAAGCCCACACAATTCCTGCTTCTGCGCAGTAGAAGTGCCTGGATATGCCCATACTTTGAAAGAATATTGTGAATTTGTATGGCTATTTTACATCATATGTGTCAAGAAGCTTAGCTATCATTTTAACATTTCTAAAATCGAAGAAATAAATTTAGCACTGCTCTACCATTAATGGTGATGGGGGAAAAGGAGACTTGCAGCTCACAATGTTATTACTTATTATTTGTAATGACAAAGGCTTTAGGACTTTCCATCTGGAGATAATAATTTTATTACCCAGCTGTAAAATATCCACACCACTGCTAGTGGATCGTACGATTAATAGTAGGTTTAAAAACTTGCTGTACACAGTACTTCAGACTAAACTCACTGCAAGCTAAAAGCTTGCAACTGCAGGGCAAGGGACTGCACATGAGAGGTTTGGTGTCTCACTGCAGCTGTGACTTTCAGGAGAGCTCTCAGGGCAGCTGAGCACACAAGAGATACTCAACCCAGCAGCTGCACCACCCGAGGAGTCTCTGTCATCAGAAAGCACCTTGATGCTATATCATGACAGCATTCCCAAGCAGCAACACAAGGACAGCATGTTCCCACTTCCAGAGCAAATTAAATGCTTTCTGCCCTTGTGTGGGATTGGTGGCAGGGGAAGGGCTGCCTCTGCCAGCCCATTTGGTTTTGAGACCTCCATCTGCTGTAATGCAACCTTCATGTAGCCCTCCAGAAGGACTGGGGAGGGCTGAAGGAGGAAATCGGGCTGAGCCCAGTTAGGGCAGAATCAGATGCCGGACAGGAGAAATGTGAGACTTGAGACAGCTTCAGCACCAAGACTCTGTATTTACAACAGTCAATTCAACTCCCTCACTAGCCTTTTTTTTCCATGGGGAAGCAGGAAAAACTAGCAGGGACACAGCCCTCAGTAACACGTCCTAACAGCTTCCAGCCTGGAGAAGGCTTTCACTCGTCTGACTCAGAGGGAACGCAGAGCTACTGTCTGTGCAGATGTGCCTGCAGATATACGAGGTGGAAAAGGTGCAGTGCAAGTCCTGTACATGTCCTACAGAAATGAGGATGAGGTAACAATGATGGCAACACAGGAAGGTCACATTAATTTCTTAAGATTGCCCAAAGGGTCTGTGCCAAACCCAGAGTTTGAACCGTGGCACCTCCTGAAACCTGGGTGAGTAACCGTGAGTGCAGTGGAGGTTTACCTTGAGGAACACTATTGCTGCTACCTTTAACAAGTGCTTTAAGTGCTCTGTCAAAAGTGTTTAACAGCTATTTAGAAAGCAGAAGCAGAGAAGTGAGTGTATGGCATTAGTTAGCCATGCTGGCTTGCCTTTCTGGTCCCTGCTGTTAAGGGAGGCTGAGGAAAGACTACAGAGGTTTCAAAGGGGAGCCACAAAGCTGGCTTGTGGGCTGCCAAGCAGACTGTAGGAGGGGAGACATGCATAAAGACCACAATTTATTCAAGTTACTGAAAAAAAGAAACCTGAAGTGATTTGGGTGTTTTGTACAAGTGTTAGCACACAGGATAAATACCTGAGAGTAGAGAGCTTTTAAACTTTTACTGACGAAGGTGTGACAAGATCCAATCACTGATAAATGTCCTTTGGTGGGAGAAACTCCAAATCACAGCCTGTAATCAGTGGTGAGTAGCTCACATGATTGACTTCAGGCTATGAAAGAATTCCTTCTCTCTGTCTCCAAGATATATTTTGATTACTTTCCTATCAACCTACTGCTTTCTGAAGTGTCAGAACTTGGTCACCAGTTGGAAACAGGACAATGACTGGGTAGACCACTGGCAAAAGGCACTAAACATTCTCAGCTTTCTGCTTTGTGTATCTTCCCCTGGTGCTCAGGGTCACAGCAATAACCAGATTTGGGGTGGGAAAAGCATTTTTGTCCCAAAGATAGCCAAGCAGGATCTTGAGAGATTTTTTTTTCCCTTTATTTTCAGCACGGATTGTAGTTTGCAGGCTGGAATTCCTCATTGTCAGGGGTCTTCAGGGTGCAGTACTTGGTTGTTCTTGTACCTGGTACAGAGCTTTTTCTCAAAAAATCTGAAACACTTATTATAACCAATGCTTAATATAACTGTAGTCTTTGGGACATGCAGGAATTCAAACAATTCTCTTGGGCCATTAAGCCCACCACCCAAGTAAACTTTTAAAACAAAGTCACACAAACTCCTTCTCAGCCACTGGCCCATCCTGACAATGCCCAAACTCCTCATGCAAGTACCCTGGCAGCAATGAGCATCTTGAAGTCTGTCTCATTTCTGTTCCCTATCAGAATCAAGAAAATGGAACTCTTTCTCCATATCTCCCTTTAATAACCTAATCTAGCTGGAGTTTCAAGAATATCCCAGTGTGAGCACACTGCACTCAAAATGCAATTTAAAACATAGCTGGACAAGAAAAACATAATTATGTTTCTGGTAAAGGGTTAAAATGTCCAACTGAGTTGTGGTCAGTTGATACAGGTTTAATTGTCCTTTCTCTGCCTGGGGGAATTTAAACTTCAGAGGAAGAAATCTTTGCTTCTGGCACTCTTCTGAGCACCAGTTAAAAGAACATTTTACAACCCGATAAATGCCAACATCAGTCATGGTACTGAAGAAAAGTGTAATGTCCACTCAGTGTGTTTGAAGGAAGAGCACTGACACAGCCTTTCTAATGTAAATTAAAGCCTGGGAACACTAAGTGAAAGTATTCAGATACCTGTCTGTAAGTAGATTTGGAATACAGGAGTTTGGGCTTGGTTGTCATAGTGCTCCATCAGCTTGTCTTCACTTCTGCTGTTACCCACTGTCGCACGCAGGGCTCCCCACTACACTGTGTGAGGAGCCTATCCCAGGACTAGCAAACAGCCATGGTCTTGTGCCTGGTAGCCCTTCTGTGAACTTGAAGATTAAAGTTTTCAGAAACAGCTGGATAAGAAAGAAACAGAGAAAGGCTATGCCAGAAGAAGAAACCTAAAATTATATTCAGTATGTGGTCACTTCTATAAGATGCCCATGAGAAATACCTAGTTTCTTACAAAATCTTTTGTCACAAATGAAGTTATTCAGTGAGAAGGAAAAAAACCAAAAACAAAACCTTAGGTGTAAACCAAGAATTATTGGCATGCCTCTTTCAGTCACGTTTTTAGCCTTTTATTTTTTAATGGGACATATCTAAGTGAGCTGTATGCATATACTCTGTTTCTCTTTAGCTTTTGAACCTACTCCTTGATTTGAAGCAAATTCAAGACATGACTGAAACCCTCAATGGTTTTCACTGCTAGAACATTATTCTGGAGGGGAGCTGAAAGGTGAAAAAGTACAAGGAGAGGGGACAGAAAATGTTAATATTGTTATGTTAAATCAGCCAAGAGATACATCTCTGTAAGAAGACTGACTTGATGTTTTGTACTCAGTGCTTTTATCTGACTTTCTCTTCCTTTCTGCAGCTAATACCCAGAGTTTCTGAAGGTCTGAGCCTCACTCATAGGCCCCTCCAATAGCAGTCTGTTCGTGTGACCGTTGCAGGAACCTCGCAGGAACAATATATCCAAAGGTTGTCAAATTTGGTTCAAATCAGCCAACAAGTTCTGTGACTACTGAAGGGGAAAATATATTCAGGGTGCAGTTCAGACAAAAATAGAAAAGCTTGTCAGCCCTGAAGCCATGAACAAACCACCTGATACCAGCTGGAGTTAATGAGAGGAGGAGGGCTCAAGCTACTTTACCCATTCCAACATATTCCCCTTAAAATCGCAGGTTGAAATGCAGGCTAGTAGAAACTGGTTTATTGGTTTTAAGTTCTTCAACTTCTGCTTGTGATTCATCAATGAAGAGCAGGCTACAGCATGCAGGGAGGTTTGTTTGGCCAGCTGTGAGCCAGAGCAAGTCCAGACTCATGTAACCAGTCATCACTTTCTCACTGTTAATACAGCCATGCAGAGCTCTCTGTTGTTTTTCTTGGAAAGAGT
>NW_008239110.1:18598999-18604661 GCF_000691975.1 Corvus brachyrhynchos
GGATGGAGGTAATATGTGGATGAAATATAGTTTCAGGACAGCGAACATCATTTGATCAGCATGTGGAAAGGCATGGGAGAGGATCATCTGCACTGTGCTATCATACATGGAGATCGCTGTATCCTGGCGCTCTAAATACTAGAGATATATTTAAAAGGTTGCAAATTGATAAATAACTTTCATGTCCAACATTACAGGGTAAGAATCTTGTTACTGACCATTCATGATGGTCAAAGTGCATTCATTTAAAAAGGCACATTTGTTCTTTTTATGCATGTTTTCTGTGCCCTTACATATTTCAAAAAGACTTAGAAGAAGAAAGAATTAAAACATCATTTTCTAGGCAATGCAATCTAAATAATTATAGTAATAATTATGTTTGCTGTCTGCTTCTGGGGTGTAAATATAACCCATCCTACCATGTAATAGAAGTTAATTTTAAACAGTGCACATTTACACAGCTCATGTGAGGTCTGATTCTATTTTCAGTTATTAGCCATGAAAGCTACCACTGTACAAGCTCTCAGTTCAGTGACAACCATTTGGAGGGTAATTGCGTGACTTTCATTAGCTCAGTGCCACATGTCAGCTAAGGCATGCAGCCATTGCTCAGGAGTAGCTCTGTGTCTGATTGCAGTGTTCCGTTAGACTTCTGCTGAGGAAATTTCTGCTGGCCCTGTTTGTGTTTACACTAATGACTTTATACACTGTCAAAGAAGAGAAAAGGAGCCTTAAACCAAGTATAGTTTTCTCATATTTCATCCCCTGGATCCCTTCACACTTCCTGAGCTATGTGATTATAACCTACGTATCTGGATATGAAGGGAGCCTACAAGGAAAGACACAGGGACCTTTTTACAAGAGCAGCATGTAGTTACAGGATGAGGGGAAGTGGATTAAACCTAAAAGAGAGTAGGTTTAGATTTGATATTAGGAAATAATACTTTACAGTTAAGGTGATGTGGCACTAGAACAAGTTGCCCAGAAAAGTTGTGGATGCCCTGTCCCTGGAAATGTTCAAGGCCAGGCTGGAGAACTGGAATTCAGAGCAGCCTGGTCTAGTGGAAGGGGGTCAGAACTAGGTGATCATTAAGTTCTCTTCCAACCCAAACCATTCTATGATCCTATGATTCTACACAGAGCGAGTAGGCAAACATAGCAGATGGATCAGGCTCTACACAGATGTTTTGCAAAGCTGTATTCCTGTCTGGGAAATCACTGATCTCCTGTCTGGGAGATCTTCAGTGCTGCAACAAGAGGTGAGGATTGGAATCAAGTATGAAGAAAGGTGAGTATAAGTGGCAGTATAGCACCTTCAAAACTCAATATAATTTAAATCAATTTAACATTTCCCTCCAAACTGATGAAATATTACTTTTGGCACAATGTATGCACACTTCCCTCTGCCTTTGCAGCCAGCCTGCACTCCCTGTGATTTTCAATTGACTGCATGTTTGACAGCCATGTCACCTTCTCTGACATCTAAGTAGGCATTTCCTTCAATCCCTGACCAGCAACTTGACAAGCAGTGCATCAAGAAGATGAAAAGGCAATGGTTTTATGAGTAAAGGACAAAGAAATGCAATAAAAGCTGTCCCTGTTACTGATCATGAGGCTCTCTGGTGGACTCAGCTTATGTTAATGTTGCTAAAGTTGCAATGCTGAAAAGCTGGAAATTATCAAAAGTGAGGAGCCATGCTGCTGATCATCTGCAAACAGCCTGGGAAGTCAGTGGCTACATGCTGGACTGGCTGATGGGGCTACTGGGGCAGCTGTGCTGACTGGGTGCTGGGGAGGGACAGACACAGAAAAGTGGGGGGGTTGGGGGGGCACATGGCAGGGTTGTTGATGGTGCTGCCTGACCAAATACAAAGAGCTCCTTGTAGGGCTGCCTGTAGGGTGGCTTGTCCTGGAGTGCTGCCATGCTGGCTGTGTTTTCTGGTCTCAATCACCTGGTCACTTGCTCGTGAGTTTACCCATGCCTCTGGCCACCATGATTTTAACTAGAATACCGCAACATCAGCTATTAAAAGGAAGTATTTGGGTGAGGGGCATGAACAGTGGCAAGAGGCTGTTAGGACTCCCTGCCTCCCAAGGAGTCAAGGAGGCACTGCTGGGTTCTCAGAAAGGCCACAGGGCTGCACTCCACACGGGCACACAGGGAGAAGCCCACATGTGGGTCTGGCCTGTTCCAGGGCCAGTGCCAGCTGCTGTGGCGGTGCGATTCTAATGCCCCCAGCATCCCCATGGCAGGGACAGGGGGGGAGCATGGGATCTGCCAGTGATGGCTGGTGGTGGGAGGAGAAAGGGGAGGTAAATGAGCGCCCCATGAACCAGCTTGGGAACTGGCGGCCATCTTAAGAGCCTGGCCTCTGTTGCCACTGGGATCAAGGAAGATATAGTGGCTAGAGTTTGTCAAGGGGCTGAGCTCCTGTACCCCTGCTGCCCTGCCAGGGCCTCTGCAGGGGTGGGATGGGGACACCTGAGCGGCTGCTGTCAACTCCTCACACCACTACAGCCTTTTACTTACTCCCTTTGGCCCCTTTTACTTGGGGCCAAGGGGAGTCACGTCCTGGGAGCACCTGTTTCTTGGCCTTACAGAGGAGGAAACTCTGAAGGGCTGTCTTGGATGCAGAGGCATGCAAAACCAGAGTGCAAAGCTGCAAGAGGGATCCAGGTTCTAATTTTCATCTCTGTTAGGTTAACTGAATCTTCCCAGCAAAATGATCTATGGAACCTTAAAACTGGTATCCCCAAAGTGGAACAATTTGCTTTAGTATGGAGCACTCCCAGCTCCTGATGAACTCATCAAGACTTGACCAAGGGCAACACTCCTGGAAACAGGTAGATGGCTTGTAAAAAAATTGCTTGGCTGTCAGCATCGTGTCAGGAAACACTGTCCTGTGCATCAGTCACCTCCACAGGCACAGCTGCTCTGGGTGGGCACTACACAGCACCACACCTTTGCATATGGTTAATCTGTGAAAGTGCCATCAGGAGCAATGAGCAGGGTGACCAGAAGACTCAAGTGCATGTAGCAGCGTGCTTTTCTGTCCTGTCATACTCTTTTTCCTTGACCTCTCTGTCCCTGACTGTACAAGCTGTCCTGGTTTGCACAAGCTGTCCTGGTTTGCACACCCCCACATACCAAATTTGCAGCAAGTCACACTAATGTGGTCTCACATGTCAAATCCCCAGGTGTTAAAGCCTCTCCTACACATCCCAGCTCCCTATACTTTAAGCAGCTGGTCAATCAGATCTGTGACCCACTGAGCAGCTGCAACTGCTGAAAGGGACCTCAGCAGCAGGTGCTGCTCTGCAGGTGTTTGTGATACTGGGCATGTGGGAGAAGGGAAGAGATGGCAAAGGGGAGAAAAAGCAAGACATGCATCATCTACTTCCCTAGTCTTACGTTCAGCCCATGAGACCTGACTGCTGTTGCCAGCATGACTACATAGGGACTGAGTATGATGATGGAGGTACTGCAGGAAGACTTAAGAGAGTCATGAATCTCCCTTCACTGTGCATGTGACCTGTTTTACTGGGAGTAGCTGTGGCATTTAATGAAATCAGGTGGTGAAAGCAGACTACAGGGACTTGGAAATGTGTAGTTAAATTGAGCAATTTCTCCCTCTTACATTAAAAATAATTTTGCTATGCTGACCTAAAGGCTAGGTTTTGTTCATCAGATCATTTAATCAGAACTATAGTCCACAGGATAATTAAAATTTAAAAGTTAATTAAACCAGCAATGATCTAAGAATAAGTCTATAAGGAAGGCAGGGAATTCAGATACCTTATATCTCCTCTTAGAAGTCATGACTTCTATCACATATAATTGCTCTCTCCTGTGGTGTGCATGGGAAGGATCTGTTTCTAAATGAGGACATTTTCTATTAAAAACAGCAGGAGAAAAGTTCAGACACCAAGGGCTTAATCTGTAAAGCTGATTTTTGAATGAAATCAGCCCCATTACGGCCAAGCAGTGGCACAAATGTTTATTTATGAGTGTGTGAATAGCCTTGTTGCCTTTAATGCCATCACTTCTCCTAACTCAGGCATGTCCTCCAATGCTTTGTTCAAGCAGTCCCAGAACACTCACTGGAGGCTTGTTTAATTGGCAACACACAAACCAAACACCTAGGAATCATGACCTTCAAAAATGTGCCAGCAGTACACAGACCCCAAGAACCCGGCACCTAGCTGTTGCTCTAGCAATGACGTGACTGGTAAGTGGGCTGTGACGGAGGTAGGACTTGGGGAGCAGAGCTCTGTAGAGACTTGTGCATGAATTGAAGGGAAAATATGCTGAGGATGAATTCCAGGGTTAAGAGAGTTGACCCATAGGGTTTTTCTTGGGACTGGGACAAAATGGACTGCAGATCTGTGTGGAAAAGTGGTGAATTCATCAGAGGTGAGCTGTGGACTATGCCTGGCGTTGGGAGAAAGGTGGTGTAAGGTTTGGTGAAAGTCTGTGGTGCTGCACAAGTATGAAAGTCCATGGCAAGCTATGGGGAAGTAAACTGAGAACTGTACAGAAAATTCCCCAGCTAGCAGTGACAGCTGTAGAGAAACATCTGGGGATTATTTCTCTTTCCATAAACACTGCCAATCTTTCTTTCTGTTCTCTGCAAGGTGAGATTCTGCACATATTACAAGCTGACTTAGGTAATTTCAGTAGCATGGATTAATAATGCATAATCCAACTGTACATGCAGGTAGTTTCTACAGCCACTTGAGTTTTGTAAATGTAGCTGACATCGTGATCAGAGAATGAGATTGTTGTGGAAACTGCTTCAAGATGCTCTTGCACTTCAGACGAGGCAATGACCTAAATGCACTTAAAGTGTACTGGGAGTGGCTTGTGCTGTAAACAAGTCCATCGGTGAAACTGCACTTGAGAACAGACCTAAGGAACCATTACACATTTTTTTCTTAAGTAGTCATTGTTCAATTTTTTAATAAATGAATAAATGGCATTTCCTCTTTCTTACAATCGTCAGTTTCTCACACTTCTGTTTTCCCCCAGCCCACCTGGCAACAAGGAATGAGAGTCACTATTTGATTCCTCATGTCTCAAGGTAGAGGATGTCTTCTCTGTCTGATTCTGGATTTGAGAAAGGAAGCAGAGGTTTGCATAGGAAGATGGCTTCAATGAGCATCAGTTTAAACTGCTCTCTGCCTTCCCCATTAAAGTATTTTCTCCTTCTGCAGACAACCTTACTGTCACAGTGGAGTCTTTGCCATTTGTCTGCCTTCTTCTTTTTTGGTTCAGAGGATGTGTGGCTAGCTTGTCCAAGCAGCTCCAAGATAGTAGCACAATTTCATTGTTGATTACACATCATTTGTCCAAACACTGAAGAATCTGGGGAACATGGCAAAAGCATTAATGGGTAAGCAGTGTACAGAAGATAACAATAATACTCATTGAGAAGCACTTAGTGCAAATGATTTGCTGAGCTCTGTTTGCAGTAAATACAAAGTTTAGATAGATGTATATACACGTGTGTGTGTGTATATCAACAACAAGGTCTGAAGATGTGCCTTCCAGTTCACATGGTGTGTCAGCCTATCCAGAGAGTAGCAGCAAGAATATTGCATGAATTTCATGTCGCTGAATGTCTTTGGGCACAATTGATCTCTTGCTAATTCCTGCCTGTAG
>NW_008239110.1:18604674-18618408 GCF_000691975.1 Corvus brachyrhynchos
TGCATTTCAGAGCTCTCAGTACTTCAGGCTCTTTCTGCCTTCCTTTGCTGACTTAGAAGGACAAGAGTAAGTGCTGCTAAGACACCTGCTTGGGATCACTTAGCTAAAAGCAATCAGCCAGCATCATCTGAGTTTTTTCAGTCCTGTTGTTTGCACACAGGTGTACTTTGCTTTCAGCCTTTGAGAAGCTGGGCTCATCAGGCAGGCCTTCACAATCATGCTGGTATCTACCCCCTAGCAGGAACTGCCTGCCCATGGACTATAGCTGGAGTTATCAGAAATCCGCTGAACTCTGGGTTTGTATGAAAAGGCGCCAAAGGTGACAATGACATGTAACCAGATGATCCCCCTATTCCCTTGGGAGACAGACTGACCTGAGCTCTGCAGGGCTCCCTTTTTATATTATTATATAAGTGAGCTGGTTTGTGGCTACCACTGTAGCTCAACTTGCATTTTTTTCAGCGTTCATGACCTGGTGGAGGTAGAGGTTACAGAGACAGGTGAAACCTGAGTGTGGATGTGGGGGAGAAGAAAGGCTCTGCAGTCACAGGACTGCAGCATCAAATGACAGGGAATGTGTGTACATAGCAGGGAGGGTGGTGGCAGGAAAGGGCAAGAGCCCTCATGCTTGTGTTTCGGATCTGCATCACTGTACTGTTCAGTATCACAATGACCCCAGCTTTCTTGGGGAAAGCCCCTACTTTCAAAGCAATTGGCAGTGTCCCTCATATTCCAGCAATGACTATGTTTTAAACAACCCTGTTGAGCTACTGGAATGAACTTCTCACCAGGTAGAGGTCACAAATGTTTACCTTCTCACTGAAATACTGGGTCTCCTGCACACGCTTATTCAATGCACAGGCATAAACACGCAGCTACATCCGGAAACCAAGCAGTGTTTCAGTTTTGTGAGAAAAAGAATTGCAGAGGTTTGGTGAGCAGGAAAGAGGCCCCACAGTGTGGGGGTTGTGACTGGACCCTCCCAGGGTCCTGAAACAGGCACATAGCTTGAAGAATCCTTCTTTCCTGTCTATCCTCCTCTGCCCATTGATTGCATACTACTAACTCTCATTTTATGTCAGTAAAATCCCTATGGATCCATGCCCAACTAGATGGAAAGATGGAACAGGGAGGGAGAGATTGGCTCCATTTCTTATTCTGCAAGTTAGCTTCAGTCCATTTTACTCATGGAACCTGGTTTAGTGCATGCTGCATGTGGGCAGGCGCAGTAAAAAGGAACAGACATGGTAAAAAGAAATTTAATATGAGAGAGGACAGGATCTTTTTTCTCATATAAATGAAAAGCAGTCGGGTTCACTTATGAGTTCACTTATGGGTCTATGAATTTTATTTCTGAGCTGTTATTATGTTCTTAATGTAGAAAAACAAAGGTGGTGATAGGGAGGAGTAGGGATGCTGAGCCCAGCATTTCAGCAATGTCCTTGAATTCTTGTTTTACCTGTTCATCTGTAATTGTAACTTATCAGAAGCACATCAGAAGCCTCAGGTAGAAATAGACAGATCACTGGGCTTGAAAAAAATGAAGCCATGGGCTCCCAAAGAGCACAAGGTGAGAACCAATGCCATGCTTCGTGAGTACATAGTGAAATGCATTTGGCTCTCTTATAACAGCGAGATAAATCCTTAAGTTATGCAGAGGAATGTCTTAGAAAGGTCCAGTGTGCTTCTCTCCTCAGCTCAAATGCTTATTTCTAAAAGTGGAAAAGAAAATCATTCTCTGTTTTCATCCACTCCTCTGGCTTATGTCTAAAACACTTGCCAGGATAAGCACCTAGACCCTAAGCCTCAGTTTCATGAAGGTAAACACATCATTTCTCTTGAGGGTCTGGGCTTCAGCATGAACTTGGAAGGTGTACTTCCAAATAGAGTATCTGCTCATCATACATGAGTACCACTAAAATTAGTTCACTGATTTCTCCTTAAGGAGATGCATTGAGATGAGCACATACAACTGTCAGTTCTTGAGAAAACCAGTCATAAGGTCAAAATGAGCGCTAGTTTTATTTAATCTGGAAAAATCATGACCAATATGAGTACCAGAAATTCAGGAAAATTCTCACAAAGTATTCAATGTCTCCTCTTAGAGCACTGGAAGGGAAAATGCATGACAGAAAAGAGCACATTTACTACAGATGGCCTTTCAAACCTCCTGCAAACCTGACATTACTCAGAACTGAAGATTTGTGTCTTCTCAACAGGAAAAATATGCAGAAAATCTGCAAACTTCTGGAACTTTCTCAAACAATCCTCACTTCTCCATCAAGTGTTTACTTACAGAGATAGTGCTCTAGAGATAGACCATTCAGGAAAACAAATTAAAAAAAAAAAGGAAGTAAATCTTTCACCTGACAAGAAGGTAGTCTTGTGATTTCTGACATTTGCTCAATTATCTTGCAGCATTTTAAAATAATAATCAGTATGGGAAAGACAGAACATTTACATTCTGTGTGCTGTAGATCTCAACATGCCAAGACAGTAGCATGCAGCAAAATAAACCATTATCACACTAAGAACTTGTCCCTCTGTCTTGGCATGTATTACTGAAACCGTGAAAGGTACATGGCTACACTTGGTTAATCTGAGGACAAGATCTCATAAAACTAATTTTGTTATCAGACTGGAAATAAGAATAAATGACCCATATGAATACCACAAAACCATACAAAACACTATATAAAATTAATCCTGATTCAGTCTGAATTAAAATGGAATTCTGTATCATTTCCTGAAAGGGATTCAGTTAAGAACTGTGATCTGAGCATCCCCTCTTTCCATACATGTTCTATAATACTCAGGTTGCAAGCAGAGACTGTGAATAAATGGAGGCAGATGTCCTTTTGGAAAGGCCTGCAACCATAGAGTAGGGCATTCCCTTCCAAAACCTGAAAATTCACACACAAAATGAGAACTTTACTGGAATATTACTGCATTCATTAATATTTAGAAAATATAATATCATCACCACCACACTGCAGATTTTTAGGCTGCACTTCAGTGCATCACAGCGATGCTCCTCCAGATTTAGAGACTTTGAATGTTCAACCCAAACACTTCCAGCTTTAAGAAGTGCATCCCATACCTTCCTTTGCTGAGATAACCTGGAAAAATGCACATTGCCATGAGACTGCACATAACCTATTTGGCTGCAAACTGAGTTTTGCAAAAATACTGGTTGTCACAGGGTAGGAAAGCTCAGTTTTGAGTAAAGCAGAATGGAAATTCATTTTTATCCTGCCTAGAATGACAAAATGCATAGATTTACCAGAAGGGTTTAGAGGCAACAGAAATGGTGGCTCCTCTCCAACTGGCACTGCCTGGGGCAGCAAATGAGTCTTTCATGGGGTCAGAGGAGACATCCTGCAAGTCCCCACCCCCTCCTTCAGATTAGTATCCAGCTCTGTTCAGAGCTCTGATAAGCAGTAGATTATTTCCAGACCTTTAGATGCCAGTGATATCACCTGGGTGTGGTACTGTAGCACTTCATATTTAATACTGTCATGACCTTGTATATAATAACTGCATTAAGATAATTGGTTACATATACACAAAGTCCAACTTGTACATGCTCAAAGAAATTTCTGATTCCTGATATGTGAATAAGTTTGTCATTCACTCAGATTGTCTTCTTTTCCCAGTCTTCTGTCCTCTGAGACCTTTAGTTCATGGCCAATGCTTACAACGTGGTGGTTGCCTGGAAAATTATAATTGCTTGTAGATAAGATTATTTAGAATGAATCCCCCAAGGCTGAAATGAAATGGGAAGGGCCTCTCAGTTTTACCAAGTGTACATGCGTTCCTATTGTGGGGTTTTTGCCTAGCTGATATTCTACCAACTGGCTATTTTGTTATGAGCACAAAGGATCTAATCCAATTTTCACAAAAGGCAATGGAAAAAATTCCTTTTGTTTTTCATGGAGCTCAGATTCTGCATTAATTTTGATTCCTCTCTCAGCCTAGCAGATATATGAATAAAAAGCTGCAGATGTGGTTTTGATTGTCATTAGATGTTCTTTAGATCATGTTATTCCTCTACTGAGCCCAGATATACTATTAGAACTTCTGTTTATTCCAGATTTTTTCATTTTGGATACTTTTTAATCTCTATTTTGAAAAATTCAAAGTTTTTCTTTTGGAGAAAAAGGAAGAAGTCTAA
The DNA here is from genome assembly GCF_000691975.1 of Corvus brachyrhynchos. NCBI lineage: Eukaryota > Metazoa > Chordata > Aves > Passeriformes > Corvidae > Corvus > Corvus brachyrhynchos. The sequence continues at coordinate 18,608,849 of NW_008239110.1, forward strand.
TTTTTAACACTGTAGTGATACAACATAGAAAAAAATAAAAAAGAATAGCAGCACAGTGTCAGGGACAAAATATTTCTGCTTCTGAAACATGGAAGATAATTGGTTTTTTTCAAGACACCGTGCCTCTCTCTCGTATTTAAAATTTAAGTGTCTAGTGTCTTAGCTATTGTATCCTCTCTTGTCTTTTAACTGGTCTCCCTGTCCTTCCCTTTTCAGTCAGTGCAAGAAAGGAGCCCTTTCTTTTCCTGTTCTTGAGGACAGCATGCATTTGGATTCTTTTAGAAATCTGGGTATGGATGAAGGGATACGGGTCCTGGCATTGCCTGTTCCTCACCATTAATTCCAAGGTGAGTTAAAACAGCAGAACCAGGTGCAGAAGACAGCATTTGTAGATACCTTGCTTAGGTCAGCTAAGATATCAGCTGTTGCACATCTGGACTGTTACCCTGTTATGTGAGAGGATAGACATAATATGATCCTAAAGAAAGAATGAAGTTATAGGCAGCAAAAAGTTGGAAGAGATATTATCTGAAAAATATAAAACTCCAGCAATGTCAGGTTAATTCACAATGACAATTTCTGAGGATTGGCAAACGAAAAAGCTCAGTCACAGAATGACAGATTATGTTGAGCTGGGAGTGACCCACAAGGATCATCAAGTCCGACTGCTGGCCCTGCACAGCACCACTCCCACGAGTCACACCATGTACCCAAAAGTATTGTCCAAACACTCCTTGAACTCTGTCAGTCTGGTGCTGTGACCACTTCCCTGGGGAGCCTGTTCCAGTGCCCAACCACTCTCTGAGTGAAAAAACTTTTTCTAATATCCAACCTAAACCTCCCTGACACAACTGCAGGTCATTCCCTTGGCTCCTGTCACTGGTCACCACAGAGAAGAGATCAGTGCCTGCCCCTCCTCTTCCCCTCACAAGGAATTTGTAACTGCAATGAGGTCTCTCCTCAGTCTCCTCCAGGCTGAATGGACCAAGTGACCTCAGCTGCTCCTCATAAAGCTTCTCCCAGTTTTGTACCATCTGGGAACTTGTTCAGTATCCCTTCCAGTCCTTCATCCAAGAGATTTATGATGATGAAGAGCACAGAGCAGAGGATGGAGCCCTGTGTTACCCCACTAATGAGAGGTCACCACTCTGATGTCCCCCCATTCACTACAACCCTCTGTGCCTGACCCATGAGCCAGCTGCTCACCCTTCTCACGATGTGTTTATCCAGCTGTGTGATGGACGTTTTGTCCAGAAGGATCCTGTGAGAGACAGTATTGAAAGCTTTACTGAAATCCAAAAAGATTATATCAGCAGGCTGACCTTGATCACCTAGGTGGGTTACCTTGTCATGAAACTAAATTAAGTTTGATAAGCTGGATTTTCCCCTAATGAAGCCATTCTGGCTGTGACCAATGACTGCATTGTTCTCCAGGTGTTTTTCATTTCCTCCCAGAATAATGGCCATGGGTAATATCTATTTGGCAGTATGTAATTGTGTTGTACGTTGCACTTACATTTCCCATAATTTCAATTTTAATAATTTGCTTCATTCTCATCTGAAATTTTGAACATTGGCATGCTGTGAAGTCACTAAAGTAGCGTCTTATTTAAATTGAGCTTCTGAAGCTGCAAAACATGAACAGAATCAATAGAATGAAGCTGTGCATAATTTTTTCATTTTCTCCAACCATTTTCCACCTTCACATGCATTTTATACTGAAGGCTTCAGTATTCTGAAAGTGGGTGGGCAGAAGTGTGTGCATACCTCTGATAAGTTAGAGAGTTATATATACACTTCAAGCAGCAATTATGAAAAGTCATGAGGGAAGTGTGTTTGGAGCTTGGGCAGCATCAATCTATTTTGTCACCTTACTGGACTCCTCTCATGCTAGGAATATTGGCAAAATCTGTTAAAATTCCTGCAGAAGTCAAAACAGGTTTTTTTTGGTTCTGCTTGCCATCTTTCTGTGGCAAGCACAAGAGCCAAGCTTCTTTTCCAGGCCCATATTTGAAAAGGGGCATTTGTCATGGAATCTCCCTGATTAGACTGTGCAAGGAACCCTTGCTGGATATGGTGCAGGCATGCATGGGTGGTTGGATGATTACTGCAGTGGTTTCCACTATGGTCTTCTTCATCGTTCCCTCTTGGTTTGCCAAAAAACCCCATGTTTTTCATTCAAGCCTCTCTTCCCCTTAAACCCTTCATTGGTTTCCTGATGAACTACATATCACATTCACACTCCTACTGGCCTGAAAGACTTCCTGTAGCACTCCAGACTGCAACTTTAAAAGCCTCTCGTTCTTGTTCAAAGTTATGTCACATTCTTCACCTGGGCCTGGGTGACCTCTTCTCCCCATTCCTAAGCTGTTCATAGTGGAAGGGCTCTTAAGTCTTATTCGCAGAGGTGTTGTGCCTCTCTTTCCATGCCTTAGTAAAGTTTGCTTCTATTGTGATGAAGCCCAAGTTTATTCAACAATACCTTTAAAATGAATGGAAGCATCAACAAAACATTACTTGCATCATACGTGAGCAATTACCTTTTGAGGTGAAGGCTGTGATTTTCATACTCCCTTAGTCCGTAAGGACCATGATGGTTGTACTCATTGTGGCACCACACCTAAATTCAGTGTGCAAATTCTCTGCCCATTAGATTGCTTATTTGCTGTGCCAAGTGCAGAGCACAGTTTAGGCCCTGCATAGTTTGGCTGTGGGTTGGGACTGCTTACAGCTGGGGTGGCACGCTGTTGCTGGCTTGTTGGCCAGGCTTTCTTAAAGGATGCAGTCTGTGCCATGCTCTGTTTCCATTTCATTCCTGGGTGCAAATTGGGGTATTGTCTTTCACCGTTAAACTCATACCAAATCTGGAAAAGGTTCCTTAAAGGCTCCCCCATTGCTTGTGTGAGACCATGGAAGTGGAGGACTCTGAGATGTTTCATAGGAACCCCTCATTTCTATGCAAAAACTCTTCTGGAAAGTTAATTTCCACAGAAAGAGATGAACTCCAGAGCTCCTTTTGCTCTCACCTTGAAATGGCTAAGCTGCAGAATAACATAAAGCCATTTCTGTTTTCTCCAGTGTTCGAACAAAAAGGTCTAGTGTCTGAAAAACTGAAAGTAAGCTCAATTTTGTTTTGAGAGCAGGGTAAGCAAGTATTGCTGGTGATGAACAAGCAGAATTTTCTGAATCAATTAATCAGGTGTACATTTGTCTACATCACCTTAAAAAGAAAGAAAAAGAAGAGCAGCGTGGTATGCAAAATAATTTGTTAAGAGGTTAATGATAGTATTAATGATAAATGCTGACTGCTTTACTTAGTACAGCCACAAACTTTTCATTGCACTCTTTCATTTGCTGTCAAATAACTCTAGGCTCATGTTGCATACAGGACACTATTTAGTGACTTTTCAGGCTTAGTCAGTATTTTAAAAAATAATTTAAGGCCCAATAAAATGAGGGTAAAGTTTAATCCAATTATTTAAAAATAAATCCAGGTAATATTTGTTGAAAAATTTCAAAGTAAAATATTTGAACTTAAATAAGCACATTCCTTTATTTTTTTTCCATTACTGAAACAATTTCAAGTATTTTGTAGGTATTTCCATGCAATTTTGCCTGATTTAACACCCCCTTTTTTGGAGAAAAAGATACACAGACAGAAATGTTTCCAATTCTTTCCATATTTAGAAATGCGCAAGAGAAAAATTATATCTGTCAGTAGGTCAGGGACCTCTTGTCCTTCCAGAAGTGTTGCTTTCAGGGACATGACTGGTCATTTGTGCCAACAGCCAGAGAAAACATGAGATGAGCCTCAGGGACACTGATAATATTTTCTACAGCTTTGACTAGCTGGTGCCAAGCAGCTGTTTGCTGCGATGCACAAGCCTTATCCAAGGCTCTTCATCCCTAGTCTCCCCTGGACTTGCCTCTGATGATTCCACTCTCTGTCCTGTCTGCCCTCCTCTCACTCCTCCGTTTGCTTTGTCTTCTTTCCCTTATCACATTCCTGTCCCTGCCCCCATTGAAACCAGGGGTACCATAGTGTTTGCTGGTGTGGATCTCTTATTTTATCACCTTTCTCTAGTTTTTGCCTGTCTTGTCTGTTTTGACTGCAAGCAATTCAGGGTGAGACTGTCCTCTTCTCCTCACCCACACAATGCCTAGGACAGGAGATCTCCACTCCTAGTTTAATCTTAACAACATGAAAAATAAGTATGTAAATAGAATTGACAACAGAGTTTTACTCACCTAGGTAGGAAAGGGTAAAAAAGCATGATCCTTGCCCCAAAAACTCTTCTTAAATGAAGCAAAATAATTCTCCCTTCCTCTTCTGAGTTGCTTACATGCCAGTTTTACTTTGTGTTTTGTCTTTTTATCTTCCACTGGCAGTCTTATGTGGCTCTGCATAGCAATCTTTCTAGCACAATAATTTCTCACTCATATTTTTCTTCCCTTTTTCCTGCAGACCAAATTCAAATTCCTCAACCTCCATATCTGGAGCCTTCAATAAATTCTCTCTTCTATCCTGCCCTGCAAACCTAATTAACAGCAGAGTCCTGCAAGAAGTCAGCCCATGGAAAAGCTGGGGTAGGCTCCTGCACTGCAATTTCATTCTAAGTAGTGACGAAACCAAGGTGCTAGAGGTATTCGGTGTTCCCTTATCTCCTGTGAGGTAGTCTCTCACACGGCTGCTTGCCAGCCTTTCTCTGACTCACCCAGCAAAGCTGGGATTGGAACAAAATGAAAGGAGCACAGTTTCCAAACTTTAGGCCTAATGTCCTACACCTAGTTCCAAACCTGCACTTACAGGGATTGCTTACATCCTTTCTCCTTGATCCACAAAGTCGTTTATATAAAATGTTCTCTTAGGTCACTCAAAAATCATTGCATGATGACTCAGTGGGTCCATAATCTTTAATGAGCTTTTGGCACTTGTCAGTGTCTGCTTGGAAATTTAATGAGTGCAAGTGTAAGTTGCACTGCTTAAGCGTGTGAGGGAAAATACTTCTTTGGTGCTCATCATTTATAGCTCAGCAAAGATCAAGCATGAAAATAGTACATTCCCAATTAGCTGCTGGTCTGGATGGAGCTGGGAAAGTGTAAATAAAATATGTCTGTGTTTTGCTGGACTGTGAATAGGCTGCTTTGAGGAATGCCTTGAGCTGGCTGTCCATGACAGGCTGCTGTCCTGCTCAGCTGTTGGCAGTTACCTCATAGTTTGGATTTGGTTTTCTTCTTCTTTTAAATCAACTTGTAATAAAATTGACCTTAAACTGAGGTCAGTCTAAGGCTAGGTGAGTGATATATATGTGCCTGATGCTAAAAGTATCTAAAGGGTTCTGATTACTTTAATTCCTGTCAGTCTAGTTACAGACCTTAATATAAGATAGAAAGTATTCTGGTCCCACAAATCTCTCTAGTCTTCCTAGCAATAGGATGAGAATAGGCCTCTTGGCTATTTTTTTAGATCCTGGATTTTTTTTTTTTTTTTGTATTAGTGATCAACACACAGTGTTCATTTCCCTCCTAAAGTGGAACAACCAGAGCTGAATGTAAACACAGATGAAGCACGTTTGTTGTAGACTAAAAGCTCCTGGACAAGGAAACTTTCTGCTCTTACAGGGAAAAAAAAAAAAAAAAAAAAAAAGAAGAAGGAAAAAAAAAAAGAAAAATAAAAATGAGGGGAAAAAGGGTAAAAAAAGGAGATTGTTTGGCTTTCCTACATGTTTCTAAGGTCCACTTTTAAAGAAAAGCCAAAAACCACCTGCAAGACCTTGGGTGAGGTAAATTGCTTCAGCAAGGTCACTGAGAAGTATCTGATTTTCTCAAAAATGTATCAAAATTTGTTGTCCTAGAGTTTGTTGCACCAGGGGTGTTTTGATAAGAAGTCTTTTACTGAACATTAAGAAAAAGTTGATATTGAAATTACTCATGAGTGTCAGTTGATTTAATTAAACTTCTACTTTGGTAAAGCTTTAGAAGAATGTTTTTAAACTACTCAAGTACCCACTTGTGTCAAAATATTTTTCTGGTTAAAAAAATTAGCTTGGTTTACAACAAAAATACATGGTCTTTTTAAAATGGTTAGAAGTAAAGTTTGTTTAAAATTGCATGCATGGGCTATTTAGATTTACCAAATCAAAAATTTTTTCTAACCTCACAAAAATAGTTACATATTCCACTTTTGTCTGAGCAAAGCTATTCAAATCTAGAATGTTCTTGTAGAAGCACTGAGTGTGAAAAAATGGCTTTTTAGGTGACATCATTTCATTTTGCAAATCTGCCAAAGCTATTCTTCTACCCCCGTGAAGTGGTCAGGTGTTAATCCACATTACCCTGTTAACTATGGAGTTCTCTGTTTTAATTGCCTGGGGATGGTATTGTTTGCACAGGTGCCCTAGCTGGGGAGCTGAATTAATGTCAATTTTCCTTGGCTAAAAGGCTTGTTTTTCATGTCTTGTCTGTCTTTTTGCAAACATAAACGCAGAATCTGTCACGGACTTGCATTTACAATTAGCTGTCTCGACACTACAGGCTCTCTCTCCTGCTGATGCTGCGTCATTAGTATGTAGATATATTTTCATGCCTTCACCTAAGGGCCCGATCCTCTCTTCACTGAAATAATTAAATATCTTGCCATTAATATCAGAGGAAACAGTTTCTGGCCTTACATCAGTACTCCTCTTTTCCTGAAGAGGTTGTGGGCTTTCCCAAAATTAGTGATTAGACAGCAGATCACTCTTTATTAAACACAACATTAAGGTGTGCAGCTTTTCCTAGTTCCTAGTTCCTGGAGTTTTCAATTGAGTGTGCCCTCTCAGCTGACAGTACTCAATCTGTCATAGTCCTCATATGTCCCTTTCACTGGAAATTGGATACACACATCCAAACAGGAAATGTTTCCTGTCAGATTACCTGGCTACCTAACAGTCTGCCACTGCTTAATACACTAGTTTATTTAACTTTCCCATGAGTGAATAGTTTTCAAAAACAGATCCTATTTTTCTCATTTGGAATCTTTGTTTCTAGTTTGTATTTCTATAACTCTTTATGAAACAGCAGATCAAGAGAAATCAGCCTTGTATTTAGCTCTGAAGGTGGAAAGGCTGATTTGCTCTATAGGACACATCCAGAGTCTATGACTTCTCTTCTCCCCAGTAAACTTAGGAGGGATTCCTAAGCGAGCTAGGTCTTTCATTAGAAAATTATGCCAATTTTCCCTGACACAGTGCCCAATTAAACCAAGTGTGAATGTTCCTGGGGTTTCAGTGAGATTTGGCTCAAACTGTGAAAGGAGCCCTGTTCCACAAAGCAAATATGGGCTGTCTTTTCCAGGATATTTGGTCTTGCTTCCAAACAAAATGAAGCTTACTTGAGTCTACTACCCAGGCATGGACACACACTCTAACCAGTTCTGTGCAGGGTAATTTTTGGTATTTATTTTTAATTCCTAGCAGTTTTTCAGATTATTTAAAGCAGTGAAGTGAAAATAGCGTTATGGCAATAAAATGACCCATTACTCTGTTCAAGCATACCTTTTCCAAAGAAATGGCTGTTTTCTGCTGCAGCAGACAGAGTCTCCATCCAAGAACACCATGCAAATACAGGAAGCCTTACATACAGGGGCATTTGGCGTACAATGGCTCTTCTGCCTACACCTGCTTGATTTTACCTCCAGTTTTGAATAGCTCCCTTCTGTGAAGGTGATGAAAAAGAGCGTCCAAGAAGGAAAGAAGCTGGCAGTTTCTTATTTTACAGCATCAGTATCAGCCATAAGGTCAGGCTTTGTCCATAACTCCTCTAGAAATCCACATTATAATGGCAGCTGGGAGACTAGGTATTACATGTGGAAAACTAGGTGTGTAAAGACAACTGTGGTCTACCCTAACCAGGCTATATATCCACAGGTGGTGAAGTCTACAACGATAAAAGCGAGTGATGATCTTATGTATTTCACCACCTTGTTGGAGAGCATTTCTCCCACTCTGCTGGGGATGCCTGAGTTTTGGGAGTGCGAGAGAGGGAGGTAGGGGTGGAGGGACAGAAGCATGGGGGAAGCTTGGAATATAGCATCCAGCCTTCATCAGTCTCCAGTCTCTCTGCTTGCATGGATGCCATTGAATAATTCTGAACCAAGCGAAATTTTCCTGCTTTAGGAAGGGAAGGGAACAAAATGGCTGATCCATGTCTTTCATATCCCTTGGCTAAAGTGAATATGAAAATGGGGGTAGGACACTTAGCAGACTGGACAGATGTGCAATGGTTGGAGAAGCTGATTTCTGGAGGTACAAGTTAAGGTAGCCAGCATTTCCTTATCTCTGATTTTTGAAAGATTATTGTGTGTATGCTAATTCCTTCATAAGCTGGTATTTGCAATTGCCTTAAGATATTGCTGTAAGCATTTTTTGAAATTGCTTTCAAGGGGAGAGTTTTCTGAGATGTTACCAGATTTACAAAGTAAATGACGCAGAGCTGAATTCCTTGCCTGCTTCTTCACTGCGCCATTTCAGTGACACAAGAAGCCACAGGCATGCACAAGTCGTAAGTCCTGCACCCCAGCTGCCACTCCCTCAGCACTCACCTGCTTCTCCCTCCTTCTATCCCATCCTCCAGCAGCTCAATCCCTCCTTCCTCATTTTACTCCACAAACTCTTACCTCTCACCTGAACCCCATAATCATAAATCAATAATTGCAAGATGACCTCTACATGAATACAAGCCTGTTGAAGATGCTTATTATTTAGATGACATAGAGAGTGTTTCCTGTTTATCTTGTCCTGGATTTGTGAAGGATTCTGCTACAAATAAGTGCCTTGGCTGAAGCATCAGCTTCCATAGGATCAGCCTGATTTTACCGAGGTGGGTCCACGTCCTGAAACCTGCAATTACATTTTAATAGTCTGGAAACTATTTTCTTGCTAACAAGACTTTTATTTGCATTGTTATGGTGTAGGCATTTGATGCCAGTGCCACAAGCTGCTCTGTTGTGATGTCACTATGTAGCAAAGTGACACACTGGCATTTGCAAAGCAATAAGAATTACAAGCAAAAATATGAGATATGGGAGGATTTCATTTATTTTTAGCCAAGACTGGTGAGTCAAAAATAAATCAGCAGTTTAAAACATATCGCAAAAGTATCTAAACAGAATTTCAACAAAATGTTGTTTATTAGTCATTCTTCTATTACTAAGCTGCATCATAATTATGGTTTATACATAGGAAGCTTGCTAATTGCTTTTATATTGAAATCTCTAATTAAATATTTGGCTTAACTAAATCATAGATTAAAAATGACGTGAGAGGACATGATGTGAATAGCTGACTTTTCTGGTAATGAGGAAGATGCCTTTGGAGAGAGAGGTGTGTAATAGCAAACAGCCTCTCTGCAGCGAGTGTACAAGGAACTCATCTATTTTCCCCCCTAAAATTCTTCACAGAAGTACTCTCCTGTTGTTGATGCAATTTTAACTTAGCCAGTTCTTACTCTTAAATTGCTTGCTTTTCAGCAGTCAAAAAAAAAGATAGCAACAAGCTGCACCCCATAGAGTCTCCTTTTCA
>NW_008239110.1:18618488-18638448 GCF_000691975.1 Corvus brachyrhynchos
GGGTAGGGAACCCCTCGGTCCCCCCAGCGGCAGCATGTGCCTCGGGGGGGGGTCCCACCTTCTTTGCAATAACTTAACTTGTCTGCTATCAATGCAAACACTTTTATTTTTAAGCACTAGTTATATCAGGTCTGGGCTATTTCTAGAGCCTCACAAGCAAGGATGAGCCATTTCCTCTCCGGTAATCTAAATGGGCTACTAAATCTAAGATTAGCAGTCTTCCTGCCTTAAATGATATTAGTGTCTCTGTCTATAAAATCTTCTATGTTAAAATAAGAATCTACCTGGGAATACACATCCAAATAACTGAATTTCAATTATTCTGTTAATCATCTTAAAGAAAACACTGTATTAAGCACTAGGATTTCTTCATTTGTTTAACAAAGCAATTCCTTCTAGTTGCACACAATTGTTTTAATTTAAAAGTGAATGTATTGCCAGGTGAATTCACTTGCATATGTGCTGGCACATTAAAATGATTTCCCTTTAAGACATCTCATGTGTATCAGATGTTGGAGTCAGAGCTTCACAGCTCAGTGACCAAGACCAAGCTGCTCAAAACAAACAAATTGGATCATTTCATTGATTCAGAGACAGGCATCAAGATAAAGTGTTTTCAGAGGTGCTATTTTCAGCATTGGCATGGACTCTGTCAGAGATCAAAATGCTGTATTAGCCATCCAGCTATTGAATTAATGTTCATAAAGATCACCTTGCACTGGCAGCACTTGGAAGATTTAAGCCAAAGTGCACAGGCATATGGAAAACAAAGTGCTGGATTGAAAACAGCTTTGAAGTTTATATAAGGTGTATTTCCAGGCAAATCATGGGTTTTGAAAGAAGAATTGTGACACAATCACCTTGGTGTTTGCCATTGTCACCTTTAGTTTGTGCACATCCCTGAAGTATTCTAGCAGCCCCTTCTCCCAAGAGCAGAATAATACGGGAAGAGGAACAGCCCTCAACATCACTGCATTGTCATCAGAGTTGGTTTTGCCATTGCATTGAGTAGGATCTTAGACAGAAGGCATGGACACAACAGAAATGGATACTTCAGGGGGGTTTTTTTGCCTTTTATTTTGTCCTGTGTTGAACAGTCCTTTCAAATGTCAACTTTCCTGATCAATAAAGGCATTTCATGACAATTAAAAGTAAACAATGTCTTCTAAGACACTAGATTTTAATCTTTTGTAGGAAAGGTTAGAAGAAGACAATATAATTTGAGGGAGAGTGAATCAGCCTCATTTCCTGGCCAAATTCTATTTAGGGTTATTAGTTTCCTTTTGTCTTTGTATTCCTCCACTTTTTCAGAGACACTGTAGTTTACATTCAAACACAAGAGCACTCTGGCATGCTGTTAAAGGTCTGTTTCCTTCCACTGCACAGGTGACTATGCTGAGGTTGTGGGAAGAGCAATTATTAATTGTTAAGTCATAGCACTCTGCATTCTAGGGCTAGTCTTTAGATTAAAAGCTGCTGTATAAACACAGATTGCAATGAAAATGTATTATCCTTTATTGCCTTTATTATTTTATGTTTCTTTACTCCTATAAGGAATGAATACTTTGAAATATTTTGCAATGTCAAATATCTCTTAATTCTGCTTCTGAACACACACTAAACTCAGTGATGTCCAGCAAGATCTCAGCTGTGAGCTTTAGTCTAAATCTAAGTACTTTAGATCTTTCAAGCAGTATTGACATGACTAAAGGATAGAACCTCTGAAGTGCCTCCAAGTTGCAATCCCTATAGAGTCAGACTGAATTGGCAAAACAATAGTATTTATCGAGGCCATCAAATTAAGGGTGGTAGCATGACTTTGTATAAACATATCCTAGAAGTCCAATCAAAATCTGACAAACAGGAACATGCTAATCTTACAGTAAGAAAATCAATTACATTTTAAAACCTCAACCTCTCTTTACCTATAAAGCATAAGGAGATTGAATCCATGATCTGATGACAGACTGCCCTTGAATTCCTACATCATAAACTGAAAGTGGCAACCGATAAACCTCCAAAGGGATGAGCCTCTCTTCTGAAATGCACTGAATATACACCAGCTATGTTCGAGTCACTCAGTGAAGTAGGTACTTATGGAGTCTTAACACATTGCTACAGTATGCTTCAGGTCTGGTGTCACATGCACTAATAGCAGGGTAGAGAGATAGAGCTAATCTCACCTTCATACAGTCAAGGCATAGTCACTGCTCACAGAAGTAGTATCATGGTGTTAGATCTCTCCTGAGACTTCTGCCCTACAGCATCCCCACCAACGGGCAGGAAAGGGCTGAGGGGTGTCCCTGAATCAGCACATCCTTTGGCAGTCCTGAAAGAGCCCTCCCCTGTGGATTGCTGCCAGAGGAGATGGTGCCTACCACCCTGCTGGGCTCCTCAGGCTCTCCCCCTCCAGGGTTTCTTGACAGATTGGCAGAAGTCAGAATGAACCCTACGTAAATTTGTTTTCAGATGTTTACAGGCTGCAGGTTGCTTTGGTAACGTGGTTTAAATCCCAGTATAGGTCTGTTTGATTTCATCTGTGTAGAAGTCTTTATAAGATGACCAGGATCTCTTTTCCCTGTACACTCATCAGTTATTTATGTTGGACTGTGGTCAGGAAGCTCAGGCAGACTAAGACTCTTTCAGCATTGTTACTGACAGGACCTATGCCACAGCTTCATCTGTTTTATTTTCCTCAGCAATGCAACCAAACTAGCATGTTTCCATTCTCCCACAGTGAGCAGATGTCAGCCACACAGCCCCTGCTTGGGATGGGGGGACAGTGCTGCATTTCCATAGATAACTCAGCACTGACTATGCCCTGCAGAGCCCAGCCCAGCTCCTCTGTAAACCTCATAGTCATATTTTCCACGTGTGGTAGAAGCCTGATTTTACTCCAGCCACCTCAGCTGATCAATATGTTGACATTAGCTATTAGAGATGCAAGATCATGTGGTGAGAGGTACTGTCTCATCAGGCACTTCTGGAACAAATTAAAGAGTTACTACTCCCTGCTTTGCTCACCCACAGTCACCATCTTATTTAGAATGTAAGAATGACAGTAACAAGGGCAATGAGGAGCAGACAAGAAGGACTCATCCCTTTCATTTTGAAAAAAGATCATGTCATTGTCATTTAGACTTGATCCTCATTGTGAACGGAAATATTAAAGGATTAGTGAGTCATTTATACCCAGTTATGCCCTCGAACTGCTCCCATATGTGTGCAGAGAAGAGGATTGCCCAGTGTGACCACCACACCAAGAGAGGGATTGGCTAATGCTTTATTTTCGATGACTTAACAGACTAAGGGAATCCTGTTTCTGAAGAGCTTCCTAAAATAACACTGCTTACTTGTTGTGACAGTAAATCCTAGATTAAAGTATTGCTCTTCTTTCTACCTTTCCTTCTATTTCTTTCTCTTACAAAAATAAAAATATTCTCCTACACCTCAGGTAGGATATTGAACATAATTGTCTGGAAACACATGCTTCATCTGGGAACACTGGACATGCAAGAGAAAACCAAAATCCTAAATTTCATGGCAGCTGATAGGAGCAGTGCATGAAAACTATGTAAGAAACTATGTAAGACTTTAAAATATTGTTCTGAAGCTAAACATGGTGTAATTTTTTAGAACATCGGAAGCTGAGATGGAGTAACATCACAAACTCATTTCTGTTTTATGCTACACGCTTGAATGCAGTCTAGTGTCAGACAGCTGGGGAAGTTTTATGTACTATTTTGATTGCTGAGCACTGAGACATGGCAGACTGCCATTCCAATCCACCAGTTTCAAAAGCAGGAGCAGTGCAGGCCATGTCACACAGCTTGTGAGCCTGTAAGACACTTTCTTCAGCTATAGTAGGATTTGGATGGCTGTAAGTCCCTGTTTACAAATGATCGAGTAAAAGTGCTGCTTTTGGCAAGAATCTGACTTAAATGGTCTCATTGCACTCCCTAAGTAACTAGCTGTGTACCCAAGCCCTACTCAAGAGTGTACATACACAAGGTTTTTCTATCATAACTACACGCTGGGAAACTGAGCGTCCCATGAGGGGGAAGAGGATTGCACCACACACTTATGCTTCCCAGTTCATCTGTAAATAAGCTGTGACTCCCTAATTGCTTCCCTTATTAAGCTGCTGAGGAGTGCAGAGGACAGGCCTCACCCCATGATCCTGCTGCGCCTGGCAGGTGCCTTTAGCAGTTTCATGGGGACTGTAAGCCCACTGCATGCCCTGCTGTGGCCAGGTCACTGAAGCAAAGGAGCTGCTGGGGAAAATGTGTCACTATGGGCATTGCCAGGAGGAGTCTGAGCATCCTGGAGGAGTCCACCCAGGAGAAGAAGGTAAGGCTGATAATGGAGTTAATGGCATAAAGCACTTGTAGCTGGTATACAGACAAAGTCCTTTTTTATCTTTCAATAATGTGTCTTAAAAGAGGTTTTGAATACAGGTTTTCAATTTATCTGTTATTACCTAGCAGTCTTCTTTCAGCTGTATAATATGTCAATAAAGATTCATTTGGGGCCTTGAAGGCCAGAATCCTTTGGAAACCAAAAAAAGCCTCTGCTTCAGCTGTGGCTCGAAAAAATCTCTCCTCTTTATTTCTGCCTCTGAGTTTCATGCTTCTCTACTTCCAGGTTGTATTCACTGCAGTATCATTAGTAAATGCTGCTTCTGGATACATTATGCAGCAGGAAGAAATAAAAGCAGTGAGATGTCCATCATGGTTTGAAGATCTAATCCGTAAAGGGTTTTAGAAAATTCTCATTGCTGGGACAGGGAGATATCCAAGCACACTCAATCACACGTGTTGGTCTTACTGCCTATGATGAATTTTGCACTTCATACTTCTGCCAATGGAGAGCAAGGTAGTGTGACCACCTTGTGTACGAGCCTGCTTACAGCTGTCATTGGCAGGAAAGTGCACAAAAACTGATGCCTAGTTACTCAACGGTTGGTGTCACAAGCCCCAAAGGGTTTAGCAGGTTCCAAGTCCTTATTTAGGTACTCAGACTCGCACTGCTCTGTACGGAGAAGGTCAAGTAACTCAGAAAAAATGGTGCAGAAAGGAAGGGATGCAGGGTGGGAATCTGGGACTATGGAAGTCAGGGTGCATCTCAGTGTTCCCACTTTCTTTCCCTGGCTGCCCTTCCACCTCCCTCCCTCATACCCTGACCAGAGGGTGGTCGGGGCTTAATCTCGACCTGGATGGAGATCAGGAAACAGTCAGATCTGTACTGTATTCAGTGTTCTCTAAACAAGCAGGTAAGGATGACTCCCTCAGGTGACAGAGGGAAGAAAGGGAGTATATGCATATCCCTTGAATTCCCAGTAAAGTCCCTCTGGACACAAGACAGGAATGAGTGTTCAGGTCTACCTGGTCAGAGGTCAGGTGAATCCCAGGCACAACAAATCAAGGCATGGTTGAGAGGTGCCTTTGGTGTTAAAATTGCAGTGGGAGAAAACTCCTCTCTTGTTGTATGACCTCAGATACAAAGCTTGTTGTATACTGGAGGAACAGCAGTGATGCCAGAGTGGCAGATGCACTCAGAAGGAGAAGGAGAGAGAGATTAATCTGCATTGGTGTGCATGGGCATCCAACTAGGCATTAAGTCCAAACTGCTTCATTGGAAGTATCAGGGCTTTTAGAGACTTTTCCTTTCAGGAAATGGAATTTCTGATACTTCAAGAACTTTAATGTCATAACACATAAAGTGCCTTTGGCTATCTTTGAGATCTAGTCACAGCCATGCAGAAGTTGCACCTCTAATAGTGGAAGTAGGAAAATTCAGGAACCTCCATCCCTCCGTAACCATTTTATACTATTCTGAAGTTTTAACATCCTATGGGAATAATAAGAGGTGACGCAAGAATCAGACTTGGGTTTCCTGACTTTAGTGTTCTTACCGTCACTGAAACACCAGGGGAAGCCAGATAAGATTTCATATGAACCCTTCCAGGATAAAGAGCAATACTTAAAATTGTGGCATGTAAAGTCATACTGCCATTCACATTTGCTGGAACTTGACAGGTCTTTTATTATTATTTTATGTATTTTCCATTTTTTCTTTTATATTTACTTTTGCGTTATCTCGTGGCATTTTTTGTATTGCTATTATGGAAAGTCTTGTATTCCGCATATTATTCTGTGGTAAGAGGATATGAATGAACTCTGATTCAGCAAGTCAGCAGTACTGCAAGAAAGACTTCAGGGTCAAAGCAATTGGCTGCCATAGACATAAAAGCATTACACTAAAATAGCATTGCAGCATTCACAGAAGGCACAAAAAAATCAATTTCTCTTTAGAGACTACAGAAATAATTATGATCTATTTTTGCAGTACAAGTAGAATCCAATTTTTTGATGATGTCAGTTCTTTTAGGTACTCCATGATGTCATTTGCATAGATGATGTAAATAGAAGAACAATCAGCATTACAGTTCTCATCAATAGTGGCTGGATTTGCAGTTTCATTTCAAATAGATCCCAGTCTAGATTCTGGATTTTTAGTGAAATGTCACCTAACCATTAGGACCACACTGACTTGTACAACTGAAAAAAATCTCCCAAGGAAAGTCAGTGTCCTGTGCACTTTGCATTTTTTTGCTTTGTTCTTCCTTAAAATGAAACAAAGAACATCCAAAAGCAATTTGTCATTTTGGTTCAGAAAACACTGAGGCAGAGGAAGAGAAACGGCCTAGTATGGGATTTCTTTTTTTTCACCAAGTGGCATATTTTGAAGTATTTTGCAATAAATTTGGCTCAACCTTGAGACAAAGGCTCTGGTTGGTTCCTCACACATCTGACTTCATGTGTTCACCTCTATTGATGAGGTAATTGCTGCTCAGCCCCTCGCAGCCCACCCCCATGGTGCAGGACCCAAGCGCTCACTGGTGCCCTGTGGATCAGAGCCTGCAGGAGATGCTGGGTTTGCATCTTCAGCTCTGAGAATAGGGATGCAGGGGACTGTCAAAAGACGCAGCTCCTTTTCTCAAAAGCCTTTTTTTCTGCAGGTCAAGTAGTCCAGGATGGGCCCCATAGTTTCAGATAAGCTGTCCTCTGAGAGATGGCATGGCACTGCTGCTAGTATGGGATTTCTTTTTTTTCACCAAGTGGCATATTTTGAAGTATTTTGCAATAAATTTGGCTCAACCTTGAGACAAAGGCTCTGGTTGGTTCCTCACACATCTGACTTCATGTGTTCACCTCTATTGATGAGGTAATTGCTGCTCAGCAGCCCCTCGCCCACCCCCATGGTGCAGGACCCAAGCGCTCACTGGTGCCCTGTGGATCAGAGCCTGCAGGAGATGCTGGGTTTGCCTTTTCTCAGTGACTTCAGCTCTGAGAATAGGGATGCAGGGGACTGTCAAAAGACGCAGCTCCTTTTCTCAAAAGCCTTTTTTTCTGCAGGTCAAGTAGTCCAGGATGGGCCCCATAGTTTCAGATAAGCTGTCCTCTGAGAGATGGCATGGCACTGCTGGCAGCCTGTGAGCAGCACAAGTGCAGGAGTACTGTATGCTTTGCAAACTAAGCCTGGCAAGGCGCTCAGCTCAGGGGCAGGGTAAGATGTATCTCCTGCTGTGTTTACTTGTTTGCAGGTGAAATAAAACACAGCCAGTCAGTGGGGAATATAATGCTCTAATGCACATTATCACTTCCCTTCTGAGTTTACATCATCAACACCATCCAATCATCTCCTTATTATATACAGCCAGGTGCATACACTTTCTTTAAATCTATTTAATCATAAGACTACCTCCACAAAGTTTAGGATACAAAATGCATTTGCCCATGCAGAGAATAGAAAAGAACATTTGTATCCCAAGGTGGTATTTTAAAAGTGATTACTGTAAACAAATAAAGTCCAGCTAGAGGTGTAATAAAAACTGCAAATGAAATGCAAACAATTAAAAAACCCCAAAACTTTTCCATTTTAAAATTGCCAAAGCAGATTTAAGTAACTAAAAATAGGTCTTGTTTGGAATAAAAAAAGAAAAAGTTTTTTCTACTTTTCCATTTTGAGGAAGTTCTCAATGACTTAATAAAATGTGAAATTTCTGAATTACGGAACTTCTTTAAAATAATGCTCAAAAGCTGATGATTGCAGTTTAGTCAATTTAGTCTGTTAACAAATGTCTATTTGACTATTAATGATGCAGTGAAATAATATATGCATTGGTTTGTATTTTTGGTTTGCATGAGCACTTGGTCCTGATTTGCATATCTGCATACTCAAGCAAAACCCCCACTAGTGTAGAATAGGTTTTTAAAGCCTTGCTCAAAAATACATGCAGATGTTTTTCACTTTCTCATTAAGAGGTTGTTTCATATGCTAGCTCACCATTTTAACACCTTTTCTGAAGTGATCATTACCATTAAAGACTTTTCCCAAAGAGGGGAAGTGGCCTCTGCCTCACCTATCCCCATCCAGAAATGCCCATTGCTGGGGCTGACCTGCATGGCTCCTGTGGTCAAAGCTGAGCTGTCTGAAAGGGATGGAAAGTCACTTCTGACAGGGGAACAATGACAGGAAAATGGCAGGTGCTCTGGGAGAGGTTTTCAGGGATGTTTTCAGGCAGCCAGAATATGCAGTTGGGAGTGATACATGAAAAAACCCTCCGTTTTTGGCCACTCCCAACACTTCAGAGAAGGAAGCAACTGCCAGGCTGAACACTATTGTCTGATTATAATAGAGACACATATGGAAAGAAAAGAGTCTCCATAGCAGCCCATTTGAAGAAGAGCTCGATCTTCACTTGGGAGTTGTCCAGCTGGTGGCCAGGAGCCTGGAGTTCACGAGCTCTTGGTAGCAAACACAGCTGAGGGACTGTGCCCTGCTGCATTGCCTCAGCTGTAATTTCTGAGTGGCTGGAAGGTGGAGTTCTATGTAGCTGTAATTTGTCCTCTGGGTGACAAAGATCAATAAACACACCAAGGTCCCTAGCAGGAGATCAAGGATAAAACCTGCCAAACACCTAGTACAAAGAGCTCGGCAAATCTCTGAAGTTCATCATATTTAGTAACTCGCTATATTGGATTTACTGTGCATGGCACAAACAAGGGTTTTGAACTATTGAGGGTATCTTTCCTTAGGATCCTCTAATGCCCCTCTAAGGGCATGGTGGTTAGTGATCAGATTAATATATTTCAAGGTTTCCTGCCATACACCATAAAGAAAGAAATAGAAGAAGCCAAACAAAGTAAATTTTCTTCCAGAATGTTGTATGACTATTCAGAAGTATGAACTTGCTTCTTCACATATAAAATGCTTAGAAAGAAAATGCTTAGAAAACTAGCCAGCATGGTACAATTTTTTAAAAAGTATTTATAGTTGTCTTTTTTTGAGAAATAGCTTTTTGTACTATGGAGGGTTCAGAAAAGAGTAATCTTGTTGACAGATTTTTAGTTCTGCCACTTAAAAATAGCAAAATGGTTTTTAAAAATTTTCTAAATATCCTTATGTTCTGACAATATGTGCTATACTTCTCAAATCAATGAAGGGATGAATACAGTCCTATCTCAGGCTTGGAGATGTTTGAGAAAGGCAGGGGGAGATTTACCTCTCATGTGAGCTCATGCCTGTTTATTTTCTGCTAATACTAGTCACTACCCAGCTGTTGATTAAAAGCAAAAGCTCTAATATCCCATTGCACGGACTACTTTTAAGAAGTGCTGCTAGATAAACAGCCACACTGGACTACGAATGAAAGTTTTCACTTCTTTTGTCGCTTTTAACCCTTTCTGTTAGAGTTATTTTCCTTAACATGAAACAATCAAATGTTCCTAACAACACAGATAACAAGAGAGAGACCACTTTGGGTATCTGGTGGATGGAGCACGGAGTGCAGGAATCCACATGCTGCATTAAGAAATATCTCATAACTTTTTACCAAATATTTGCAGGTAAGGAGGCTGGATCACAAGCCTCCCTTTTCAAGGTTCTGACTCATCAGACACCGAAGTGACTCCAGTAGCAAGTTTACTGTAAAGTGATGTGATGGCCAGTGACCCTACCACACAAGGGACAAAGAAAGTCCGCTGGTAGGACAGTCCCTAGTACCAGAAATTCCTCCCATATCAGGGTGACAAAAGAGGCTTCTCCCAGGATGCTCTGTCCTGCTATGTTAATGTGCCCCAGTTCTGCTTCCCTGGTTGGCCTCCCCGCCCCTTGTTACCTAATATGTCCCTGCCCTAGAAGGTTCTCCACTCCAGGTTCCCCCATTGGTCCTTGTCCCATCGCCATTCCCCCAGAGTTTCCCCACTGGCTCCCTTACCCTAGTCCTGCCTGTGTACCGCCCCTGTGCCCTCAGACCATTGGTCTCTGATGCTCGATCAGGTCCCCTACTTAAACCTGGACCCTCTATTGTTCCTGATCTTTGTCCCTGGATCTCTTCTTGGTGTGGCTGCAATAAACCTTGTCCGTGGAACCCCATACGAGGACCCTTCCCAGCTCTTTGTCGTTGACCCATATACTGAAGCTATCCGTGCGTGTGTGCATGTATGTGTATGTGAGTGTGTGGTGGTCCTGCCGAGGGGCTTCACTAAGGAGATGCTTTTAGGAAGGTCGCGGCATCTCGCACTCCGGCACCGCAAAGCCGCAGCACCCAGCTAGCGACAGAGTGAAGTAATGTTTCAATGCAGGCTCTTGACATGAAGTTTAGCTTATTCTGTGTCATTGTGACTTTAATAAAAACTCTTCATTCCCTGACTCCATAGGTGTTTTTACTGCTTGCAGGATGAAGAATGCTTATGCTCAGGAAAGTGGCCAGCACGCTGTACTTCAGTATTCCTGCTAGATGTCATGAGCATGGCGCATGAGATGACATGTGCATGAAGGCTTACATTATCTTTGAGAATATCAAATGAACATTATCTGCAATCCAGTAGGTTCTTTATGGATAATTTGCCACCTACACATACATTATTAAAGCTTTTGATGCACCTGAGTGCTCATCTCTAAGTTACAGCAGTAAGATGAAACCCCACCAAGTTATTATTACACGATTTTTCTTGCTAATATGGTATTTTACTACTGTAATTACGTCCATGTAGGAGACTCCAGAAAAAGGTTTCATCTCCATTATTAGTGATTTATAGGATCAACTTTGTGCATGTCTTGAGCTCTCCTGTGACCTGCTGAAGCACAATTAATGGAAGCTATAACAAGGAAAGTTGAATTCCCTCAGAAGACAGAAACAGGACTTCCAGAAACAGGAAGAGGGGAAAAATCTATTACAGCAAGAGGAAAATGTAGAAGAACAGGAACATATTACAATAAGAACAGTTATGGGGAACCTGACCACAATGGGGTAGAGAGGTGGAGAAGAATTATGATAAAAAATACATATGCTGCTCAGTAAACCCCTTCTGGCAAGGATTGTATTTACACAGAGAACACTTTTGCTTTGTTTTTAAAAACTTAATGCCCCAGATGTTAATGGGAGAAAACGTCTGAGACTTCATTCTTGTGTTGAAAACTGTATGAGTCAAGCCCTGGGAAAAAAGGCAATGTCCTCTACACAAGAAGAGGACTCACTGCACCGTTATTCTGAAGACCAAGGTCAAAATCTACTTGTCTTGAGGGGTTCTTTGGCCAAAGTCTCTCCTGATGAGATTAGGTCTGGAAATAACACCATGTTCTTTAAGGACAGGGAATTTAGAGTGGAATTCAATAAAAATTCCTCTGAGTGTGGTATTTTCCTTCATTTCCTCTTCCACTCTGCTGTAGTGCAATATCTCTCCTCCCAGCTACAAACTGCAGCAAAACCTGTCTGGGGAGAATAAGGTTTATGTACAATGCCTGATTGCAATAAAGCTGGCTGAGCTAAAGTATGAAGCCTCACATAAAGCTGTTCACTTACTTTAAAGACTAGTCTGTGTTGCTTCAACCCTCTTGCACCAAAGGGGTTTGTACTGCTCTAATTCTGTAACATGGGAAGGCTGCAAAACTCGCATGTGGCGTACGATGAGATGAAAGACATTATTACTTTTTAGGTGAAGTCTAGTGTTATAATTATTCTCTTGACTGCTGTTAAATCTTTTCTGGAGCAGATTCCCTCTATGACAGTAAGCTTACCAGTTATAGAAAAGGAATATTTTTCTTTATAACCTTCATAATGTCCTTGCTTTACTCTTGTTTAGCAGAAACAGCATTTAAAGAGAATTTTCTGACTCTTTTTTTGTAGCGGGTCCCAGGAGCTCAAAATTTACAGTCCTGCCTTCGTCCTTGGAAATATATCTGCATGTTCACAACTTCAGATTGAAGTACAAATATTTTGGCTGTTTGGTTAAAGCCCCTAACTTAGCTTTCCTGCTGGGATTTTGCAGCCAGAAAAGATATATCTGTGTTTTCTTTTTACTTTCAAAATATTTTGTGTACTTGAGTTGTACTATCTTTTGTTTAGAATTAAGTTTTCTGTTGTTTTGTCTTGAAGTAGTTCAAGGACTGGGTAGGGAGGGTCAACGTTAGACTTTAAAGAATACATGAAGCAAGCACTTACAGAAATAAGATCCTAAGGTGAGAGACAGTTAGGAGATTTGCAGAGAATGTATGATTGCATTTTGTGAGGGTGCTGAATTGCAATTAATAATGCAGAGTGCTGCTGATTAAGTACGTGATAAATCTATGTTCTAGAAGAAGTCATCAATTTGCAGCTGAGGTTATGGTACTATTTGTAGGCATAAGTTCACATAACCTCATTTATAGATGTGCTAACTACTTGTTCCCACACAGAGGACTTTATTTAAGTCCCTTGTACATGTGGAATGTGTCATCTGTTTGCATGTGCCACCTTTGTTTTGGTTTGGTTTTAGTTTTGGCTTGTTTCTTACACTACTTTTTGCTTCCAAGCTTAATGTGAGGTAAGCACAAGCATGTACTGTTGTCACACTGAGTGTTTTAAATAACACTCTAATGTGAATATGTGTTTTAGATAACACTTATAATGTGTAAGTATGCTGTTCCTTAAAAATGACCAATTTGCCCACTGCTGGGCAAAACTAGAGGTCATACCAGTGTAAAAGAAATGCACATAACATTACCATAGTAGCAAGTGAAATTAATATAGTGAAGGTATAAAACTTAGTGATAGACTATTTATATGAAAAACCTTTTACACTGAGAGGTAAGTCTTTCTCAAGGTCACAAGTTGTATCTCCTTCACCTCCTGGTTATTGCATGATTATAACTAAGCATCCAAATACTAAATAAGAGAGAAATGAGGGAGACAATTTGGGAAATAAAGGCATTTATGAGGGAATAAATTAGTTACTGACTAAATATTTTCAGCATTTTGATGTTTCTTGTGTGCCAAGAGACATTGCTGAGTAGGTGTCAAAAGTCCAAGCAAATTCAATCTAAAGATAACCTCAAAGAACATTCCCTGCCAGCACTTTGTTTATTTTAGCAGTTCAATATGTTTCACAACATGAGATGAATTTTCATTATGTATTGCTGGTAGTGTATCACTCTGCAAGAACCTGCAATGACCTCACTTAAATTTTTCACCCACCCAGGAGCAATTTCTCCATTAGCCAGGCTGCATGGGGGCTGGGGGTGGAAAGTTCCTGCTGCTCTGAGGCTGAGGACAGCATGTTATAGTATACAAAAGCAGTCAGACTAAGAAAATGCAATGCTTTAGTCTAATTTTCACCTAAGGGCTGTCTATTAATGCACAAACACCATCTAAAACCTGTGGCAATCTTTTCTAGATCTTCATTAAAGCACCATTTTTTTTTCCCCAAACAGGATAAAATATCTGACACAGGCACAGTAAAATTATTCAAACATTGCTTATATACAGCCTTTATGACTATCAGTCTTTGTTTTAACCAAGAGAAGCACACCAAATTTACAGAAGACAGTACAATAGTCCCTGATCTTTAGACCACAGGGCAAAAAGCTACAATCATGGAATCACAGAGTGAACTGGATTGGAAGAGACCTTAGAGATCACTAGTTCCAATCTCCCTGCTGTGGACTGGGACATCTTTCACTAGACCAGATTACTCAGAGCTCCATCCAACCTGGCCTTGAGCACTTCCAGGGATGGGGCATCCACAACATCTCTGGGCACCTTGTTCCAGTGCCTCACCACCCTCACAATAAAGAATTTCTTCATAATATCTAATCTAAACCTTTTTGAAACCATTGCCTCTTGTCCAATCACTACATGCCTTGTATAAGGAGAGTCAAGGACAAGTTCTACTGGAAAAAATGCTAGATTATTTTTTGCCCACACAAGCATAACATGATTCAATCTTTTTTTATAGTGTGAAGTCTGAAATGCCAGAGAACAGGGAAAGGAATTTCAAACTTACCAGTCGGCTTTCAAGTGGGATGTAAAATCAAAATAAGGAATAATAGCCCAAAGAACTTCTCTGTGTACAGGCTACAGGCAATCCTTAACTACTTAGCTAAGTAGCTTACACAGCTACTAAGGAAAAAAATCTTTAATGTGTAGGATTAAATCTGAAATTACTCTTTTTCCCCACTTGTATTTTGTCATTTGGTTGCCCAAGCACCTGTTTTGTTAAGTTTATATTAGTGTCCAACAGAACAAAATCCTCAGCTGAAGGCAGGGTCTCTGGGCCTTGCTGGAGTAATATGGAAAATGACACATTAATATTGCTCTTTAGAGACCTGGAATTAAGTCTTCAGTTTAGCTGCTATTGTTTTGTCATCACAGATTGAGACACAGTTTGACAACACAGTTTAAGGTTATGAATGTTGCTCTTATGGTTAATGTGGCTCTAGAGATCCAGGTTCAGCTCTTGGCTCAAGCACAGGCTTCAGCTGTTCAATAAA
This sequence comes from Corvus brachyrhynchos, assembly GCF_000691975.1. Taxonomy (NCBI): domain Eukaryota; kingdom Metazoa; phylum Chordata; class Aves; order Passeriformes; family Corvidae; genus Corvus; species Corvus brachyrhynchos. The sequence continues at coordinate 18,633,303 of NW_008239110.1, forward strand.
TCTGTGTGTGTCAGCCTCTAATCTGTAAAAGTCAGATAATAACATATTTTTTTCCCTATACTGTGTGACAGACCCTGCTATCTGAATGTGACATCAGGATGCTACAGTCCACTGATCAAGGGAAAGGTCATCATTTAGTGTTACGCATTCAATTAAAAAAATAACAACAACAAAAAAAAAGGCACAGAGAATGCTTTCCAAGGTCATCGTTACCTGTCAGGCTTTCCTTTTTTTTTTACTGCAGAGTGAATGTCCCCTTTTTCTGCATATTTTTTTCACTGAACAGTCAGAAACAAAACCATTTTTGAAGGAATAACACCTTTCTAAGAGAATTGAAGTATATTTACAGAATATCAAAATGCGTTGACTTCAGATCCAGAGAGGAGCTTGTGCTATGCCACTAAGTGTGCATGAGTACTCCTCTTAGCCACGTTTTCTTACCCTCATCAGAAGAAATTTCTTCCTCATAACAGTGCAAATGGCTATAAAGTTTTTAAATCCCAAAGACTATAAACACATTCATTCAAAGTAGGGCATGGTGTTTGTATATATCTTTGTAGATCTCTTTTTTAATCTGTGTTAGGCAGTAGGTACAATGCAATGCCAGCAAAGTATATTCCAAATATTCATTAAAATATGTATTCCTTTTTCATTCTCTTCAGGTTCTTGACTACTTTGATTCCATAGCCCAGCTACACTTGGTGAGAAAAAATACGTCCTTTACCAGTTTTGAGTTTGCTGCCTCTGCACTTACTGAATGCTCCCTTGTTACTGCATGAGCAGTGATGCTCCCTGTCATCTCTAGATCTTTCATTATTCTACAGACTTCCTCCCTTCTTACTATTCTCTGTTCTAGGGCCAATGTTTCAAATATTTTCAATTTCTCTGACATATTAAAGTTTTTCTGAGTCTTTGCTCAGTCCCATCACCCATGTACGAACTCCTTCAGTTCTACCATAACCTCTCAGAGATCACATGGCCAGTACCACTTACTGGATTCTGCATAAGTCCTGAGTATTGCTTTACAGACAGACACCATAAAGGAATCTATATTTTTCTCCATCCCGTTCTTCATTTCAGCTGGCTTAAAAATGTTTTTATAGTGTGCAAGTTCTTCTGTAATGATGCCTAGGAATTTCTGAAGTTAGTGCAAGCGTGGGGTCCTTGCTGCTAGAGAACATTTTGCTCCCTGGTATATGGGCTTTTAGAGGACTTTTATCTGCAGCATGCATACCTACACCAGGTACAATGAGATTTCCTCCCAGAAAAGAAATCCTTCAGGATGTCTGAAGTGTTTACAGGCACTTCACAAGTTCCTGCTTCTGTGCCACAAATTAAATTATTTTATAAAGACAGATTAGACTGATGAGATTTTGGCATGACAAGCAAAAGTCAAAAAAGAAAATAAAAGAAAAATCCTGGACTACTTGAAAGTGTGTCATGGACTTTAAATTTTTTAGGTGGAGGTCTCTCCTAAGATACTCCTCTCTGCAGAAAAACTCCTCAGATAAAATCCTGTCTGCAGAATGTGTTTCCTGATTACTTATCAGCTACATTTCAAAGTGAACTGTGTGCCACTGAAAGATGCCAATTCAACAGATGAGAGGACTGAAGGTCCTTCAGAGGGACAGAGAAACAAACATGCACCCACGAGATGTTCCGGCTCCAGCGAACTGGCAACGTGGCTCAGTCCAAAGGGAAATTTCTCATCTAGAAAGAATTCATCTTCTGCCTAGATTACATATTTACATGGTCCTTATTACTGTGTTATCTAAATTATTTGTAATCTAGAACTGTATCACTGTAGAGTAATGGGCCATTTTGCAGACACAAATGCAGTTACACACGACACACTGGAGCCTCATAGCAACAGCCTCTTTTTCAGTCATGGCTGCTGCCATGGCAGCTTACCAGGGAAGGCGCATGGGAATGCATGGTTTTGCTGTGGAAGATATGCAGAAGTTGCTGAGTATGTGCTTGGCAAGCATTTGCCCATGGTCTTCTTTTTCCTGCCCAGCTGCTGAACTTTACCCAGGCTGCCATTTGAGTTGCAGCACGCCAGTTATCCGTCTGGCTCGTCTGCTGCACTTGCCAAGTAATGCGCATTAGTTTGGCCTTTGCTGTTTTTCTGTATGTGAATGTGCTTGCTTGAACTAGGGAGAAGCCATGATCTCATTTCATAAAATCCATCAGGTTTTTTAAGCATTAAACTTAAGGATATGTTGGCTCACTCATGGAGAGTCCTTATCCTTCAGTCCATTTAATTCTCAAGACATTCTCTACTTCCCCTGCAACCTTCTAAATATTTGTTTCCTTTTCAATTATGTTGGACAACAAGACCAGAATTATATACCAAGCTGAGAGCAAAACCCTGCTTTAGGAGAAACAGTCTGACAATGCCTGAATTCCATTTCAACGCCCTGTTTCTTTCTCTGAAGCAGCAAGTGTGACAAAGGTTCAAACACCCACTTAAGATGTGTTTGTGCACCACCCCCACATCCTCTCAGCCCTCCTGATGGAGAACTCCAGGCAGTTTGGCTGGAGCCAGGCTCAGTCCGTGCTGCTTGGGGCTGCTGTGAAGGGTAGCTTTTCCCAGCACCGTTCATGGACAGGGCAGTCAGAAACAGCAAGCGATGCTGCCAATCGCTGAATAAGATAGGGCACATGCCAAGGGGCAGAAAGGATGACAACGGGTTCATCCAGTCAGATGTAGCTATGCTAGTCGGAAGAGTGTCCTGGCAGAGAATCTGCAGCTCCAGGGCTTCAGGCAGTTGGGCACACCAGGCAACAGGAAGTGATGGAGTTTGCCCAAGGTTGAGGATCAAGCGACCCTGAATGCATGCGACCATAAGTGCTGGTGAATCAACACACAGTGGCCCCACTCCAGCAACAGTAACAAAGCTGTGTTGCAGAAAACAGCTGGATTACTGCTGTCAGGGGGGACCGAGTGAGGATCTCTTAGCCATGAGCAGCTGTGACATCCTCCATGTCCCTGAGCAGCTGCCCACCTGTGGGTCACAGCAGGGATGGCACAGTGTTGTGCCTTCACCCTGCAGCTGCTACAGTTCTTAGTGTGGATGATGGTGCATTTGCACTTACATGACTGACCATGCTCTGCAATCACTTGGAACACAGGCATATTTTGTTATCCCCGTTTTACTTTATGTCACCTTTCTGTGGGGAGACTGAGGGATAAAGCAAGCAAATAAAGGGTCAAGAATGTCTTAGATGACTTGGTTCATTGTACATGAGTTATAATGCTCAATCCAACCCAAGCCAGATGCACAGAACAGAGAAACGAAACACACAGGAGGTATTTCCTGTTGGCCACAGGAGTCAGACTGCACAGGTTTATCCTCAGCCATCTCTTTTTAATGGTGATCTGTAAGTCTCCAGCTGCTGTGCTGTGAACATCTCTCAAGAAATTCTGCCAGACATCACATTCATGGCTTCATTCACTGCCAGCTCTTACATCACCTGTTGTTGGCAGACTCCATCAATGAGGACGGTTTTCTGGCAATTATGTCAGCCAACCTTCTTCTTTATATGGCTGTGTTGTTCTGCATTTGTTATCAGCTGTTGTAGTTTATGAACTGTTTTCTGGAGAACTTTAAATTGACATATTTGCCTGTAGCTTCCAATGTTAATGCACCTTGACTGCAGGTGCAATTCTGTCTTTTGGACATGTGCTGCTTTTGGTTTGGGTTTGGTTTTTTTTAAGAGAACTGTCAAACAATTAAAGGAAAAGCTAAAGAGCCTCTTTGGGGAAGCAGCAGCCAGAATCTCTCTAAAATGTTCAGAAAGATATAGGAGGCGGTTCCTGCAAACCTATCAGTCAGCTTCCAAACTCCCCAGTGAGGGCTTGGAGGCTGGGGATGGTTGGTTGGGGATTAGGTGGAAGCTGTTATCACGGGCTGGCTAGGTTATGCATTTCCTTCAATTCAATCCCTGCTGTGCACAGGGCTGCAATGTACCTAAGAGAGGCATGTTCTTTGCTTCCCTTTTGAGCCCTGTTCTGGCCAAAAAAGCCTTTATCAGAGAACACATTTGAGTACCGTTGTTCATTAATGATAACTGAAACGGAATGCAACCTCTTTTTCATCTCCATTGCCTCTGCTGTAATTCCTCATGGAATAAAATCTCCTGGGACTTTGCAGCACTACAAGTTGATTCCTAAAGGAAATTTAAATAAACATTGCCTAAGTTTGATAGAAGTAATCAGTTGGGTTCTTTCCTTTTGATGTCTACAGCCTGAAGTTGCAGAAAGTCTTAATCTCCCAACTTAAGAGAAAGAGAGCGAATCATCACTGCAATTTTATGCTTTTTTCTTGAGCAGTTGTCTGCTTTTCTTTCATTTATTTATTATAATGACCAGAGGATTGCAACCAGTCATTAGTATGGGAGGGAGCCTGGATGCTGTTCTTGTGGGAATTCCACACTCCCTGCAAGTCTTGCATAAGGCAGACTTTCCCTCAGAGTCAGTACAGGATTCCTTCTTGCCAGACACTCTTTTCCTTTAGCAATGGGACCATATGAGGAAAAAGTAATCTTTATTCCCCATTAGGAAACCTCATTCTTCCTCCTCAAACCAGAGATATGTTAAAACTCCCATTACGTAAACATAAAACAGCACTTTAATGAAATTGTCAGTGTCTTTTTATGATGTCCCAATATTCTAGTTTGACAGGTTTATAAAATAAGGTGGACTTTGCCACTCTCCTTAAAGTGTAACACCTTCCCTCTGCTAGTTAATAACATTACTTAAGTAGTCTGTGTTATGACATTGAAGGTCACATGTTCAAATTCTGCTGATCAGTCAAAGCAAATGTCATCGCAAAAGCAATGGCTTCTTTTCTTACTCATTTTTTATCTGAGAATTGCTGCTGATGAGCAGTTCACAGCTCCCTGGCATGGATGCATCAGCAGGTGCCATTCTTTTTTCAGTACTGGAAAAACAATCACTTATGTAATTCTCATACTGCCAAAAATCCACACCACAGACGAACCATCAAAATACCAGCTGAATTTACTACATGGTCAGATGAGCAGTCAGAAAACAAATACTTATCTGAAACTGCAAAAAAAAAAAAAAAAAAAAAAAAACCCAGAGATCATAGAGGCTGGTTAGAGCAAAAGGGGGGAGCAT
>NW_008239110.1:18638687-18654768 GCF_000691975.1 Corvus brachyrhynchos
AGAGACAAAAAAAAAATACTTTACCAAAACCGCAAAAAAAAAAAAAAAAAACAAACAACCCAGAGCTGAGAGAGGCTGGTTAGAGCAAAGTGGTGCAGTATTTTATCAATATTATATTCTAAGGACAGATTTAGTGACCAGGACTGTATTGAAAGGATTTAGTTATCTTTTGGACCATAAACTCTGGAGAGTGCACAAGTAATGAGAGAAAATCATATGGAGTGGAACACCAACCCTCTTGTTTGCAATTGCTTGCTTTTAATTTGCCTTGTTTCTGCTTGTGAACAACTGTGAATTAGACTGTGTGCTTAGTGCCAGTGTGAAGTAATAGTATGTTGCATAGTTTTAGGTCAGATGAAAGCTAAAGCATTCTTCATATCACTGAGTTTTCCCAGAAGAATTGCAACATAAGTTTGTCCATTATTAATAGGGAACTCTCTTACCCAGGAAAACATATAGCTGAGTTCATGTAGTGCAATTCAATGAGAGGTGCAGAATTACAGTCCAGGTGGGCTTTGGCCAATGGGGAGTCAGTGTCCCAGAGGAGAAGAGGTTTTTGGCATTTCCAGGCTGCATTGAGTGCCAGACTGTAGTGGCTGGAAGTCCTCAAGGACAGTAGATGTTCCAGTGGTAGGTGTTCCCATTTCTCCCTTGTTTTCTCATTTATCTCTGTTCACTCCCTATCATTCTGTCTTTGCCCTGCCAGACGCCAGAGGGATAATAAAACTCTTCAGTGTTGTAACATTAGCCTTTACCACAGGACAATACAGTTTTTCCAAGTAAAAAGCAGGGCAGTACTCGTACTTAAGCTTTTCAAGGTAGAGAAAAAAGCCAGGAAACACAGTGAAAGGAAAAACTTAAAAAGAGAGAAAGATGACCAATAATATACTCATCACGTGGCATCTCTGCAGTAGAGAAAAAAACTGCTCTATAAAAGAGATTGTCTGTTCACGTGAGGAAGCTGACACAGAAAACCAGAATGGATGGCCACTCCTCTTCTAGAAAATAGCCTAACTCATTCTCACTCTCTGACTCTCCTGGAAAAAAGAGGAGGATTGCTATGCTCTGTGAAATAAGTATTTTTCCTATGAAGAAGTGAGAAAATTAACCCTGTCTCGCCTTCATATGTTTTTTGAACCTAGTTGCTAGTTGTGTCTGGGGTCAGCACAGGTGAGACCTGTGAGACACTAAAACAATTCCAACCACTGGACACATTTGTACCATGACACAGATTTCATCAATACATGGGAAGCCCCAGGATCAACTAGGAAAATATTCCTTAGATTCATTAGATAATTAGAGTCAATCAGAGCCTTGAGCTCAGCATTGGAAATGAACTTACACCTTGTTTGTTCCATGGGCGGTGAAGCAAAATGCAGTGGAGTACATGAGAAGTTGACCTGAGGCATGTATTATTACTTTAATGTGGCAAAGCACAGTAGGAAATCTTGACTATCATTTTGACCAATATTCCTCTTATAGAACTGATGTTCTCATGACTAGAGCAAGTCCAAGCAATAAGAACACAATTTTTTCAATGTCAATTCACATGTGACAAAGTTGTCAGATTTTAAGCATTGTAGCTGCTTTTTTTCACTTTTCCTTTTTTTTCCCTATGCACAGTTATATGTTATGACCATAAATGCTGAGCAGCAGGATGAAAGTGGCACAGAGGGAGGGGGTAAAGAAGAGTAATTGCAGTAGCAGAGCAATTGCTGTAACAAAGCAAGTGCAGTAGCAAAGCAAAAAAAGTTGATTGATCTGAGGGGTATATGCTCAAACGCCCCCATAAAATGGCCCTGCCTTTTCCTTTTGAAAAATATAATCCTCCCTGCATATCAGTACCAGAAAACATTTAAAATAATATAGCATTAAATAGTCAGAACAATTTATGGAGGTGGACAAAGTAAAGCTGTTGTGGAGGCAAAACTGGGAACAGGAGCCAGTGTGCCCTATTGGCCATGCTTCTGCCAGCCTTGACTGCCCCAAAGAGCCTGCAGAGCCTGGCAGAGTGCCTTTAGTGCACTGCTTGGTGGCCTTTCCTGCACTCTCATGGAATTTTTTTAACCATTGTAGGTCTGGACTGTTGTACATGTCTTTTATGGCAGGGTGTTTTATGATGGTGTTATGCTTTGGCCTGCTGCTGATAACAAAGCTTCGAGTCCACAGGTCTGTATCATGGTGCAAACTGGCCAAAGGTCGGGGCTGGTGACATGGGAGCAATGCTGGTTGTTTTCAGTATGAACATTATCCATTGTCACACCCTGCTGCAAAAAATATCCATCTGTTTTAAATGTGAAATTTGTCATTCCCCACCTTTTAGAGAGGTAATTTTTTTTTCCTATGAGATGAGACCAGAGAAGTCAGACAACCATGAGGGACAGGACGATATATTAAGCCTCTCTGCTGTGTGACTGTGTTTAAAAGAATGAGGAGCATTTCATTTTGCCTTGAATTGGATGCCTAGGGTAGGATTTATCTTTCCTAGCTTTATATGTCTGCCAAGTCAATCATCTGTATCTGAGCTAGGCAACTTCAGCTGCCTGTGTAGTCAATTGAGGAGAACAGGAGCTTCCAGAGCGCAAATCACTCAGTCTTATTTTAGAGTCACATAGCAGTCAAGAGGAGGACCAAACATCTGCAAGTTTTTCACTAGATACTGTCTCTGGTTTGGTCCCAGGGACAAGACATCCATAGGCAGCCAGGGCACATCTCCAGGAGTCCAGTTTATGAAACCCAAGATTATTTGCAATATGATAGCATGCAGCATGTGGGGATGTCTGTGGGAGACCCATTCCAAACATGCACTCCTGATGTAGGCAAAGATGGAAATAGAGACACACACAGTCTCATCTTTATCGAAGACAAATCTTTAGATAAATATCAAGTACAGGTTGTACCTGACAGGATGTCCTTATGTACCACTGACAAGTGTAGGTGATCCAATTGCTTAGCACATGCGCTGAGGAAGTATTTCTCTTACTCATTAAGGAGTAGACATGAATGGTCTTTGAGGAGAGAGTATTTCTTCCTTTGCCTTCAGTAAACTACTTCTCTGTGGACATAGACACAACCTAATTTGGCACCCATGAACATCTTGTTCCATGTTTTAATCAGTGTTATTGTTGCTATAAATATTATTGCTATTTACACTCTGTTTACGGTAGGCGTAGCCAGGACAAGAGAATGGTAAGTGGGAAGTGCAGTGCACAGATTAATTCCTGATTTATTTTGATTTAGTTTCTGCCATAATTAAACAATTTTGATGGCTCTCCAGATGTAGTAGACATACAATTGTAAAGATCACTGTCTTTGCTGATCTAACAGCTGCACAGAGAGTCCAGTACAACAGACAGGGCAGAAGGTACAGCATGATGGTGAATAATTTTGTCTCTGAAAGCTATTTCCACATACTCAGTTTTTCCAAGTTGTTTTATTTTCTCACCCCCCCCCCCCCCCCCCCCCTCCCCCAAATGGCTATTGCTCCATGACTGTGTTTAGGGAAGCTCTTTTTGCTGTTACTGTGTGTGGGGAGTCAGGCTCAAGCTGATGAAATCCTCAGTGCTTGGAGGAGAGGTATTTAGTGTGGACCTCAAGTCAATAAAAACTCATCTAGACATGACCCCCCTTTCACATAAACTAATGTCAGGCTGATTTTCAGTAGTTCTACAATCTCTCTTCTGCCACTGAACCCAAACTTCCCCTGTGATAATGCAGGGATATACCTTGCAGCAGTGGGCCTCAGATGAGCCACCTACACTGGCAAGAACAGAGTGCGAATAGAATGCACTGGGACTTGGAACAGTTCTCTGGATTTGGCATTTAAAAATAGCAATTAATCTCAGTGAAAATGAAAGGGAGACTTTATGCATGTTGATTTGAAGTGGTAATTTGGTACCTTGTTCTGAAAACTGCCAGCAGGACATTTGCATGGTGCACAGTGTCTCCGAGCAGAGTGCAGGCTTGGTGTCACGTGGTCCATGCCAGAACAGTTGGAATCTCTTGGGAAGTCTTTTGTTCTAACATTATTTAAGATATGGGTTCAATAATGCCCTTAATGAGAATACCTAAAATGTACAAAGGGTCAGTCACCCTGTAAAGGAAGAGGAAATAGTTGCAAAATGCACAGGGAGGGGCTAATGTTAGAAGTCCAAGGAAATGTGTTGCCTTAAGAAACTGCTGATGTCTTCTGTGACTAATGTGTTATTGTTCATAGAACAACACAGGTTATAGACGTGCCCATGCTGCTAAATGAGGCATTGAACCAAACACTTCCGTACCTTAAAGAAACCTGCTATTTTTCTTCCGAAACTTACATGTAAGAACCAGATTCAAGGGAGAACTTCTCATCTCTGAACTCCTGTAATGTCTGAGAAAACAAGAAGATATGAAATAGTGAATCAAGGGGAAGAAAGTCTTGTGTTCCAGCAGCAAGTACATTTTCTCAGTCCAGAAAAGTAGAGCTGTAACTGTGCAACTTTGAATTTGCAACAGCGTTCTTGCACTCAAAATTGCCTGAAGGAGTTTGCAATCAAATTCACCCAAGTGCAAAGACAAGAGTAGCAGTTTCACTACAAATAAGTTGTGCTGAATGGTACCTCTGTGTGTGTGTGTGTGTGTGTGTGTGTGTGTGTTTGTGTGTGTGTGTGTGTGTGTGTGTAATAAAAACGATTTAAAGTATTTGAACAGTAAAACAAAAGAGGCTAACTTCATGAGAAAGTGGAGGGAAGCACCCACACTGAGAAAATGGGGTGTGAAACATCCAGGAGGACCAAGATCCCGAGCAAGCAGTCTGCCTGGAGCTGTGAGAATACATGATGCAAAGCACCTAGAAATGTAGTTGGGGAGGAAAGATCATTTTAGGTCTGCTGTTCAGGAAAAAGTAGCAGAATTTTTTTAGTTCTATTATTGGACATCTGTAGTAAATGTTGCTTGACAACCAGAAATATGAGAGTGGGCAGTAGGCAAAAGGTCAGAAGTGAAGAGAGTCATCATTTGTGAGTCATCATTCAGGTAACAGCTCTAAGAACTGGAGCACATGAGGTCATGAAGAATCGTATACATGGAAACCAATAACAGATCCTCCTCTCCTTCAGTCCAGTTCTGGGCCCCTTTCCTCAAGGAAGACATTGAGGTCCTGGAACATGTCCAGAGAAGGGCAACAAAGCTAATGAAGGATCCAGAGAGGAGCTGCTGAGGGACCTGGGATGTTTATTCTTGAGAAAAGGAGGTTGGGGGAGGCATTATGACTCTTTACAACTACCTGAAAGGTAGTGTGGTAAGGTGGGGGTTGACCTCTTCTCCCATAGCCTCAAGCTGTGCAAGGGGAGGTTCACATTGGACATCAGGAAGAATTTCTTCATGGAAAGGAAGGGTCATTAAGTATGGGACCAGGCTGCCCAGGGAGGTGGTGGATTCACCATCACTGGAGGTGTTAAGAAATGGCAGGATGTGGCACTTAGAGCTATGGTCTAGTTGACCATAATAATAATCAGTCAAAGGTTGGACTCCATGATCTTAGAGGTCTTTTCCAAAATGATTTTCCAAAAATCATTTTCTAAATGATTCTGTGTGATTCACGTTTCAGTTAGTTGGAGTTATTCAATTTCAAAGCCAGGAATTCTTTAAGGTCCTGGTTGTCTTCCATCTACCTTCAGCACCTTAGATCCCCTTCTTCTTTCACTTTTACAACATAGCAATGCTGAAAGCAAAACAGCCAGTTCTTACACTCCAGAAAGTGCCTCAGGCTACCTTGTTTACGCACAGAAATATCAGGTGTAATATCTGAAACACATTCTTCTCCCAGAAAGTAAGATATTGAGGTCAAAGCTTTGGAATTCCAGTGGTGCTCTGTGTATTTAGCAGGTACTGGCACAAACAGGAACATCTCCCAGTCATGGTTCACTACTGTGAAAGGAGGGCAGGTAAGTGGCAGCTGCCTTTCTGCTTCTCACATGCAGGATATTCAATTGTTTACCTGTAACACAGAAACTAGATACAGATTTTGCAGAAATGCTCAGAATAACTTGTTAAGGCTTGTCACATCAAAACTGGCAAATTTATTTTTTAAAGTAATCAGGCTTTATGAATTTGTAAAAAAACCCATGACGTACAAAAGATGCCATTAATCCTTGAATGCCTTTGATGCAAGCTCGTTTTCTGCTGCTCTACATAGACTGCAAAGCTGACACCTTTATTTTCTCTGTACTTGTTAGTGCTGAGAACATTGCTGCTGTGGTCCATATTTCAGGCTACAGGGAGCCTGAATTCCTGTATCCCATTCCACATTAGTTTACAGAGACACTCCTTAGATGACCATTTACTAAAAAGAAATGGAAATTCTCCTAGCCTCTCTCTTTCTTGGAATAGGTTTCATACGCATACACAATCTGAAAGAAAACAAATTCTACATGAGCTAGTTTATGGAAGAAGGTCACGACATTTCCATCGAAAGGACGTGATCTTGTTCCTGTTGAGATTACTAGTTAAATTCCCATCAGTTTCAGTCACTGTTAAAGTGGACTGTGAACAAAATCCAGAATGACTCCCTAAGCTACCTAATAAATTTTATGCAGTTGTTGTTATCTTTAGGTATTTGGGTTTTAGACAAATGATAGAGATGTGGAAAGTAGAGAAACTAGAAGAGAAACAGAGAGAACTGTTTTGTCTGGACTGAAGGAATGCTGTTACAACATGTCCTTTAAATAATAAATTGACATTGTGAGCTGAAATGAAAATGTTTTCCTTTCTCAATTTCACTTTGAAGCAAACACTTTTTTTGCTTCTTTCTTCCTATGAAATGGAAAATTTTCATTGGAATTGAAATGTTCTTGTGAAAAAAATGCTGTGCTCCCATACTCCATGTTAAGAAAGCAAACTTTTTCCCAGAACTGACAAACTTTGTTTGTTCACCGTTTCAGATTTCTGATCATGTGTCAGGTACATCATCAAAAATCAGAGACAGCTGTTCCTGCTCTGTTGCATGTAAAGAGCAAATGTAAAGACAGTGTTGCAATACCCAAGTAGGTAGTAAGGGTTTTGTGGTGAAGGTGAGAACAACCTCCTCAGGCTTTGGGACCGCTCTGGTAGCCTCTGAATGTCTTCTGTGTGAAGATGCTGGGGTACAAGCACCAGGGTTATGACCCTTGCATCTGGCTGAGTTTAATTTTTGGAAGAACACAGATATGAGATGAAGGTCAGTGAGAAGGACAATTCTCCCCCTTTGGGACAATCACAACACGAGCAGAGCAGTCCAGGTGTCCAGACCTGAAAGTCCCAAGGACACAAACTCAGCTATGACTCATGTCTAACAGCAGACCCTTCTGAAGCAGCAGCAGGAGGTGAAGTGGCATGGTCATAGATGACCTCAGATGCCTCTGGATAGGCATTTTAATTGCTCCTGGGGTGTTTTGGCTTCCCCACTTCCTGCCTACTGATGTAACTCTGGTGATCACTCAGCCTCTGGAAGCAGCGCTGGAGCATGAAGCCGCAAACTGTTTTTCCAGGGAATCATCCTCTGCTGGAGAAAACCAGCTTCCCAGTCACTGTGGGCTGGAGGGGCATTGAACTGCCAACCATGTTCAAGTGCAGGTTATTACCTGCTCTTGGCAGAAAAGTAATTCATACAAAGCCAAGCAAGCAACAGTTCTTCTTACCCATGCTTTATTTTTTCCTTTTGGTTGTGGCTGCTAATTGAGGTGCTAGCAGGGCTGTGGTCACATCAAACCTAACATCAGATTTGCTACTGCCTCTATGACGAACCTTGTGGTGCCCAAAGGAAGCCTAAGTGCTGAAAGGAGAAGCCTCTTCCAAGAGGGCACAGTCCTAGCAAGAGAGAAAACAAGACAAAAGCTCATTATTTTTAGGGTCGACTATAAATACAGACACTATTTTTAGGTATTTTTTACTCCTGATCTGTTTTACCTGCAACTGAGTGTCTCCATTTGGATGTCCTCAGCTCATGTGCCTCTCACAACAACTCACCATGAAAATCTGAAAAGGGCCCACCGCATTTGGAGGCTCCAATACAATTACTGCAAGTACAGAAAGATGCGCAGGGCTGTGTAGCTTGACCATTAAATTGTATTAAATGGAGACTATGAGAAAGCCATAAGGGAAAATGAGACTATACATCAGCTTCTATAGTATTGGATTGTATAGTAGCAACCCAGACAAATTAGGCAATCACATGGGAAAATTCAACGTCATCTTGTTAAGAGCTTGTTTTCAATACAGTTCCTAAGAGTGCAGTAAGACCCAGACAAACAGAGGCTCTTCAGTTGTTATCTACTCATTGGGTTGCACACTGTGAGGACTTCTTTAGTTATTTTGATTTGCTCTAACTCAGCCCCAGGGAGAGAAGAATGACAGCATAATCAACTTCAGGAAGTTAGTTATGTGGATGAAAACATAAGGCATGAAGTAGTATGAAGACACAATGAATCTGTTTTAAACTGATAATTAAAAATACTTATGGCTTGAATCTCTTCATCAATGTGTTTTTGCTATTATTTTTCAGTGCAGTGTGGCATAAGCAATCTATGAAACTGTCAAATTGTAAGCTGGGTTTGTTTTGGTAACATGATTACTTCCTGTGTCTGTGACTACCTCCCTCTGATCCATGGTGGGAACTCTTGAGGAAGTTTGGGGTCAAACATATGGAATTACTTCAATTGACTAATTAAGCAAGCTTAGGATGATGTTCCAGCCGGAGGTGTTCTTCATACATGGCAGTTAAATGTATGTGTATCTTACAAGCACAAAATGACCAGATCAGGAAGCTGTGTCATACCTCCACTTTGCATAATTTGCTCTTAGAGTTTCAGTGGTTTGTGACACCACCACAGATGAAGGAATTAGAATGCAAACTTCCTTTAATTATGCAAAAAAAACCCAGCATGGCACTGCTTCCAGAAGCATTTAACATCTAGCAGTTGTGGGCAGTTCAAAAGGTCAAGGGGTTCATGCTAGCTGTGTTTATACTGAGATAGGTATTTGGGACTTCCACATATTTCACCTTTCCATTAATCTCCCCATCCTTCAGCTCCCTCCTTCCTGGGTCCTCTTAGCAATCACATGCCACTTGGATGATCCTTAAAGCACTAAAATGCTTTTCATGAAGCTGCTACAACAGCAAATATGGATCCCTGATACATGATCTGACATCAAACCCAGTGACTGTTGTCAGGGGCTTCCCTTTACTCACCCCCTTTTGATTACATTTGTTGTGTGCTGATACTTTAAATCAGAGCCTTTCTGCTGACTGGCATGTATCTGCTAGGGACATTTGGTTTAGGTGACTGTGCCTTATCTGGTTTTCCCCTATATCAGGTGGTGGGGAAAATTCCACCCACAGCAAATATTTAGAAGATATCATTACCTGCCTATCTTTTTTTTTTGCATTGAGCATCCTTTGTTTGGGACTTGGAGGAGCTGCATATTCAGGAACAGGAAGAGTTGGGACAGACAGACTGGGACTGTACAGGGTACTGAGGAAACTCTAAAGAAGAACAACGTGTCCTGTGTTACGTCCTGGTTTGGCTTCAGGGTACTAAGTGAATTATTCTCTGACCCTTGGACAGGAACTGCATGTATGTCAGCCAAGAGAATATCTGGGCAATACCTGTGGACTGATTTTGCTTTCTTGATATGCTGGTTTCCAGCCATTCACTCAGCTCTGCAAGAACTGCAGACCCTATTACTGTGATTACAGTTGCAGAAGGACTTTTTGGTGTTGTGGGACCAGTGCTTTGTTTTCAATTAAAACATTTCTAGTTCTCTTAAATGCTTATTAGTATTTTGAAAGGAATATATACTTTTGCAAATGTTTAGAGTGCAGTTGACATTTCAACTAAACCAACTTTGTGTTGGACCACTGGCATAGAAGAATTTTCAGATGATGCTAAAGTGAATTACACAGTATTGATCTATAATCCCCAGAGCAGTATGGGGGGACACACACACACACACACACACACACACACACACATGCATACATGCTCTGAACACTTACTATTAAAACTGGAGAATTTTTTTTTAACAAATTAAAAAGTGCATTGCAAGAAACTTTCTGAACTTCTGAAGAAAGTTTTAGAAATAGTAGTGATGGTTTCTTCACTAGTAGCCAGGTAATTACTTGAGAAGTACTTTCAAGGGGGAGAACACACACCCTACAGGGTCAAGCTGGTCATAGCCTGCAATTATTAGTTAATGAAGCAATCCATCAGGACCGGGCACTTGGTGCTTTAGTGATGTTTATTATGGCAATAGTCATTGAAGTCAATGTGAATAACTGTGACAATGGCCCTGTGGAATTCCAGCCTAATTTCCATATCAAATCATTTTCAGTGACAGGTGAAAGGGTAAGGTTTCTGCTTGCCAGGTACACAAAGTCACAATGGGCAATCGAGGTTATGTTGATGCTTTCTCTTTAATATGTCACCTATGATCAAGATATTGAAAGTCAGATTCTGCCTTCAGATAAAAGCATTTGAATTTGTCATCTTAAAACTTTGTTCCTGGGAATGCAGCAGTCACTGTGCTCAGATTGTATCTTCAGTTGTAGCTTGGGCAATCTTCACAGCAACTTGCACAAGAACAAAGAGACTAGTTAAGAGCTCTCTCAGCCAGTTATGCATAGGATGAAGTGAGGGATATCTACATCTGTAGCCAACCTGGCTATGCTAATGTAGCTCTTTTGCATATCTTTTCATTATTCCTATTAGTAGCATCACAATCATCACTAAATACCATTTTGGCTATTTTGATAAGAGGAAAAAAGGTGTCTTTTTTTTTTCCCCAGTCATTTTGCTGGCTGGATCTACCTCTGAGCAATGTATTCACAAAGTAAATTATGGTGAAATCACAGACTTAGGGAATAGGCACAGAGTTTCCATAGACAGCAGAAAATAACATTTTTGAATGGAGAATCTATATAAATTATTAACACAAGGCTGGTCTGAGATCTATTATTAAATATCACCTCCTGCTAGTGCAAGGTGCTCCATCTCATATAAATGCACCTGTGAGTTCTGAAGAGGGAAACTCTAATGAACAGTCTGATGGATCACATAGGTTAAACTTGTTGCTTTGGGGATTTGGGATATGCTTGAGCATAATAAATCCACGTTGAGTAAGACCTGTCTACAGTTTGCCTTTTAAGAATCATTCAAAGGTTTGTCCAGGAGCACCAAGCCACCAGGGCAACCAGGGCACCAGGACAACTCTTAGGAGAACATTGAGTTTAGAAGAAGGTCATGTTTAGGATGAGAGCCATCAGACAAATCTCAGATTTACAAACCTAACATGTAGCCTCTTACAAGGCTACCCTTACTTTGTAGGTGCTGCTCTCAATAACTACATCCCTAAGCTGATTCCTCCCTCAGAATGGGTCTTCAGGCTCTATGTGTGCTCCGAGGCCTAATCTGGGATATGGCTTGTGAACTGTGTCCAGAGCCTCCCTCTCCCTGACTCCAGAACTAGTAATGGTATCTATTTAATCCACATTCTTTCTTCCTATGAAAATGTGAGGCCTTGGAGTCTACAGTTGAAATTCCCTTTCCATCATCTCCAGGAGGTGGCCCAGCTGGAGGATTTCACATACTTTGGGGGATTACTTCTCCCCACCTTCCCTCCTGAATCTCTGCCATGGAAGACACAGGACTGCAGTATCTCAGGGCCTGGGCTGCAGCCCATGTCTCTGCCTAATGGTTACACTCACTTGGCACACATAGTAGAGGTGGATGACAGACCCAGCTCCCTCAGCTCCTCATACATTGAAGTCTTCATGGCTGAGGAAAAATACAAATTCCAAGACCGCAGCACCTCTGCTTCTGTGAATCACTGAGAGTAAACTCTGCACACTATGTATTTGCCTGCAGTCTCCTTTCTTTGCTTCCCTTTGTTGGGAGTTTTGGGCTGATCCACTATCCACTAATTCAAGGGGAATCTTGCCATAATCTTGGATGGACATTAGATCAGGCACCATCTGACTGGAAAAAGTGACATAAAGCTTCTAATAACACAGATATTATGGATAGCTTGGCTTTATGCAGTGCTTTTTATCAGACAACATGTAGTTTTAACCTCTGTGTGCATGATTTGCTTTTATGAACCACTGAAAAGCAACCACATGTGGGGAGAAATGTGACTGTGGTGAAACAGTTCACAGCAGAATTTTGTTATGATAGCACATCTCTCCAGTTCAAGAAGCTCCAGGCAGCAGATGATAGACTAAAAACACAGTGACTATATGCAATGCAAAGACAGGTGAAAAGCGTGATCTACATTGTTTTTTGAAATCTGAATTCATTCTCATGTATTTGTATTTTGAACAGAAAAGTTCATTAACAATTCTTTGGGGTGTTTTTCCTTCTTGTCTCTCTTTCATGAACTTTGACTTCTGAGCAAGTTCAGTTTCAACTGTCCTGATACTTGGACTCACATTTCTTATTTCATCCCCCTTTGCTTTTGCAAAGGACTAGTAAGTGAAATGGATGATCAGTCTATGTCCGTAGTGTCACATTTTTCAATAAAATACCATTGAAAAATTCTTTATATTGTTCAGTTGGAGAATGAAGAAAGCTTTACAAATTTCAAGTTTTGAAACACATTCTGAATCATTTGCAGATGGGCTCAAAATGCAAAAGGAGTATATTTGCTCTAAAGAGACTGTGTCTGTCCCTTGAGATATTCTAATATTGGAACTTAAAGAACAAAACCCCTCCTCTTTCCTCTCTCTTTCAGGCAATTGTGTTCCAGCACAGTGACACTAAACTTTTGGATTACATGCACCTGTCAACACTTACTTGCTTGCTTGTTTGCTTCATTCCCTTAACAATTATAAGTGTTTTTCCCAGAGATGATGTGTTGTGATGAAGAGATGTTGATTCAAACTTGCCCTGATACAAACACGGAGAAAATGAAGAGCTGTTCCCAAAGAGCTGAAGCGGGACAGATAAAAGGATTGAGTGAGTGTTAACTGTTCAGGTCACCCACGTGTTTGAACAGCTGAGTTGAAACCCACGGGGTTTGTGTTATGATAGGGTTGTAGCCGCAGGGTACCCAGAAAGGGCACTCAGAGGCTGGAAAGAATTTCTAGGAGGGATTTTCACTTCTAGAATGAAAGCAGTGGGATTTAATTTCAGAGAAAATGTTACAGAAGCCTACCATCCTCTAAACACACGTAATGGAAATGCTGAAGCACTGCATAAAAACAAAGACGTTGTCAAAGTCAAAGCACTGAGAGGAGGGGTTTGTCGGCAGATTAGTTTGCTGCAGGCTACTTGCCATATGCCTCCCAATGCTGCCTCTACTGGATTGAAATTTACTTCCATAGGATAATGAATTGATGTTATTACGGATCTGACATTAAGGATGAAAACCATGCAGATAGGATGTAAGTCAGCTGCAGAGAAGGGGCCTAAAAAATGTCTGTCCTTAGGCAGTAACAAAACACAGTAGGAATGGCATTTTCCATCAGATCTGAGCTGAAAGCTTTGTGAAAGGTGAGGCAGGACACTAACTCCATTGCTCTCCATCTTTTTTTATAATATGGTCCTTAAATATCCCTCGTTAGATCTCACACTCAGACTGACTTTCAGTTTGCATAAACTGGCTTTCAGTACTAAATGTGAACTTTCCAGTTTCCAGCTCCAAACAAACATTACCTAGACTTATTTAATTCTACAGTGCATCTGCTAGATGTAGTCTGTATCAAGATTTCCTTCCCCTCAATGACAGTAAGCTTGTGCTCTTCAAAAATGCAATTTAAAACATGCACCTGGCAGTGTTAATAGTTAGACTTGATGATCTTAGACACCTTTTCCAACCTTACTGGTTCTGTGATTCTAATGATTCTAAAACACTTAAAGCAAAATCTGCCTTTCCTTTCTGCACTACAAACCTACATTTCCTAACAATGCTGGTGTTATATTTATTCCCTTTCCAGGTCTGATAGGCTAGACTTAGCCAAGTGCTTGTCCTAGACTCCCTTAAAAGACAGGATCACTTGGTTATGCTCGAGAAAACAACGTATTGAACTGGACTGAAAATATCACCACTAATGGCTTTTATTTTAAGGTGAGAAATGTGCATATATAGAATGCCAAAAGAACTTCATGTTCCTCCATTTTCACATAAAGTTCATGATGTCATACATTAATGTTAATATTTGAAGGAGATTTGCTGATTTATGTACCATTGGCATATATATGATTCCTGCTATAAGAGTGAAAAAAGAATCATTATAGTTCTGGAAAAAGTTAGAATTTTTTTTGCCCTTTTTTCATTAAGGCAGTTAAATATAAGTTGCCACAGGAACCTAAAGCTTTTCATCATTAACATGAGTTTTATTTGGCTATGTTAAATACTTTTATGAAGTACTCTGAGGGGAAAAAAGGAAAAAAATGCCATTCACTAAATTTTGGTTTACATTTATTCTTTTGGAATATGTACAAGGGTTCTTATAGGTTGTGACAAATAGTGTGTAAAAGAAAATCATGCACCTACTTTTGTGTATGTAGAAGTGGAGGATGGCTCAGGATGGGAATTTCTAGCAAAATCAAGATGGTAACAGTGAGCATTGCTCTTTTCTGTGTAGTCCACCCCTCTGACTTCCTGTCCACTACTGGAAGATCCGAGTTTGGGATGGCTTCACCATCAAAGGTGAAGTCCTACACTTCAGGGCTGGGAAAGCCATGATGTTAATCTCTCATCATACATTTCTTCGTACCCTGCCACCATTGTACTTGGTCTGTTTTTGAACACCAGCACCACTGTCTGTGCCAAAGCAGGTTATCTTTTTACTTGTAGTCAGAGACCTGGACAGAGCTTTTCAAGTTCAGTGTTGCAGATTTTCTGGCATCCACAGCCATCTCTAAACCATTTCGTTTCCTATGGGTGTTCAGGACACATTCCACATTCTTTTGTCCCATCCCATTAAGTCAATATTTTAAAAATAAATGCATAGGGAAATGGGACCTTTAGGATTAGGCACTGAGCAAGGGTCACCAGCTGTGAACTCTGCAAAAGAAAGCAGTGGATGATGTCGCCATGGTCACCTGTTGGGCCTTTTCTGCTGGTACTGACACAGCTTTAGGTCAGTCAATGTCTACCTGACTATAGCCAGAATTGGGCTTAAAGACACACAAATGCTACCCTGGGTCACAAAGGCAACATTTTAATCTATTAAAGAATAGGGTTACAAGCTTGCATTTTTTAACCAGTTTATCTTTTCTTGTCCTCTTTTCCCTCATATTTGCCCACAATAATTTCTGGTCTAGTTGAAAATGCTGCATCCAGACAGCCTGTCTAGCAGGAATGTGATGGTTTGAATGATGTTGTCCCAGAAGATCCTGAAGGTTCTATCAGGTGAGAGGAGACAGAATCATTGGGGTGCACTGACCGTCATGATTTACATCTGAAAAAGAAGCTGTAGGTTGAAAAGAAACAATTATTTCTTACAGTCTGTTAGACTGTGAACAGCATCCCAAGTAAAGTGTCTGGAAAACTGTAAAGTTATGTTATTTAAAATCAGGCTAGATTACATAAAATCTGTATTACATTAATTGCTGTGTAGAATGTAGGGAACACTCTTGCATTGTTTTAGGAAGGGAATAAATGAGCAAACCATCTCCAGCTTTCTATGTCTTGACCAGTTTTTAGGTTGTACAATTAGAATAATTGTTTTGTTAGCCACTAGAAATTCCTTTTGCTGAAGAGATTGTTCTTGGCTAACAGCTCCAGGCAAGATCCACTCCTGGTATGACAGAGTTATTCCAATGAATAGAGCAAGTATGCTCACTTGTGCCATACATAGTTGTCCATGTAATAATTTGTGTTTAGTAAATCAAGCCACTCTGCTAAGTATCTTTACCTTAAAAAACTAGCAAGAAAGGAAAAAAAATCATTAGAAGTTTGGCAAACAAATCTCACAAGCTCCTGAGTTAGTTCTACCTTTGGAGTCCTGTACACATGTACAGAGGAATTCTTCATAAGACACAGTATGGCTCACTGTGAGTAATAAAATCCAAGTTCCTTAACCTCTTCATTTTTGCAACATTCTCACTGATGTCACAGAGAA
>NW_008239110.1:18654778-18672637 GCF_000691975.1 Corvus brachyrhynchos
TCCTGCTGTCTGAAAGATGGAAACAAAAAGAAATTTATATAGAAACATAATTTTTAGCTTGTTCAAATGTATTCACTGATGTTTGTAAGTTTTTAACTGATGAGCTTTAAATGACAAACTTTAGAGAATGAGAAGAAGGAAAATTCTTGGCTTAGTTTTTTTAAGTACAATTGTTTATAACGGTGGCTTTAGCCAGCGCTAACGCACCATTTAATAACTGCTGATATAGAGAGTATCACTAACATTTTTTCTGATTGAGGCAAAGTTGAGTAGTCTGAAGTGTTCTTGCAGACTAACTTCCCATTGCCTCCCAAAAGCTTCCTATGGACAGGCAAGATACTAGTATATAAGAAATAGCATTTATTCTAGATTCTGTGACTTGTTTCTCTAGAACATTGGGAAAGGTAACCTTTATTTGGTAGTGTCGACTAGCACAAAAGCATCAGTTGGGATTGAGTTTTGCAGAAGCACATTCAGGTTTTCCATCTTGTGCTGATGACAGTAACTCCAGTTGCACCAAGATCTGCATTGTCTAAAGCCTGTGAAAAGTGAAAAGCATCTGGTGATCAGGCCAGCCTTAAGGGAGTGTGGGCAGAGACAAGAAGGCTGTGACAGAGGGGACACACTCTGTACCTTTGACTGCAAAGGGATTAGCTAAAACAGGTAATATAAATCAGGAAAAGGTTTGATGATAGAAGAATGTGAAAACAGATTATTGTATCTGATTAACTATGTGAAAACCAAATTTATAAAAAAAAGGAGAGAACCAAACCTGAATTCTAGTTCTGGCTGCTTTCAACAGCTGAAGTAGGGAGTATTTTGGGGAGGAATAAAAGTTAGAAATTCGGTCTTCTGTCAAAAAATGGCAGCAAACATTTGCCCCAACATTCTTTGGAGCCTCAAAGTTGGGATGAGTACACAGCAGAGAGGCTGTGGGGATTTCCTGGAGGACTGCCTTTGGTACAACATGGCAAAGAATGATGGACAATCTCTCCTCAGTGCGGTTCCAAGGCAATGAAGTTGAATACAACAACTGAAGTCAAAAGCACTAATGACTAATTGAAACAACAGATGACCTAAGGCCAAGAGCTCAGCCAGCCAGTAACAATGTGGAAATGTCCTTTGCCAAGGTCCATAAAGGAATCGTTTTTATTTCCTTTTTTAGAGGTAGCACAATATTCACATTTTTTGTGTAGTTATCAAAGTGTCTAAAAAAAATATGTGTTAAGTACCTCAATCAACCAGAAAACCGTAATTTAACACTCCTTTTACAATCTAAGCTGAGCAATTTTAGTTGTTTTGCTTTTGAGGTTTCTTTAGGAAAAAAAGATTAGAAAATGAGCCTTGACCTCTAATGCCCATTTCAAACATCCTGCTTGTTTTGATGGAGCCAGAATGTCACGTAGGTATCCTAATATTTCTTATTGCTTATGTCCTGCGTCAGCTAAACCATTGATTGTTTGTTGGTGGCTTTAAAATGAATTCAAGTAAGTCTCATTCTGTTAAGTGGGTTGGTCCTTCCTTCTTCCTGTGCTGGGTTTGCCCTTGTCATTGCAGGCATACAGTAAGAAGACTTCTCTGCCACAGATGTTTACAATACGGTCTGTAAATAATGGATTCCATTGTTTACTCAAAAAAATACTTTTTTTTATGCAAAGCTACAAGGTTTGCAGAGCTGGCGTCAGCCTCCCCACACACAGAGTCTCCTATTTTCCGGGAAGAAGCCTGGGGCATCCTCCCCACTTGTAAAACGTTTCTGCCAGAAGCAATTTAAAAACATTTGACAATGAGAAACGTGCACAATGAAGCATTTCAAAGGAGGAGACAAGAAAAAAGGGGGATGAAAAATGGAACCTGCAGGAAAACCCTTCAATATTTGTAGTGATACGAGCTGATAAAATGTTCAAGTTCCACTCTGTAAATGGTGACTCCCACACATAGAATTTGTCTTCAGAAGCAGTAAACATTTCTACTAAATTAAAACTCTACATTTAAAAATTTTGTTCTAAGGATTCTGTTCTGCTAGCTTTGTACCAAAGTATCAAAAGAGATAACTCATGTCAGAAAACATTTAAAGCTTAGAAGACGTGAAAAGATGAAGAGTACATTTGTTCCTTTGAATTTCCTTCACTCTAAATTCTGGGAGAGAAATTTATGCTTGGGAGTAGATAGTCTGGATATGAGGTCTTAGGAGTATTTCTTGGGTTATGGTGAGTTTACAGGTGATTTCTGTTTAGAACTCTGCCCAAATATTTGCAGCATTTTTGTCTGAATTGAAATGATAGCTTGAGATATACTGGCCAGCAGGAAAAAAATTTATCATTCCCCTCCCTGTTTTACAGTAGCATTTGTTTCCAGAGGCTATTTTTCTACTTCCATGAACTAAAGATGATACCACACACTGTTACACTCTAGTGTCGGAGGTCTTGGCTATGAGAGCGGAATTCACAGCCTTGTCCGCACCACTTATTTTCCCAGTGCTGCAGACAGAGAGTTCAGAGGTGGGGAGACTGGACACACAACACCAGAGCCCATAAAACAGCCAAGAGGAAAAGATCAAAGTGGGATTCGTCTGAAGCACTATCACACACAGGGACTGAGATGTTTTCCTGCAGCTCAGTCTGAATAGTATGTCAAGGAGAAAGAGAAAACTGTCCTTTCCAAAACTTAAGGCACCTAAGCCACCCATTCAAGCACAGCCACCCATCTCTTTCTTTTTTCATAGGCCCTACCTGCTGCTGATCCTGGATGAGATGTTATTGCTCCTATTTGTGCTGAATGCTTGTGGTTAAAGCACTTACCTAGAATGCAAAGACCTGTGTGTTTTCAGGTCTCTTCAGGCTGAGGAGAACATGGTGTCACCTGCCATATCCTCAGAAGGTGGTTCATGGAAGGAGACTTGATAACTGTGAGGCGTCTCCTGGCCAAGATTAGATGCTGTCAGGCCAAGAGGAAGATCACAAGTCTGGAGAGTGATAGCAAACTGTAAGAATGTAATTGTATCTCAGTGAGGTCTCTTGAAAGACAGATGCCCTGCCTTTATGGGTTTTATTCATTGACTTTTTAATGCAAAATACATAAGCACATTCTGAAAGGCTTTAAGGATCAGACAGATACAAAGATGCTCACTTTATTCACTATGCCTAAATCTCTTCTTGGATTTGTTTTTAGCCTTTTATTGCTTTCATATCCTACCTTGAATGAGAACATTAGGTACCTTCTTTCATGCTTGGAGAAGTTTCTCTGTGAGGTCTGCCACAACCCTTAACTAGTCTCAGTTTTACATTCTTTTAAATATTGTTGACATCAGTGTGGTGATCTATCCTACTTGACACCATAATAGTACATCCAAATACATGGCAAAAAAAGGGCCAAGTATCTTTGCTCTCTTTTTAAAACAATTTGTCAAACACAAAGGTACAAACAGCATGAGACCTGCCACGAGACATCATGCATGAAAACATTTCATGAACCTTGTACCCCACAGCTGGAGTGGAAGCTCACATATCTGAATTGTTTCCTGAACTCCTTTTACTACTAATTTACACAAAATGCATCTGTCCAGTGGTCTGAGCACTCTCCTAAGATTCTGGGCACTCTTGTAAGGTTTAACCATGATGCAGAAAGCAGGCAGTGCTAATGCCCCAGAATAACTTCTCAAAATCAACTTCTTTAACTACGTCTTATACATTTCTTCCCCAAAGTCCGATAGAATGGAGAAACCTTCTGGGATTTCCAGGAAGACAGCCAGTCTGGATGCTATTAGAGAAAATCTTTCATGACATTTCTATTTCCTTCTCTTACTGGTAGGCCATGGGGTGTTTTTGCCTGTAAAAGGCATGTCCAAGTCCTTTCACTGCAACCAGCTTGTCTGTCTCAAGGAGAGGAGAGCAGTCTCTGGTGTGATAGAGGCCCATGCTGTTAAATACCATGGAGTAAGGAAATCATACTTGAAGCACAGAGCAAAATCTAATTAGGGAAGAGGGCAGGTTAATGCTGAATGCTGGTCTAATAAGTTTTTTTCCTGAAGTAAGGGTCTGAAGTCAGATTTGTTCTGCACTTAGTGTCCAAATATATGTCTTGACAGAGCAGCTCTGAAATTTTTTTAAAATGCCAACATTGACAACAGTGGGAAAAGGAGAAGCAGCAGAACTGCTGCTAGTCAAGGCAAGGGGATGGGGACAAGTCAGTGGGGCAGTGCTCACACAGATCTTACAAGCAGCCAGCAACAGACAACTTAGGAGACCTTTCTGGGTAGGGATTTGGCAGCAAGTTGCAGCAGGGAGCTGTAAAAGTCTGTCACAGAGCTTAACTAAAGAGTCCAGCAGAAGACTGTCAGTCACCATCATGCACCCAGAAACAGTCCCAGAAGCTACAGGAAAAGGAATGATACATGGCTGAAGGGAAGCTAGAACTCTTGCACTAAGGAGCAGGGTAAGACAGTATTTAGCTAAACCAGGACACCATCTGATTATTAGAACCAGACAGAGATTTTGGACAGAAGACAGAAAAATATCTCTTGTCAGAAATATGATGCTGCAAATATATGTTAAATACCACTACATTTTCAAAACCAGATTCAAATCTGCTATCTCTGTTTTCCCAATTATGCTTGATGCACTCAAAATATTTTGAATTCCTCATTTAGATATATTTTCATGTTTCATTGCGGTCAATATATCTAAATGCATCACTAAACTAAATTTAACATATTAATATTTCATAATTTTTTTCCAACATTATACTTCAACTTTTCAGCATTACTGAAGGCAAATACTGTTACCTTATCAAATACTGCAGCATTATGAATAAAAAAATATTTTCCTTGAGTTAGCACTAAGAACTTCAATGACAGGGAAAGTCTGAGTGTGTTGAGTTTTAGTTCCAGTTCAGAATGAAAATAAATGTCAGATTGCTGTGAAATCTTATGCAATAGAAATGTTATCCCTGACTGGCTCGCTAGACTGCAATGGCAGATGGCCCTTAGCTGAGAATGTTTTGAAGGTCAGCACAGAAATGACAGAGCATAACTGCTACTGATGCCTTTGATTTCAAAAGCAGCAATTTAATCAAGTTGCCAACCAGCAAGCAATCAACAGCTGCTTCCTGAAAGGGGAGAAAGGATTAGCAAAATGGGACGTGAGATCATTGCCTTGAAGCATCCTGAGTCAGCAAGTTAGGTGAGAAAGTTTGCTCTGGTCCCAAGATCATCTGCCTCCAGAAATGCTGACTGGGCTCATGCTGAGGCTTGTTCACTGATCAAACACCCACTGGGAGAGGGACAGGGAAGACTGCAGCTGGACCCCAGCATCCAGGCAGCCTGTGAGCTTTGTAGTCACACTTGAACCTCGACTACCCCTGCTGATATAGGGCACTTTTAGATAAGAGTTGTAACAAACTGGTGTATGGAAAACAGTGAGTACAGCTTGCAACAGCATGTCCTCAGATGAACTACTCATTACTCAGTCACCTGCCTGCAGGGGAGGGCAGCAAATGGCACTGGTGTCTAGCAGGTGCCACTGCTGACACCTGCACAGCCACCAGTGACAGTTCCTGCACCAGTGACAATCCCTGTGGAGAACTGTCTGACCTGCAGAGAAGAGTTTGGAAGCCAAGTCTTGGTGTAACAGCCACTGTAAAAATAATTGGGTCATTAAAATAGCAAGGCAGTGTCTTCCTAGGAACTAAATCAGAGTTTCTAATTGTGATGGGAGTTACAGGGATTAACTGTGTGCGCAATGTGGCCAGACCAAACCAAGATGTATTTCCTGCTGGCTGCCTGGTGAAGAATTGTCTTGGGGCGTTGCTACCATCAGTGGGAAGAGTGCATCACTGCACTGTCACTGGGTCACTGGGTACTGCCTGACACTGAGGGCAGGGAACTGTCTGCTCTCTGCTCCCTTGTGAAAGCTCACAGGTGTGAGGAAAGGCTTCTTTCCATCTCTGATATTCTCAGAAATGGTCTGTATGCCAGCACACAAACACTTTGACTCTTTAATCCTAAACCAAACATTGCTTTATTTATTATTTTCCATCAAAAAGAAGGGCTCCTCTAGGTACATATTTCCCCCCCCCCCTCCCCCTCCCCCCCCCCTTTTCCTAACCATTAACAACTTTTGATTTTGAAGGAATAGGAAAAGAAGTTTTTTTATCTCAGACATACTGCCTTGTTTGCTTCACAGGCAAACTAAAATGCCTTCTGAACAGAAGGACAGGGCACAGTTTCCCCATGTCTATCAAAATATCCTATCCATTGCTCCTTCTCCTTTAGCTTGTGTCTGTGCTGCAGGTTTAATCAAGTCCTCTTAGTTCTGTCACTCACAAGCTGAAGTTACATGTAGTCTTACAGAGCCTCATATCTGAAACAGGACTACAGACCACAGGGAAAAGATTTTATTTGTTTTTGAGGTTGGGGTGGGTTTTTTTGTCTTTTCGTAGAGTTTGGTCTACTGGTGACTCATTTCTTCTTGTTTACTTAGTGATAAACCCCAAGATGTTAAGAACTTCTGGCCCGGATTATTATCCTGACCTTAATGACAAATTTTAATACCCTTTCTTCCTGTGACACAGAAACAACCTCTTTCTCAAGAAGTCCTGGCTGCTGTGGTAGAAGAAGTTCCTTAGGAAAGCCCAAAACCGTTGTGTTCTTCTCTGGTTGAGGAAAACACTCTTGAGTCACTGAGGAGGCTTTTTTCATTCCACAATATATATTCAAGTGAGGAATCCTTTCCAACCTCACACCCACAGCATTTCTCATCTTCTGCGTGTGGTGTAATCAGTAAATAAAATCACAAAAAAACCCATTGGGCTTTGAATTTGGGAGAATGAAGTTACAGAAAAGACCATGCTGTGTCCCCAAGGTTCATGAGAAGGAGACAAGGCTGCAGCAATCTGGGATTCTCACTATGTCTTGAAATAGAAAGCTCCAGAGGGAGGAGGGGGGGATGAGAGATGACAAAAGAAGTATTTCAGATGGTGGTCTGTGGCCCTTTTTTCTTCTCTGAGTTGCAGCTGTGGCCTGTGCAAACACCTCACTGCTGGCCTCTGTTGCTCTGAGGGTTGTCACAGTAGGGTGATACTCAGATTATCTCCAGGACATCTTTACTCAGTGTCTCCACAATGACTTTTCCAAAGAATATGATGAATATGTCTCTCAAGGTCTATGGTAACCGTACCAGGGAGGAACTAAGAGACCCAGAGGTGTCAGTACCCTCAGGTATGTGCCACTGCAAGTGGCCTTGTGGACTCCCTGCCATCTGTTTTTCAGATACCAGAACACCTGATGCTGTGCTGCAGACAGCTCTGAAGCAGGTCCAGAAGGCCACATTGAAACGAAGTTAACCTCTTCCAGAATGCTCTCTTATCACTGACTGAAGGATTTTGCCACTCAGATTAGGTGACACTGGCTTGGGTGACACCATTTCTTCAGCATTCAGTTTGTCTGGTATGTGTCTGGCTGGCTGGGGTGCAGGCATAGGGTATCCTGTGCTGCCAAGAGCCTTGGAGCAAGGCTCGAAGTCACTGCCATTCCCAGTAATGCTCCCTGACGACACTTGCCATCTGCATGGGCTCAGAAAAACCACCAATTACAATGCACCACTGCTCTTCAAACACTGCCAAGGTGGTGAGCCAGGGCGTGGGGAAATATCACTGGACGATGGCCAGCGTTTGGGAATTTTCACTTGACTTGTAGGAATGCAAAGTAACACTTGCAAAAACCAGTCAGGGTGTCAGGTGAGGCCTTTTCTATCCCTTTTTATTTATAACTGTAATATGAACTGTCATGGAGTTCATTTATATATGGCTTTTAGAAGGCAGCTTACAGCTCAGCTCTGCCATAGAAGTCTATGTTTTTGTAAGACCTTATTCTGAAATCGATATTCTTTCCCTCAGTGTAAGGCAAACAGCACCATAAACCAGGTAATTTCTGTGCGGAGCAGTGTACACTGAACCCCTGGAGTAAAGCAATTTGGTCTGGTTTATCTGCTCTTACCTTAATAGGAATCATTTTGTTTCTTGTTTTGGGGGGCAGGAAGAGAAAAGAAGGAAGGGACAAAAGTAATTGCCTCTGTAATTCACCTTCTTTGACAGAGCTAGAAGTGCCTGGATACTCCTTAGAAAATTAAAAAAAAAAAAATTACAGGAAGGAGGTAAAGACTTTATCCTTTTGACTGGCTAATATGTCCAATTGCAGCTTTCAGTAAACAGAAAGGGAGAAATAAGTTCAGCTGCAGGCTGGACAGTAAGCCCAGACGGGTCTGATTTA
Organism: Corvus brachyrhynchos; assembly: GCF_000691975.1. Lineage (NCBI taxonomy): Eukaryota > Metazoa > Chordata > Aves > Passeriformes > Corvidae > Corvus > Corvus brachyrhynchos. The sequence continues at coordinate 18,663,045 of NW_008239110.1, forward strand.
TGTAGCTTGATTGAAGTATGTATTTGAAGACCTAGGAAAGAGTCTGAAGCTGGCAGCCCTTCTGCAAGTGATTAGTACCCAGCCCTGCCTCCACCATAGACCAGCAACACCACAGGGAGGGACCAAGGGGCAGATATTCCACTTCGGATGCTATAACTGTCCTGGTTACAGAGTTATATAAATACAGGAGAATGTGCAAAGGAAACAGAGGGAGATTAAGTTATTACTGGATGGAGGGAAAAAATCAGTGAGGTACAAAGCAGCGAGCAGAAGCCAAATGGACTTCATCAGCCCTTCAGCTGCATTCCTACTGGTGCTTGAGTTCCTTTTTCCTGGAGCACTGGCACAGCATTAGCTGACTCTGCATGTCCTGTTCAATCCATGTTTTCAGCACTGACAACTGGCAGTCAGGAATCCTTGGGGCTTCTGAAAACCACTTATAGCTCTACTTACTCTCTAACGACTGTTCACCTTCCCTGTTACTCACCCAGAGCTATATTTCTTTGCTTTTATTCCTGCTCTATCTGACTTGTTCTGGAGAGGTTTCTCAGTTAACAAGCAATAGTGTGTCAGCTGTCAGTCAGTATTGTATTATATTGTATTATACTAAATTATATTATATAATTTTGTATAATATTGTGGTGGGCAGTGATGATTTTCATGTAGAAGGATATAGCATGTTCCTCACATTACATAATTATATCCAATTTTAAAGCCTTTGATGGCAGTAAAATCAAAATTCAACCAATATATTATATATATACATATACATATATATGTTACATAGCACATTTTGCATTAAACACACAACTAGGATTACAAAAAGTAAGAATAAAAGACACCAGATGCTTTATTTGTTTACTGCATCCTTTGAAAGAAGCTATCCACAGCATCTACTCATAAATATTGGAAAAGTTCCTTCCCAACGTGTCTGGTTTTCCTAAGGAGGATAAAGAGGAGGATGAACCCATGACCCACAGCTACTCCTGAGCCAGTCACCAGCAGTGAAGGATAGCAAGCAAAAACTATTAGTTAAATTTGGTTTGGATTTGCAAGTTGTGAAAAAAGACACTTAAAGTGTGGGAGATACAGAAACACCCAAGTTCATATCCCCTCTGCCTAGTCAACAACCAGAAGTGCCAGGTCATTTACTATACAGAAAACAAGCTTAAAAGGCATGTCAGCCAAGTGCTGGCATAGAATATCCTCCAGCTAATGAATCCTGGGCTGCACAATGTGTGGAAGTTACTGGTTTGTGTCTCTTCAATACACTAAATTCTGGGATGAACACGCCCTGAGTAGATGGCTGTAACAACTATTGGCTCAAGGCTACATTTAAGATTGTAATATTTGTCTAGAAAACATCATTGGCTAATATCTCAATCTACTTTTAATTGGAAAATAGTCTGTGGTTTTACAAAATAGCATTATTTATTCCAGTTTCTCTGGATTATTTTTTTTTTAAATTAACAATACAGAAAAAAACCTGGACATCTGTATCTTCTCATTTCAGTATATGTATGTTTTCGTTTTTTGTGGAACAAATCTTTATGTCTGCTACTCCACACTCATGCTGCTTCAGCTGGGAGCAGAACTTTGCTCTAATTTAAGCTGGATCTCTAGGGCATTCATGTGTTGTAACTAGTTCTGCTGACTTCAGAGTCAGACTTACAATTCATTATTCCTAAAGGCTTCCTCAGAAGTTCAATGAGTACTGAGAAATCTCAACTTTCATTTAAGCCAAAGCTAAGAGATTTTAGACACAGCACTGTAAAGTCCAAAACATAAGAAACTTCAATTAACTAAAAAAGAAAAAGTAAGAAAAACTGAGCATGGCTATTCTTTAAAATGATGTGGTTTTAAATCACATAACTTCGTGCCTGATGGTGGTGTGGTTTCAGTTCTTGATTTGGCACCAGAGCATTCTTCATTCTTTTTTGTCTAGTATTAATCAAGTATTCAGACATGGTAATAAGCCACAAAAGAGTCATGGCAGAATTTACAAACACAAGATAGTGTTTCTTCTCCTTGATGGTGTTCATCTGTCCCAACTCACCCAAAAGGCTGATCGTATTAAAAGGAAACTTATAAAATGACCTCTGAAGGGCCAAGAAGATGAAAGGCAAGCTCCATGTATGTAGAGCATGGGCTTGTAACAAATGGCTTCCCAAAACAGCTGAATGAATGGGTAGCCTCAGGTCAGGGTTTATCTCAGAAAACTGTCATCTCCTTTCTCAGTCTCAGACAAGACGTGCCAGACTAAATAAGAGCAGTAAAAGACTGAGTTGTCTGCTGATCTTCAAAGGGGTCCTCTGTGGTGAAGTCTGTGATATATTGATTCACAGCCACAGCAAGGTCTTGCCATGCTCTCACACTTCTTCTGGGTTCCAAAAGAGCAGCAGTTTTGAGAATGCTCCACCAACAGCATGTTTGATGACTAAATTCTCTGTCTGAAAACGTGACTGCACAGTGGCTTGAGAGATCTACCTTGGATTTTTGTTTTCTTCCTTACAGTGTCATTTTTAGACTTGCATATTTGCATATTAATGGATTCATTTGCATTCTATTTTTGTGGCAACATTTTGCCTATAATAAGCCAAAACCAAACTCTGGAAAAAATGCAGATGTAAATCTGCCCATTCAACCTTTTCCTCCTCTCTAGCTCAGTTTTTCTAATGCCTGGAGAATTGCTATTTTGTTTTAAAAAGTGAAAACCATACATAAATTTACTGCTCCCAGAAATCTCTTTAAAATTCCAAATGGCACAAGTTCGTACAATAGGAAATGCTCCACTAGGAGCATTTAGGAGGTGCATGCAATTAGGAGGTGGGAATCTGTCTTTCTCTAGTACAGTGTTATGGTGGCATAAGTGTACTTGTGCCAGTAGAATTCATGCAGAGGAAAACTGGAGCAGTGTAGTTATAAGTCAGGCACAGAGGTTTGGTTCATATGCAAGTATGAAATTCTTAGGGGTTATTGTTTCTCTTGCATTTGTGAGGGAAGATATTTTCCGAGCACCATTCAATATAACTCCTGCACCAAAGAAAAGGCTATTTCTTTCATAGACACAGCCTCTGAAATACCAAGCATCTAGAGAAGCAGCAAGGACTGGATAAACTTAATGCCATTTCCTTGTTTGAAATATTTTTTCTTAGTCATGCAAATCCTCTTCGCACACAAAATAAATGTCAATATTTTACTAGAAAAGTAAGATGAGGAACACTGCAATTTTATCTGGGTCATTCCTATAAATAGGAAAACACAGGAAATTGCTGCTGTTGCAGAATATTCTGTCTATCAGCTTTCTCAGATCTGTTCACTGAAAAATTGTAAGCATGTTCCCCTTTCTTTCCTACCTGCCATTTAGCATTCTTATTATACACAATACAGTTCTCAGCATTTCCCTCTTCTCTCATTTCTCTCTTTTCTCTGTCCTTCTCCTTTTCCTTTTGGGATCATGCTTCTGTGGCTCTGATGGTGTTTTACCCTTTCCAATTCAATCTCTCCCTCTCTCTCATCAAGATAAATTCAAATTCCATACCCCTGTCACCCAGCTTTTGCCTGGCCTGGCCCTTCACCTTGCTACAAGCCCTGGCTTCTCCCCAGCCTCACACTCTTCTGCTCATATGTCTGGTTCCCTTAACACTTTCATCATCTCATCCTTAGTACTCTCTTGTACTGTTTCTTGAGACCCAGCTTCTATTCTACAGTGGTCTGGCACTGTTGAACTCAACATGACCTGCTGCCTTCAGCTGCCAGCTATGCTGCACGCCTAGGCCTACCTGATAGTCTTTCTGCTGCTCTTCTCCCACACTCTCCAGGCTGTAATAATCAGCCTCTCCTCTTCCATTTCATCACTGTCCAGTTTTCCCCACTATCTGACTCTTTATCTTTCCTTCTCAATGTCTGTCATCACTGACTACCCAGGTCCTTCCTCTGTGGTTTGCATTGGTGTAGAAATGACAACTTCCATTGTTTATTTCATGCTACCCTCTGCATGGTATTTAGCACTAGGAAATTCTCTATAACCAATCACAAAAAACTGTTCTTCAGATTCCCACGTACAACTACTTTTTTCAGAAAATTTGGCAAAAGCTAAGCTGCCGATGTGCTGAGGCAATTGTCTGAGATATGCTGGTCAGTACTGGGCTACTGGACCTATTATTTTGGATGTAGCCATTTTTTGCCTCTCAATTTTCATTTACTTTGTAAACCCACACAGACACTTTTTTCCCCCCTCAGTTATATTGCTTGACACCAGGGAGACTTGACCTTTTTCTTGTCATTCATGGCAATGAAAATCATAAAGAATATAATTTCAAAACATGATAGCAAGATGTGTCAAATAAAGAATATTAAAAGGAAAACAAAACGAAACAAATCTTACATTGCAAATATTCAGTAACATCGTTCCTTTCTATTTGGGAAAACATATCTGACAGGATGAATATAGTTTTCTGGATATGTGAAAAATCACTTTTGAAGGATGATACTGAATTCTGTTTTGGCAACTTAATAGCAACTGTTTCTGCACTAGTGGTGTGATAACCCCTAAAACCAGAATTGAGGGGTACTTTTTCAGGTCCTTTGCTCAGCTCTCTAGGCCGTAGCCAGCAATCCAGTAGAATTCCTGCAGCACAGGAATTCTGCTATTTCTTGACATTATGACCTTCTACAGGCAGAGAGAGCAGAGAAGATTAGTCAGGTGGTTTTAAGTGTAAGAGCCCAGGTACTGGAAGTTATTTCATTGTCACAGTATGCAGCAGTTTTTGGTTCAATTTAACATGAGATGGGCAACCTGCCGTGTTGATATAGCCAGAGCAGCACTGTGAGAATGAAAAAGTACTTGTCTCTGATGTAATATAGCTTCAGAATCTTTCATTTTCTATTGCCAGAATAGCTCTAATGAACATATGAATGCAACTTCAGCTGCCCCAGATTTAGATAGATAATAGTTTTAGTGTTAGTGAGCCTCAGGCAGACTTCCATAACATTTGGTAACCAGCAGGAGACACAGAGGAACAGAAACTTCATTTCTTCTGAGACATTTACATCTTTTCTCTATGCTCTGGATTGGAAAAGTATTTAATGTTAAGAAACACCCTTTATACTTACTTCTGGTAGCCCCAACTGTCACCATTTCTTTTCATTTAGTTTTACTGTTTCTAACTAAGAACAGATGTAGAAGTGGAACTGAAAGGACTTCAGTGTCCCCCACATGTTTTAAGAGAGGCAGGAGGGATATGAGTTTCTTCACCATCTGACAGTGTAAAGTCCTGGTCTGTCTATGCTCTGTCCTTTGCCCCAGGATTGGATCTACCTCTGTTTCAAAAATTTTGGAAAAAAAATAGCTTTTACCAAGCTCAAAAGCAGATATTTAACTCTTGCCTTGATGATTGCATGCAATAGAAATATCTAGAAATTAAAATTCCTGAGAAGCCGACAATGTGGAAAGATCAAGATCCAGCACATACCACGGAATCATGGAACGGTTTGGGTTGGGAGGGATCTTAAAGACCATCTAGTTCCAACTCCCCTGCTGTGGGCAGGGACACCTGTCTAGAAAGGCTCAAAGCCCCATCCAACCTGGCCTTCAACACTTTCAGAGACAGAACATCCATAATTTCTCTGGGCAACCTGTTCCACCTGTTTACTACCCTCTGGGTAAAGAATTTCTTCCTAATATCAAATCTAAATACACTCTTGTTCAGTTTGAAGCCATTCCTCCAGTCCTGTCACACGTGGCCTTGTAAGAAGTCCCTCTCTGGCTCTCTTGTAGCACCCATTTTCCAATAGGAACCCATCAAAAAATGAGGCAGCTAGCCCAGGGTCCCTAGTTAAGCTGTGATGGAACTCTGTTGAGTGATTCTTCCACTTACAGGATGTGATAAGAGGATTTTGTCACATCTTGGGTTGTGGTAAGAGCCTGCTTTATTTTCTGTGCCTGTACTCTATGAACTAGTCCTAACACTGTATCTGAAGAAATAGGAACATGAACTGTTAGAATGGAAAAACAAATGTCCCTGTAGTGCTTCTCTGGCCCATTTTGCAGTTGCAGTAAGCTCCATCAAATGTTTTGGAGATGCTGTTGGAGGAGGATACTAGTAAGCAGCAATTAATTTTGACAGCTGAGCCTCAGCAAAAGAGCGGCTCCCAGCCAAAAATATTTCAATTTTTCTGAACAGCTTTGCAAAGGCCTTGTTCAAGAAGTCTGGGAGCTAAGGTGAAGCCATGAAGATTTTTTGCCTTTTCTTTTATGCCCTTTTATACCTTTTTACAACTTCTGTATTCTTTAGTGCTTTTTGCCTACATTCTTGGCCTTGTTTGTCAAGCTAAGAGACTAAACATTTTAGAAGCTTCGTAGCTAGGGATCAGTGTGCCCCAGACCCCAAGGTCCTCTCCAGAACACATTCTGTAAACTAAGATAGAACCATCCAGGGGAAAGTTCCTTGGGGAGGGGGGTTCACTCGAGCCCCTCATTGGGGAATTTTTGATAGATATGCTAATTAGTAAGACCTATAATGTTATACCCGATCTTTTGGGGGTGGGCATTGCAGGGTGCATTGAGGTGCATTTGACCTGGATGTGTGCACCTAAGGATCCTTAAAATAAATACCAAGGTAAAATCCCTTTTCCCTTCTAACCGTGTCTGCCTCTTGATTTTAAGACCAGGAAAAGGCATCAAAGGTGAATTGCAGATTCTGATCTTCCCCAGCCTTTTTATTTTTTTTTTTTTTTCTGGGAGGTGTCTACTCCCAGTCAGCTAGCAGTTTTGGAGAAGGGAATTCCTCAGCATAATGCACAAGGAAATCTCTGTGTCAGCCTCTCCTGTATCTTTCTGTGAGTAAACAAAACTAATCTTCTGGACCACCAACCAGTGATTTCTGGAAACTGATATCAGGCAAATTGAAGTTCCACAGCTCAGCTGCATTCAGATTCAGGACTGAATCACCACACAACACAGCATCTCTCAGTCCAACTGTTTGCCTGTTATAAAGGTTCAAGTTCATTATTGGATATTGACCTGGCTGAACTCCCATGCAATTGAAATTTCAATTCACTGCTCTCTTGTGACCAGTCTCTGGTACAAAGCACACATGCACACATGCCCTTACACTGGTTCTTGCCTTACTCAGGGCTTGAAATATGTGATACTTGAATGTTGCATTTTTTCTTCCTCATCTGGTAGCTGTCATTCCACAGAAACTAAATTCCCTTCCAAGTGCAATATTATTTATTAGCTCATGATCTATTAAATAAGCGCTGCAAATCACCACCAGTAGATCTCAGAGTCCCTGCAGTTACCAGTGTTCTCCTATTCCGAGGGAAGAGTGGGGAAGCTGGAAAGAAACAACCTGAATGTTCATGTCTCAGTGCTCAGTAGGAGACGTCTAGAACATGTATTCAGAACACATCCCATAGAGAAATACTGTAACCAACGACAATCTGTAGTAAAAGCAATTTTTCCAGAATCACTGAGCCCACTTGACAAAAAAAAAAAAGCATCTGTTATTTCATGTGATAAAAGCACTTATTTGCAGTTTCCTCTAATCAGAGAGTTTATTAGTCTTTAGATCAGAAGCCTAACTGAGGTTAAGAGTCTTTTGATTAACCATTTTGCTATCATTTTTGGAAAGACATGTTGGATAAAAATGGGGCAAGAGAACAAGGCAGGAGCTTTAACAAAATAAAGTAACAAGCACCTGACTTTAATTACAGCTGGTGCCCTTGCTTTTCATGTATATGCATCCCAAGCCCCCAACATTGCACATGCTGATTTTCCCCCAGTACTACATCTCCAGTTCTCAGTAATTTCATCTGGAGTTTCAGGTGCTTCTGAAAAGTGCAGCTGCCTCTCTCTTGCTGCCACTTCTGCTGGTGCTGGGGACCACAGACAGGTGATGTGCTGCCCCCTCAGATACAAATACTCGACAGTGTTATAGTTCCAGCCTCCAACCAGAGCTGCCACCTGTGAGCACTGGATGACTTGGGACAGAAAGTCCTTGGCAGGAGCTAAGCCTTAATGAGCTTAAAATGTATTGAGGAGCTTGGCAGATACAAAGCCAGGCCACAGAATAAGTAGTTGCAGAAAGTTTCCAGTGCAAAATGTTTACCAGACAATTGTTTGCATTATCTAGATGGTTTTAATTACAGGAGAGTTCAGACCAGTTTCTTAAGCTTTCCCAAGGGGTGATTAGTCACCCTGTGAATTTGCATATTTTCCACTGCTGTATTGAGGCAAATCAGCCATACTTATCAGAAGATTGACCTGGCAACCTCTGTTCTTGGCAGATTATAGTCTGAGTTTCATCATGACAGTATCAAATGTATTAGCAAATGTTCCACTGCAGGGCTGCAGCAGCCAAACTCTGGGGAGATGAGAGCGTTCCTTGTTTGAAATGTAAGAAATATCAAGCACAGACAGAATGAAGAGGACATTTTATTACAGCCTCTACTCATGACAGATGCAATACTTGTCAACATCTTACAGATATATTAATATTCCACTCTCTGCCACGTTATATAGACTGTGCTTTTAGTTATGCTGAGATTTACTAAACTGAATGGATGCAGATTCATTCCCAACAAAATTACTCATTTCAGAGAGCTCATTTTATGGTATTTTATCAGCTGTGTTGTTTTTCTTGGTCATAGGAGACATGGACATATCAACAGCTGAGATTAGCAGCTATTTTTATTTAAAAATCAAAACCATAATATACATATAGAAAACACCAAATACTATCAATATGTAAGAAATTATGTGTTATCTACTCTTACAGATTTCACAGTAGAAATAAGTGGGGGTTTTTCAAATCAGCTTGTCAATGGCAGCATTTTTTAAGATTCTCGTATCGTCACATTTTACTCACATTTCCCACTGGCTTTATATCTATTACCAGAGCAAGGGTTGCTTCCAGTAAAGATAGGAGATAATGGTCATAAATCACACTAAATGTAAATTGAAATAGATATTTAAATAAGTAAATTACATTTTTTCAGAAGAACCTAAAATTACACTTATCAAAGTAGAAAATTGTAGCATGACAATTGACATTATTCAAGTGCCATCCAGCCTGGTTAGATGGGCTGTCCTTGAGCCTGTGTATATGAAGTGTATTATGAAGTGAAATGCAAGCTAGACAAGGTAGAACATTTAGGATCTTTTTAGTTACTTTTGTTAATATTGAAGTTGAAATCTCTGGGAATTCAGAACAAGCCAACCCTAAGTTTTAGATGCATAAGGAAAAGAACAATTAATGAGTGACAGACATATTTTCAGATATCCTTGTTTTATGTAGCAGGTCAGAATCTGATATAATAGCTTACACATGTATATACATACGGACACACATATATAACCACAGAATGTCTCCAATGAGGACCATATGACAAGCTTAAGCAGATTATTTTCCATTGTTTTCCGTGTGAAAACAAAATTATAAATCTTTCTTTTCTTGACATTGGTGCCTTTGCTTTACCATGAAGCTAACCATTTAGGTCAGTTACTATTTTCCCTGGCCCATTTTTAGGCCCCTGTTATCTAGAAAGTCAGGTGTCACCACCAGAATAGTTTCTTTACTCTGAAATGT